>NC_090921.1:1191179228-1191492852 GCF_040938575.1 Ambystoma mexicanum | reverse complement strand
TGTTGTTCGGGGTGCTAGTAAGTTCTGAAATGGCAGGTGTCTGTTGCATATGTTTTAAAAAGTTGGGAAAGGATATGGCTGCAATGGAAATAATGACAAGGGATCTACTTTGAGTCCCTGCTCTCTTTCCATGGCGGCCATCGCAGGAAGGAAGGGCAGACAGGGAAGGGATGCGATGGCTGCATGCCAAGAGGCAAGTACGGTAATGGCACAGGGTGGAGTGCCACCGATCTTTGGAGACAGGAAGCGGCAGGGGTTGAAGAGGAGAGCACACATAGGGATTTGGGGCACAAGGGAGGAGGGAACCTGGCAATGAGGCATCTTCGGTGTCAGGCAGATGGGGCACCTCGAAATGCAGGCAGTACCACAAGTACCCCCTGATGAGCCGAGACACTCAGTGGCATCTGAGGCCTTGCTTTGCTATGCAACAAAGCAGAAGGGATTGACTGTGATGGGACCGATCCGAAGAGATGTGTTCTGTTTTCTAATTTAATCCAGTCTGATGAGTTGAAGAGATCACTTTCTGATTATTCAGCTACATGTGGTTACATCGGTAAGGTCTGGCGTAAAGATGGTACCCATGCAGAGAACCATTGTGTTCCAAAATCATTGCAATGAGGCAGTTCTGGTGGTTTTAGGGACACAATTGTGCCCTCACTGATCCTCTATTGGTGGCCCAGTGGGCAGTAAGCTAGAATTGAGCTATTGTAGCACCAGCCCAGCATTATGGCAATACAGGTTAATTTGAAAGGAGTACATTTATTCTCTATAACCAGTCGGGGAACCAGAGCTTCTTCCACTTCCCTGCAGTCACAAGCAGTTCTCCACATATGTTTTTGAAGTGGGAGTATTTTACGCCCTATGGTTTAAAGTTGGGAGTAAAATTATTTTTTAGGGAGTCAAAAAGTAACTCCCATTCTTAAGCAGAGTATTTAATAAGCAAGTACAAATGTTTTAACTGTAAAACAGAAATGTGTTGTAACAAATATTTTTGTATCAAGTTTTTCAAGCACGCTAAAATATGTATTTCTGCCTCATCAGATCAGACAGTTATAATAGCAGGGATTCTTCCTGTGGCATTATGCGTACTACTGGGCCACACATATCCATGCAGCTGTGTGGGTGAAGGTAGGAGGACAGGCTCCTATGTGTCTGTTCCCTATTTTAGTTGGGACTATTTTCACATCCTATTTCTATAATTTGGGAGAATTTGCCTAATTTCTGGGAGTAAAGTGGCCGATACACCCCTTATCTGTAGGGCTGGTCAAAAGAGTTTCTTGCGCAAGGCATAGCTCCTCCTCATTGGAGTAGGAGTGAAACTCTATGCCATGCCCTGTGCCTTTGTGTTTTTTTTTTAATTATGCAGTGTTAGGCAAGTCAAGCATTGTAAGAGTATGCTCTGCCAGGGTGAATTTTATGGGTCCACAATTTGCAACCAATTGCTTGGGGCAACTCTACCGACTTCTCAATGACACCTCACTTTCACTCCAAATGATAGCGCTGAACCCATAGACCTAGGGCCTTTTAAGACGAGGTAGCAAAACTTAGAGATAGATGGGGATGCAGAATTTTCTCAAACATCAATAATCAAAACCGACTCAGGAAGTTGGCAAAACTTGCTCTGTTTTATTGCCAATTGTCTAAAACAGGGAGTTACAACAGGCATCAACGGACGTTCGCTCGATTTCTCTCAGCGCATACTATAAAAAACACAACTTTTAGAGTAAAAACTTATCATCAATGATGTCACACTACGTGGCAAACTACAAAAACCTACTTGGGGATGTGATAGGCTTACAGGGAATACCTAAGTATACGTTCCATACTGATGGGAGTTGTGATTGGGTTTCTACTGTCAGATGGGCAACTAAGCCCATCTCAAGTGCAAGTCATCTTCCGTGTCACCCTAATACTCGACACTTCATTGGTGATACAAACTATAGGGCTCTTTGATATGTGGCCCTCTACAATTGGTTTGGCGTTCTTATACTCTTCTGGAATATTCCACAGGCTAGCAGCACGCAGACTACCATACCAGATAATGATCAGCGTGATCATGCCTCCCCACCCAAATTGGCCAACATCTATCATCGCAGAAGCTCTCTGCGCCTAGGAATAAAAGGGAGTATCTTCTTGCTTTCGGTGTAGCTCGACCCAATGTCTATGTTGATCTGACCATATGACTTTGAGACCACATTTTCAAGCTCTTTGCTGCATTTAATATTATTAAATGATTTATTACTATTATTAAATGATGAACTCTTGATGCCTTCAGTGTTTTTCCATTTCACCAGAAACAGAAGTTTGTTTATTTCACACGTGCCTAACTGCTGGATGGACAACCAGGCTCACAGTGGCCTCGACTTCTTGGAGCTGGGCCAGCCAAGCCTTTATTGTATTTCTCCATCACCTTTAGTTATTTTCCATCTGCGCCACACTGAAAAACCCTTTCCAATCACAGGGTTTCAAGCCTTGCTTAAAGTGCATTGTGGAATGTCCAGATTCTATACATTCCTATGTATTATACAGTGGCGCATCGCTGCAACTATTTACTACGTAGCCAGCCTTAAGATCACTTTGGGCCTCATTACGGGTTTGGCGGTAGCCGTGCCTGTAACACAGGCAAGGCTGCCGCCAAACCCGTGATTTTACTGGCATCCGCGAATGAGCAATTACTGGGTCATACCAAGTTTCGCGGACCCGGTAATTGCCCATTTGCCGTGCCGGTAATAAGGGACTCCCCATCCCCATTCGGCCCCATAAGGCTGAATGGGAATAGGGAGCTTGGATGCACTGGCACCATTCAGAACGGTGCCGGTGCATCCACGAGTTGTGCTCGTGGGTGCCGCACTGCCCGCCAGAGCGTGACCCGCAAGCACAACCCGTAGTATGGCGGTACGGTAGGAACGATGCCGGTAGCGCTACCGGCAATGTTGTTGCCTTACAGCCATACTTATAATGAGGGCCTTTGTCTACTTGCGTTACTGCGTCTGTACAAGTATAAACTGATTTAGCATTTTCTTCAGCATTTCTATAGCATAAGCATCTTCATCGCGATCCAGAAAGGTTGCTCATCTTTACCACCTTCTCTTCAGATCTTATAGAATGTCCATGTTCTTTTACCACCTGCATCTTTGCTGGGTGTGTCAGTTCCGCTCTGCATGACGTCACCAGTCTTCTTTTTCACTTGTTTTCTTACTTCCTCCAGGACTTTGTCCAGAGGCCATCATATTTTCGTTAATGCATATAGGGTTTTCTCAATGGATAACTTGTTTCCTGGATTCTATGAGGTACAGGCGTTCTCACTCGTACTGCACGTGTCACAATTTGCTGTGCCCAATATATAGGAAACACGGGGGCAGATATTTTGATGGGGGTACTTGACTCCTCCTCTACAGCACCTCTCAGGTTTCTAGGGGGTCATGATACAAGGCGGCTGGACCAGCAACATGACCTAGCAACTGACACATCTCAAGGCATTATCATGCTGACATGTAACAATAAAAAGGCGCACATTCCCTTTAAATCCGTTCATATCTTAGTCAATGTTATTAGCTTACTATTTTTTTAAATGAACAATTTGCCGCTCATTTCACACTAGTTCCCACAAACATTCCTTTGGGGAGAACGGAAAGGAGCATGGGTATTTGCCCTAAGCAAGCAGATATGCCCCTGCCCCACAAGGTCTCTGAAATTGATCTCTCCAACACCACTTCAAGAGTTATCCCTCAAAGTTTGGGTCTTGTTGTGACCCTAGTACTTGACGGATGAGTTAAACGCAGGCCTGCATGGCCGTAGCCAGGGCATTTAAATCCTATTATTGGCAATGGGCCCCCCCATCTGGGGGGTGGGGCGCTGTGGTTCTGACAAAGAATGCCTAAGTGGCCATTTAGGGTTTCAGCTGCCCTGTTGGCTGCCTTTCTTTGTTCTGCAGTGCAAAGGACAATACACATTCCCTTAAGAATGAAAAACAGGCATCAGCCTGCTTACATCTATTTGGTGTGGGGCAGCGAATACACTTGGCAATTCATAAAGTTCAAAGCATTGCCCATGTTATGCAGCCTCAAGGATAAAACCAGTGAAATCGCTTGGAATTTGCATTAAGAAACATATATTCATCCTTCTGAACTATGCTCCACACAGCCACACACCTAAAACGTCCTTGACCTATGAATGTTTCACTGGATTCGAGGCAGATGCAAACAGACATTAAGCTGCCCTCTTTAGCCCCGCCCCTGTTTTCAATCTTTCTTTGTATTGTGCTATTTGTAGTGAGCCATTTATTACAGGAAGAGTGACATGGTTTATGGTAATGTCTGCGCAGCCCCTGTTTCCCGGCCCTAACCCAGCCAGGGAGAATCCACTCCTGGTCTAGGCCAGGAACAGTTCCCATGGAAACCATTGCCAAACCCCCAGCCCGCTCGGTAGGGAGGGGTGCTGCACCTGCTAAGTAAAATCACTGTTAACAGGAGATCTGCTACACCCTGAGTTCCTTGATCGCTAATGTACACAGTCACTACAGTGAATTTTATAGGGATCCCAAGAGGGACACCAAACTACTTATACATAAAGGGCCCGACTCATTGAATTATCTGTGCAGAAAATAGGGACTTTGTGCGCCAAACTGCATGCAAAATCCCTTTTGTCGATTCATGGAATCGGCTGCGCAGTACTTTTTAGTACGTTGTGGGGACTTCGCACAGACTGGGAATGTCTCTGCGAGCAGCCGAGTGCCTTGCGCCAGACATCACGCAGAGCATTGGCGTGGCGTGCGCAGAGAGCAGAGAAAGGAGCAGAATTCATAAAATGAGGAAGGTCAAGGGAAAATGTGGGAGTTACGAGGGAGAGTCCGCAGGCAGGCCATCGCACGCCCGCTATTGCGCAGAATGATGCGTATTCATGGATTCGACCGCGCAACCTCTCAGCAGCAAAAATGCCACGCAAACCGCTCATTCGATCCGCTACCCGAAGGCAGGTGTACAGACACTTGCGCATAGGAATCATTGCACAGAGGTAAGATCGGTGTGTCAGATTTAGGGGTGCTTGTACGTAGCTGGGGCACCGTACCTACTTAGGGATGCGCATACCCATTTTAGTGGGGAGCACAAATGGTTTACGGGGGTTCACAAACAGATTTGCAGAGTTTTTTCCAGAGTTATGAAAAATTGTGCACATGTCGTTGGGGTGCCGGTAACAGTTATACAGGCCTGCTTGCAGGGGACACAGTGCACTGTTTTGATGGTGCATGTGTTTGTGCCCGGGGAGCACACAAAGGTGTTTCTGGATGTTTCTGCTTTGCGTGGGGGCATGTCAAGGATGTTCCAGGATCAATGCACACTGTTCCATGAATCAAGCCCTTAATCTTTTCCCTAGGATCCACCTGGTGTGAGTTCCAAATGGCTGGGAACCTGCTACGTCAGTTCACCCTTCCTTGGAGGGGTCTCAGGCACCCTTAGGGTGAGTCTGACACAACAGACCCTCTACCTAAACTCAGGTACAACCCACATGAAGCGTGAGGCCAGAGGATAATATCTGTGCGTGGTCCCATCTCGCTAGGTGGCCTCAGGCTATCCGCTACCTCACGCCAGAGTACATACTCTATACCCCCTATTTTAAAAAATGCACATCTTTATATATTGGCCTACTCATATTTAACACTTAAACATACTTAGCATTCCCCCTAACACTTACCCCAAACACTAAGCTCCCCTACATACCAATTACCCTACATAATAGTACTTAAATATGTACATATATTTACACATACATATATACATTGACGTACAACATATATACTACATATCACACTATGTCACAATGGGGTGACTGCTGCAGTCATTCAGCCCTTTACTGTACCTTGACATCTGTCTCTTGGGGCACTGGCTCTGTACTGGCTGATGCAGGGCTGATCCTGATGGCAAAGCTGGATGGTGGCTGGCTGGGTACCGTTTGCAGGCTGGGGCTTGTCCCCTGATGACATGTGATGGGGCTCTGCCCACTCTTCTTTCTTTGAGATGGCCTGACCACCACGTGGGGCCACCCGCACTCATCATTCAGCCTGTGCTCTTAATCATGTCCTGGGCGGCTCCCTGCACGGAGGTGTGCCCACTTTCCCCGCTGCACCTGCAGCCAGATGGTATCTTCATGGTGGGCCCTGTTGGCCTGGGGGGCCCACCTGTGCTCACCACCACACCTACAGCATTGTTTAAATATCCTGCGCCCACCACTGTGTCTATGTCACTGTTCCGGTATTCAGGGTGAGCCTCATTGACTGGGAGGCCCATCCGACATCACCGCTGGATCTTCAGCACCATTTTGCCTTCAGGCCCTGCCCCTGTTGTCATGGGGATGCGGCCATGCTCACTGTCATGCTCACTAACGCATTGCCTGCATCCATCTATGGTTGAGTGGCATCCCCATGACAATGAGGATGCTGCTTATCTCATGACATAAGCAGCTCGGCCCCTTTGGATTAGTCTCTGGGGAGGGCTTCCCATGCACCGCCCGGCACCCTTAGCAGGATTTGGGCCCTTGGGTGCGTTCTAATCCCACCCCTCTACCACAGGTAAGTCTTCCTCTGCTTCTTTCTCCTTTCTCTCGCTCTCCAACTGTCCTTTTCTTTTCAATTCCTCTCTGGATTTTTATCTCTCCCCTGCCCAACCCATTTCTGGGCAGGGAAGTTCTATTCTATTGATCCTTTCTTCATTTTTTAACATGCCGTCCAACTCCATGGTGGGCTGGGTGGTTTCTTCCAAAACACACATCCAGGACACATACATAAATAAATGCACACTGCCCTTTAAATAGAAGCGTGTATTGCCCTGGTGTCTGCATCTTTATTTCTAGGTGATCCTTCAGGGGACAAACATGTAACTGCACTAACCGGTCCCTGTGAGGCCATGGACTACATCTGCATCCAGAAGTTCTAGGTTCACACATGTTTAAGAAAGCACAGCTGCTTCTGTAGTTTTAAGGATGAAAAGCAAAATCTCAGCATTAAATCACTGATCTAGTGCCACTTAAAACATGAGCTTTTCAGACAGTTAGGAAGGCTTAGCAAAATAGATAATTCCCTAAGAATTATTTCCATTTCTTGTATGATCAGATGAACATCTGTGATGCAAACCTGCGACAAATTAAACTACTTGTAAACAAGAAATGATTTACCATTGTCCCGTTGCACTTTGGCATTTGAACCCATTAAACTACACCAGATCAATTAATATTCGTTCTTTCCAAATGCAGGAGAGTTTTCCAAGTGTTAAGGAAGGGGACACCCACATATCATTTTGAAATGGATCTGCACACCTTTGTCGGCTCAGGTAGTTTAGAAATGTTTAATTTGATCACCCACCACATGAGACTGCAGGATATCTAGGCTGAAGTAACTGAGATCCTGATCTGGGCTAGTGTTCCCCTGGTTTGCTTGATCTGGGCTAGTGGTCCCTTGGTTTGCTTGATTTGGGCTAGTGGTCCCTTGGTGTGCCTGATCTCGGCTAGTGGTCCCTTGGTTTGCCTGATCTGGGCTAGTGCTCCCTTGGTTTCCTCCATCTGGGCTAGTGGTCCCTTTGTTTGCCTGATCTGGGCTAGTGGGCCCTCAGTTTTCTTGATTTAGACTAGTGGTCCCTTGGTTTGCTTGATTTCGGTGTGTGGTCCCTTAGTGTGCCTGATCAGGGCTAGCGGTCCCTTGGTTTCCTCCATCTGGGCTAGTGGTCACTTGTTTTGCCTGATCTGGGCTAGTGGTCTCTTTGTTTGCTTGATGTGGGCTAGTGGTGCCTTGGTTTGCTTGATTTGGGCTAGTGGTCCCTTGGTTTGTCTGATATGGGCTAGTGGTCCTTTGGTTTGCTTGAGTTGGGCTAGTGGTCCCTTGGTTTGCCTAATCTGGGCTAGTGGTCTCTTGTTTTGCTTGATGTGGGCTTGTGGTCCCTTGGTTTGCTTGATTTGGTATAGTGGTCTCTTGGTTTGCCTGATGTGGGCTAGTGGTGCCCTGGTTTGCTTGATTTGGGCTAGTGGTCCCTTGGTTTGTCTGATCTGGGCTGGTGGTCCTTTGGTTTGCTTGATTTGGGTTAGTGGTCCCTTGGTTTGCTTGATTCGGGCTAGTGCTGCCTTGGTTCACCTGATCTGGCCTAGTGGGCCCTTGGTTTGCTTTATTTGGGCAATGTGGTGCCTTGGTTTGTTTGATTTGGGCTAGTGGTCCCTTGGTTTGTCTAATCTGGGCTAGTTGTCCCTTGGGTTGCTTGATTTGGGAGAGTGGTCCCTTTGTTTACTTGATTTGGGCTAGTGGTCCCTTGGTATTCTTGATTTGGGCTAGTGGTCCATTGGTTTGCCTAATCTGGGCTAGTGGTCTCTTGTTTTGCTTGTTGTGGGCTAGTGGTCCCTTGGTTTGCTTGATTTGGGCTGGTGGTCTCTTGGTTTGTCTGATATGGGCTAGTAGTCCCTTGGTTTGCTTCATTTGGGCTAGTGGTCCCTTGCTTTGCCTGATCTGGGCTAGCGGTCTCTTGGTTTGCCTGATCTGGGCTAGCGGTCCCTTGGTTTGCTTGATCTGGGCTAGGGGTCCCTTAGTTCACCTGATCTGTGTTAGTGGTCCCTCGGTTTGCTTGATATGGGCTAGTGGTCCCTTGGCTTGCTTGATTTGGGCTAGTGGTCCCTTGGTTTGCTTGATTTGGGTTAGTGGTCCCTTGGTTTGCCTGAGCTGGGCTAGTGGTCCCTTGGTTTGCCTGATCTGGACTAGTGGTCTCTTTGTCTGCTTGATTTGGGCTAGTGGTCCCTTGGTTTGCCTGATCTGGGCTAGTGGTCCCTTGGTTTGCTTGATATGGGCTAGTGGTCCCATGGTTTACTTGATTTGGGCTAGTGGTCCCTTGGCTTGCTTGATTTGGGCTAGTGGTCCCTTGGCTTGCTTGATTTGGGCTAGTGGTCCCTTGGCTTGCTTGATTTGGGCTAGTGGTCCCTTGTCTTGCTTGATTTGGGCTAGTGGTCCCTTGGTTTGCCTGATCTGTGTTAGTGGTCCCTTGGTTTGCTTGTTGTGGGCTAGTGGTCCCTTGGTTTGCTTGATTTGTGCTAGTGGTCTCTTGGTTTGTCTGATCTGGGCTAGTGGTCGCTTGTTTTGCTTCATTTGTGCTAGTGGTCCCTTCCTTGCTTTGCCTGATCATCTGGGCTAGTGGTCTCTTGGTTTGCATGATCTGGGCTAGCGGTCCCTTGGTTTGCTTGATCTGGGCTAGGGGTCCCTTAGTTCACCTGATCTGTGTTAGTGGTCCCTTGGCTTGCTTGATTTGGGCTAGTGGTCCCTTGGTTTGTCTGATCTGGGCTAGTCTTCCCTTGGGTTGCTTGATTTGGGCTAGTGGTCCCTTGGTGTGCTTGATTTGGGCTAGTGGTCCCTTGGTTTGCCTGAGCTGGGCTAGTGGTCCCTTGGTTTGCCTGATCTAGGCTAGTGGTCTCTTTGTTTGCTTGATGTGGGCTAGTGGTGCCTTGGTTTGCTTGATTTGGGCTAGTGGTCCCTTGGTTTGTCTTATATGGGCTAGTGGTCCTTTGGGTTGCTTGATTTGGGTTAGTGGACCCTTGGTTTGCTTGATTTGGGCTAGTGCTGCCTTGGCTTGCCTGATCTGGCTTAGTGGGCCCTTGGTTTGCTTTATTTGGGCAATGTGGTGCCTTGGTTTGTTTGATTTGGGCTAGTGGTCCCTTGGTTTGTCTAATCTGGGCTAGTTGTCCCTTGGGTTGCTTGATTTGGGAGAGTGGTCCCTTTGTTTACTTGATTTGGGCTAGTGGTCCCTTGGTATTCTTGATTTGGGCTAGTGGTCCATTGGTTTGCCTAATCTGGGCTAGTGGTCTCTTGTTTTGCTTGTTGTGGGCTAGTGGTTCCTTGGTTTGCTTGATTTGGGCTGGTGGTCTCTTGGTTTGTCTGATATGGGCTAGTAGTCCCTTGGTTTGCTTCATTTGGGCTAGTGGTCCCTTGCTTTGCCTGATCTGGGCTAGCGGTCTCTTGGTTTGCCTGATCTGGGCTAGCGGTCCCTTGGTTTGCTTGATCTGGGCTAGGGGTCCCTTAGTTCACCTGATCTGTGTTAGTGGTCCCTCGGTTTGCTTGATATGGGCTAGTGGTCCCTTGGCTTGCTTGATTTGGGCTAGTGGTCCCTTGGTTTGCTTGATTTGGGTTAGTGGTCCCTTGGTTTGCCTGAGCTGGGCTAGTGGTCCCTTGGTTTGCCTGATCTGGACTAGTGGTCTCTTTGTCTGCTTGATTTGGGCTAGTGGTCCCTTGGTTTGCCTGATCTGGGCTAGTGGTCCCTTGGTTTGCTTGATATGGGCTAGTGGTCCCATGGTTTACTTGATTTGGGCTAGTGGTCCCTTGGCTTGCTTGATTTGGGCTAGTGGTCCCTTGGCTTGCTTGATTTGGGCTAGTGGTCCCTTGGCTTGCTTGATTTGGGCTAGTGGTCCCTTGTCTTGCTTGATTTGGGCTAGTGGTCCCTTGGTTTGCCTGATCTGTGTTAGTGGTCCCTTGGTTTGCTTGTTGTGGGCTAGTGGTCCCTTGGTTTGCTTGATTTGTGCTAGTGGTCTCTTGGTTTGTCTGATCTGGGCTAGTGGTCCCTTGTTTTGCTTCATTTGTGCTAGTGGTCCCTTCCTTGCTTTGCCTGATCATCTGGGCTAGTGGTCTCTTGGTTTGCATGATCTGGGCTAGCGGTCCCTTGGTTTGCTTGATCTGGGCTAGGGGTCCCTTAGTTCACCTGATCTGTGTTAGTGGTCCCTTGGCTTGCTTGATTTGGGCTAGTGGTCCCTTGGTTTGTCTGATCTGGGCTAGTCTTCCCTTGGGTTGCTTGATTTGGGAGAGTGGTCCCTTTGTTTACTTGATTTGGGCTAGTGGTCCCTTGGTATTCTTGATTTGGGCTAGTGGTCCATTGGTTTGCCTAATCTGGGCTAGTGGGCCCTTGGTTTGCTTTATTTGGGCAATGTGGTGCCTTGGTTTGTTTGATTTGGGCTAGTGGTCCCTTGGTTTGTCTGATCTGGGCTAGTCGTCCCTTGGGTTGCTTGATTTGGGAGAGTGGTCCCTTTGTTTACTTGATTTGGGCTAGTGGTCCCTTGGTATTCTTGATTTGGGCTAGTGGTCCATTGGTTTGCCTAATCAGGGCTAGTGGTCTCTTGTGTTGCTTGTTGTGGGCTAGTGGTCCCTTGGTTTGCTTGATTTGGGCTAGTGGTCTCTTGGTTTGTCTGATATGGGCTAGTAGTCCCTTGGTTTGTGCTAGCGGTCTCTTGGTTTGTCTGATCTGGGCTAGTGGTCCCTTGTTTTGCTTCATTTGTGCTACTGGTCCCTTGCTTTGCCTGATCTGGGCTAGTGGTCTCTTGGTTTGCCTGATCTGGGCTAGCGGTCCCTTGGTTTGCTTGATCTGGGCTAGGGGTCCCTTAGTTCACCTGATGTGTGTTAGTGGTCCCTTGGCTTGCTTGATTTGGGCTAGTGGTCCCTTGGTTTGCTTGATTTGGGCTAGTGGTCCCTTTGTTTACTTGATTTGGGCTAGTGGTCCCTTGGTATTCTTGATTTGGGCTAGTGGTCCATTGGTTTGCCTAATCTGGGCTAGTGGTCTCTTGTTTTGCTTGTTGTGGGCTAGTGGTTCCTTGGTTTGCTTGATTTGGGCTGGTGGTCTCTTGGTTTGTCTGATATGGGCTAGTAGTCCCTTGGTTTGCTTCATTTGGGCTAGTGGTCCCTTGCTTTGCCTGATCTGGGCTAGCGGTCTCTTGGTTTGCCTGATCTGGGCTAGCGGTCCCTTGGTTTGCTTGATCTGGGCTAGGGGTCCCTTAGTTCACCTGATCTGTGTTAGTGGTCCCTCGGTTTGCTTGATATGGGCTAGTGGTCCGTTGGCTTGCTTGATTTGGGCTAGTGGTCCCTTGGTTTGCTTGATTTGGGTTAGTGGTCCCTTGGTTTGCCTGAGCTGGGCTAGTGGTCCCTTGGTTTGCCTGATCTGGACTAGTGGTCTCTTTGTCTGCTTGATTTGGGCTAGTGGTCCCTTGGTTTGCCTGATCTGGGCTAGTGGTCCCTTGGTTTGCTTGATATGGGCTAGTGGTCCCATGGTTTACTTGATTTGGGCTAGTGGTCCCTTGGCTTGCTTGATTTGGGCTAGTGGTCCCTTGGCTTGCTTGATTTGGGCTAGTGGTCCCTTGGCTTGCTTGATTTGGGCTAGTGGTCCCTTGTCTTGCTTGATTTGGGCTAGTGGTCCCTTGGTTTGCCTGATCTGTGTTAGTGGTCCCTTGGTTTGCTTGTTGTGGGCTAGTGGTCCCTTGGTTTGCTTGATTTGTGCTAGTGGTCTCTTGGTTTGTCTGATCTGGGCTAGTGGTCCCTTGTTTTGCTTCATTTGTGCTAGTGGTCCCTTCCTTGCTTTGCCTGATCATCTGGGCTAGTGGTCTCTTGGTTTGCATGATCTGGGCTAGCGGTCCCTTGGTTTGCTTGATCTGGGCTAGGGGTCCCTTAGTTCACCTGATCTGTGTTAGTGGTCCCTTGGCTTGCTTGATTTGGGCTAGTGGTCCCTTGGTTTGTCTGATCTGGGCTAGTCTTCCCTTGGGTTGCTTGATTTGGGAGAGTGGTCCCTTTGTTTACTTGATTTGGGCTAGTGGTCCCTTGGTATTCTTGATTTGGGCTAGTGGTCCATTGGTTTGCCTAATCTGGGCTAGTGGGCCCTTGGTTTGCTTTATTTGGGCAATGTGGTGCCTTGGTTTGTTTGATTTGGGCTAGTGGTCCCTTGGTTTGTCTGATCTGGGCTAGTCGTCCCTTGGGTTGCTTGATTTGGGAGAGTGGTCCCTTTGTTTACTTGATTTGGGCTAGTGGTCCCTTGGTATTCTTGATTTGGGCTAGTGGTCCATTGGTTTGCCTAATCAGGGCTAGTGGTCTCTTGTGTTGCTTGTTGTGGGCTAGTGGTCCCTTGGTTTGCTTGATTTGGGCTAGTGGTCTCTTGGTTTGTCTGATATGGGCTAGTAGTCCCTTGGTTTGTGCTAGCGGTCTCTTGGTTTGTCTGATCTGGGCTAGTGGTCCCTTGTTTTGCTTCATTTGTGCTACTGGTCCCTTGCTTTGCCTGATCTGGGCTAGTGGTCTCTTGGTTTGCCTGATCTGGGCTAGCGGTCCCTTGGTTTGCTTGATCTGGGCTAGGGGTCCCTTAGTTCACCTGATCTGTGTTAGTGGTCCCTTGGCTTGCTTGATTTGGGCTAGTGGTCCCTTGGTTTGCTTGATTTGGGCTAGTGGTCCCTTGGTTTGCCTGAGCTGGGCTAGTGGTCCCTTGGTTTGCCTGATCTGGGCTAGTGGTCTCTTTGTTTGCTTGATTTGGGCCAGTGGTCCCTTGGTTTGCCTGATCTGGGCTAGTGGTGCCTTGGTTTGCTTGATCTGGGCTAGTGGCCCCTTGGTTTACTTGATTTGGGCTAGTGGTCCCTTGGTTTGCTTGATTTGGGCTAGTGGTCCCTTGGTTTGCCTGATCTGTGTTAGTGGTCCCTTGGTTTGCCTGATCTGTGTTAGTGGTCCCTTGGTTTGCCTGATCTGGACTAGTGGTCTCTTTGTTTGCTTGATTTGGGCTAGTGGTCCCTTGGTTTGCCTGATCTGTGTTAGCGGTCCCTTGGTTTGCCTGAGCTGGGCTAGTGGTCCCTTGGTTTGCCTGATCTGGACTAGTGGTCTCTTTGTTTGCTTGATTTGGGCTAGTGGTCCCTTGGTTTGCCTGATCTGGGCTAGTGGTCCCTTGGTTTGCTTGATCTGGGCTAGTGGTCCCATGGTTTACTTGATTTGGGCTAGTGGTCCCTTGGCTTGCTTGATTTGGGCTAGTGGTCCCTTGGCTTGCTTGATTTGGGCTAGTGGTCCCTTGGCTTGCTTGATTTGGGCTAGTGGTCCCTTGTCTTGCTTGATTTGGGCTAGTGGTCCCTTGGTTTGCCTGATCTGTGTTAGTGGTCCCTTGGTTTGCTTGTTGTGGGCTAGTGGTCCCTTGGTTTGCTTGATTTGTGCTAGTGGTCTCTTGGTTTGTCTGATCTGGGCTAGTGGTCCCTTGTTTTGCTTCATTTGTGCTAGTGGTCCCTTCCTTGCTTTGCCTGATCATCTGGGCTAGTGGTCTCTTGGTTTGCATGATCTGGGCTAGCGGTCCCTTGGTTTGCTTGATCTGGGCTAGGGGTCCCTTAGTTCACCTGATCTGTGTTAGTGGTCCCTTGGCTTGCTTGATTTGGGCTAGTGGTCCCTTGGTTTGTCTGATCTGGGCTAGTCTTCCCTTGGGTTGCTTGATTTGGGAGAGTGGTCCCTTTGTTTACTTGATTTGGGCTAGTGGTCCCTTGGTATTCTTGATTTGGGCTAGTGGTCCATTGGTTTGCCTAATCTGGGCTAGTGGGCCCTTGGTTTGCTTTATTTGGGCAATGTGGTGCCTTGGTTTGTTTGATTTGGGCTAGTGGTCCCTTGGTTTGTCTGATCTGGGCTAGTCGTCCCTTGGGTTGCTTGATTTGGGAGAGTGGTCCCTTTGTTTACTTGATTTGGGCTAGTGGTCCCTTGGTATTCTTGATTTGGGCTAGTGGTCCATTGGTTTGCCTAATCAGGGCTAGTGGTCTCTTGTGTTGCTTGTTGTGGGCTAGTGGTCCCTTGGTTTGCTTGATTTGGGCTAGTGGTCTCTTGGTTTGTCTGATATGGGCTAGTAGTCCCTTGGTTTGTGCTAGCGGTCTCTTGGTTTGTCTGATCTGGGCTAGTGGTCCCTTGTTTTGCTTCATTTGTGCTACTGGTCCCTTGCTTTGCCTGATCTGGGCTAGTGGTCTCTTGGTTTGCCTGATCTGGGCTAGCGGTCCCTTGGTTTGCTTGATCTGGGCTAGGGGTCCCTTAGTTCACCTGATCTGTGTTAGTGGTCCCTTGGCTTGCTTGATTTGGGCTAGTGGTCCCTTGGTTTGCTTGATTTGGGCTAGTGGTCCCTTGGTTTGCCTGAGCTGGGCTAGTGGTCCCTTGGTTTGCCTGATCTGGGCTAGTGGTCTCTTTGTTTGCTTGATTTGGGCCAGTGGTCCCTTGGTTTGCCTGATCTGGGCTAGTGGTGCCTTGGTTTGCTTGATCTGGGCTAGTGGCCCCTTGGTTTACTTGATTTGGGCTAGTGGTCCCTTGGTTTGCTTGATTTGGGCTAGTGGTCCCTTGGTTTGCCTGATCTGTGTTAGTGGTCCCTTGGTTTGCCTGATCTGTGTTAGTGGTCCCTTGGTTTGCCTGATCTGGACTAGTGGTCTCTTTGTTTGCTTGATTTGGGCTAGTGGTCCCTTGGTTTGCCTGATCTGTGTTAGCGGTCCCTTGGTTTGCCTGAGCTGGGCTAGTGGTCCCTTGGTTTGCCTGATCTGGACTAGTGGTCTCTTTGTTTGCTTGAGCTGGGCTAGTGGTCCCTTGGTTTGCCTGATCTGGGCTAGTGGTCTCTTTGTTTGCTTGATTTGGGCTAGTGGTCTCTTGGTTTGCTTGATTTGGGCTAGTGGTCCCTTGGTTTGCCTGAGCTGGGCTAGTGGTCCCTTGGTTTGCCTGATCTGGGCTAGTGGTCTCTTTGTTTGCTTGATTTGGGCCAGTGGTCCCTTGGTTTGCCTGATCTTGGCTAGTGGTGCCTTGGTTTGCTTGATCTGGGCTAGTGGCCCCTTGGTTTACTTGATTTGGGCTAGTGGTCCCTTGGTTTGCTTGATTTGGGCTAGTGGTCCCTTGGTTTGCCTGATCTGTGTTAGTGGTCCCTTGGTTTGCCTGATCTGTGTTAGTGGTCCCTTGCTTTGCTTGATATGGGCTATTGGTCCCTTGGCTTGCTTGATTTGGGCTAGTGGTCCCTTGGTGTGCTTGATTTGGGCTAGTGGTCCCTTGGTTTGCCTGAGCTGGGCTAGTGGTCCCTTGGTTTGCCTGATCTAGGCTAGTGGTCTCTTTGTTTGCTTGATGTGGGCTAGTGGTGCCTTGGTTTGCTTGATTTGGGCTAGTGGTCCCTTGGTTTGTCTTATATGGGCTAGTGGTCCTTTGGGTTGCTTGATTTGGGTTAGTGGACCCTTGGTTTGCTTGATTTGGGCTAGTGCTGCCTTGGCTTGCCTGATCGGGCATAGTGGGCCCTTGGTTTGCTTTATTTGGGCTAGTGGTGCCTTGGTTTGTTTGATTTGGGCTAGTGGTACCTTGGTTTGTCTGATCTGGGCTAGCGTCCCTTGGGTTGCTTGATTTGGGAGAGTGGTCCCTTTGTTTACTTGATTTGGGCTAGTGGTCCCTTGGTATTCTTGATTTGGGCTAGTGGTCTCTTGGTTTGTCTGATATGGGCTAGTAGTCCCTTGGTTTGCTTCATTCGGGTTAGTGGTCCCTTGTTTTGCCTGATCTGGGCTAGCGGTCTCTTGGTTTGCCTGATCTGGGCTAGCGGTCCCTTGGTTTGCTTTATCTGGGCTAGGGGTCCCTTAGTTCACCTGATCTGTGTTAGTGGTCCCTCGGTTTGCTTGATATGGGCTAGTGGTCCCTTGGCTTGCTTGATTTGGACTAGTGGTCCCTTGGTTTGCTTGATTTGGGTTAGTGGTCCCTTGGTTTGCCTGAGCTGGGCTAGTGGCCCCTTGGTTTGCCTGATCTGGACTAGTGGTCTCTTTGTTTGCTTGATTTGGGCTAGTGGTCCCTTGGTTTGCCTGATCTGGGCTAGTGGTCTCTTGGTTTGCCTGATCTGGGCTAGCGGTCCCTTGGTTTGCTTGATCTGGGCTAGGGGTCCCTTAGTTCACCTGATCTGTGTTAGTGGTCCCTTGGCTTGCTTGATTTGGGCTAGTGGTCCCTTGGTTTGTCTGATCTGGGCTAGTCGTCCCTTGGGCTGCTTGATTTGGGAGAGTGGTCCCTTTGTTTACTTGATTTGGGCTAGTGGTCCATTGGTATTCTTGATTTGGGCTAGTGGTCTCTTGGTTTGTCTAATATGGGCTAGTAGTCCCTTGGTTTGCTTCATTTGGGCTAGTGGTCCCTTGCTTTGCCTGATCTGGGCTAGCGGTCTCTTGGTTTGCCTGATCTGGGCTAGCGGTCCCTTGGTTTACTTGATTTGGGCTAGTGGTCCCTTGGCTTGCTTGATTTGGGCTAGTGGTCCCTTGGCTTGCTTGATTTGGGCTAGTGGTCCCTTGGCTTACTTGATTTGGGCTAGCGGTCTCTTGGTTTGCCTGATCTGGGCTAGCGGTCCCTTGGTTTACTTGATTTGGGCTAGTGGTCCCTTGGCTTGCTTGATTTGGGCTAGTGGTCCCTTGGCTTGCTTGATTTGGGCTAGTGGTCCCTTGGCTTGCTTGATTTGGGCTAGTGGTCCCTTGGTTTGCCTGATCTGTGTTAGTGGTCCCTTGGTTTGCTTGTTGTGGGCTAGTGGTCCCTTGGTTTGTGCTAGTTGTCTCTTGGTTTGTCTGATCTGGGCTAGTGGTCCCTTGTTTTGCTTCATTTGTGCTACTGGTCCCTTGCTTTGCCTGATCTGGGCTAGTGGTCTCTTGGTTTGCCTGATCTGGGCTAGCGGTCCCTTGGTTTGCTTGATCTGGGCTAGGGGTCCCTTAGTTCACCTGATCTGTGTTAGTGGTCCCTTGGCTTGCTTGATTTGGGCTAGTGGTCCCTTGGTTTGCTTGATTTGGGCTAGTGGTCCCTTGGTTTGCCTGAGCTGGGCTAGTGGTCCCTTGGTTTGCCTGATCTGGGCTAGTGGTCTCTTTGTTTGCTTGATTTGGGCCAGTGGTCCCTTGGTTTGCCTGATCTGGGCTAGTGGTGCCTTGGTTTGCTTGATCTGGGCTAGTGGCCCCTTGGTTTACTTGATTTGGGCTAGTGGTCCCTTGGTTTGCTTGATTTGGGCTAGTGGTCCCTTGTCTTGCTTGATTTGGGCTAGTGGTCTCTTGGTTTGCCTGATCTGTGTTAGTGGTCCCTTGGTTTGCTTGATATGGGCTATTGGTCCCTTGGCTTGCTTGATTTGGGCTAGTGGTCCCTTGGTGTGCTTGATTTGGGCTAGTGGTCCCTTGGTTTGCCTGAGCTGGGCTAGTGGTCCCTTGGTTTGCCTGATCTGGGCTAGTGGTCTCTTTGTTTGCTTGATGTGGGCTAGTGGTGCCTTGGTTTGCTTGATTTGGGCTAGTGGTCCCTTGGTTTGTCTGATATGGGCTAGTGGTCCTTTGGGTTGCTTGATTTGGGTTAGTGGACCCTTGGTTTGCTTGATTTGGGCTAGTGCTGCCTTGGCTTGCCTGATCTGGCATAGTGGGCCCTCGGTTTGCTTTATTTGGGCTCGTGGTGCCTTGGTTTGTTTGATTTGGGCTAGTGGTACCTTGGTTTGTCTGATCTGGGCTAGCGTCCCTTGGGTTGCTTGATTTGGGAGAGTGGTCCCTTTGTTTACTTGATTTGGGCTAGTGGTCCCTTGGTATTCTTGATTTGGGCTAGTGGTCTCTTGGTTTGTCTGATATGGGCTAGTAGTCCCTTGGTTTGCTTCATTTGGGCTAGTGGTCCCTTGCTTTGCCTGATCTGGGCTAGCGGTCTCTTGGTTTGCCTGATCTGGGCTAGCGGTCCCTTGGTTTGCTTGATCTGGGCTAGGGGTCCCTTAGTTCACCTGATCTGTGTTAGTGGTCCCTCGGTTTGCTTGATATGGGCTAGTGGTCCCTTGGCTTGCTTGATTTGGGCTAGTGGTCCCTTGGTTTGCTTGATTTGGGTTAGTGGTCCCTTGGTTTGCCTGAGCTGAGCTAGTGGTCCCTTGGTTTGCCTGATCTGGACTAGTGGTCCCTTGGTTTGCTTGATCTGGGCTAGTAGTCCCTTGGTTTACTGGATTTGCGCTAGTGGTCCCTTGGCTTGCTTGATTTGGGCTAGTGGTCCATTGGCTTGCTTGATTTGGGCTAGTGGTCCCTTGGCTTGCTTGATTTGGGCTAGTGGTCCCTTGTCTTGCTTGATTTGGGCTAGTGGTCCCTTGGTTTGCCTGATCTGTGTTAGTGGTCCCTTGGTTTGCTTGTTGTGGGCTAGTGGTCCCTTGGTTTGCTTGATTTGTGTTAGTGGTCTCTTGGTTTGTCTGATCTGGGCTAGTGGTCCCTTGTTTTGCTTCATTTGTGCTAGTTGTCCCTTGCTTTGCCTGATCTGGGCTAGTGGTCTCTTGGTTTGCCTGATCTGGGCTAGCGGTCCCTTGGTTTTCTTCACTGGGCTAGGGGTCCCTTAGTTCACCTGATCTGTGTTAGTGGTCCCTTGGCTTGCTTGATTTGGGCTAGTGGTCCCTTGGTTTGTCTGATCTGGGCTAGTCGTCCCTTGGGTTGCTTGATTTGGGAGAGTGGTCCCTTTGTTTACTTGATTTGGGCTAGTGGTCCTTTGGTATTCTTGATTTGGGCTAGTGGTCCATTGGTTTGCCTAATCTGGGCTAGTGGTCCCTTGGTTTGTCTGATCTGGGCTAGTCGTCCCTTGGGTTGCTTGATTTGGGAGAGTGGTCCCTTTGTTTACTTGATTTGGGCTAGTGGTCCCTTGGTATTCTTGATTTGGGCTAGTGGTCCATTGGTTTGCCTAATCTGGGCTAGTGGTCTCTTGTTTTGCTTGTTGTGGGCTAGTGGTCCCTTGGTTTGCTTGATTTGGGCTAGTGGTCTCTTGGTTTGCCTGATCTGGGCTAGCGGTCCCTTGGTTTGCTTGATCTGGGCTAGGGGTCCCTTAGTTCACCTGATCTGTGTTAGTGGTCCCTCGGTTTGCTTGATATGGGCTAGTGGTCCCTTGGCTTGCTTGATCTGGGCTAGGGGTCCCTTAGTTCACCTGATCTGTGTTAGTGGTCCCTCGGTGTGCTTGATTTGGGCTAGTGGTCCCTTGGTTTGCCTGAGCTGGGCTAGTGGTCCCTTGGTTTGCCTGATCTAGGCTAGTGGTCTCTTTGTTTGCTTGATGTGGGCTAGTGGTGCCTTGGTTTGCTTGATTTGGGCTAGTGGTCCCTTGGTTTGTCTTATATGGGCTAGTGGTCCTTTGGGTTGCTTGATTTGGGTTAGTGGACCCTTGGTTTGCTTGATTTGGGCTAGTGCTGCCTTGGCTTGCCTGATCTGGCATAGTGGGCCCTTGGTTTGCTTTATTTGGGCTAGTGGTGCCTTGGTTTGTTTGATTTGGGCTAGTGGTACCTTGGTTTGTCTGATCTGGGCTAGCGTCCCTTGGGTTGCTTGATTTGGGAGAGTGGTCCCTTTGTTTACTTGATTTGGGCTAGTGGTCCCTTGGTATTCTTGATTTGGGCTAGTGGTCTCTTGGTTTGTCTGATATGGGCTAGTAGTCCCTTGGTTTGCTTCATTCGGGCTAGTGGTCCCTTGTTTTGCCTAATCTGGGCTAGCGGTCTCTTGGTTTGCCTGATCTGGGCTAGCGGTCCCTTGGTTTGCTTGATCTGGGCTAGGGGTCCCTTAGTTCACCTGATCTGTGTTAGTGGTCCCTCGGTTTGCTTGATATGGGCTAGTGGTCCCTTGGCTTGCTTGATTTGGACTAGTGGTCCCTTGGTTTGCTTGATTTGGGTTAGTGGTCCCTTGGTTTGCCTGAGCTGGGCTAGTGGCCCCTTGGTTTGCCTGATCTGGACTAGTGGTCTCTTTGTTTACTTGATTTGGGCTAGTGGTCCCTTGGTTTGCCTGATTTGGGCTAGTGGTCTCTTGGTTTGCCTGATCTGGGCTAGCGGTCCCTTGGTTTGCTTGATCTGGGCTAGGGGTCCCTTAGTTCACCTGATCTGTGTTAGTGGTCCCTTGGCTTGCTTGATTTGGGCTAGTGGTCCCTTGGTTTGTCTGATCTGGGCTAGTCGTCCCTTGGGCTGCTTGATTTGGGAGAGTGGTCCCTTTGTTTACTTGATTTGGGCTAGTGGTCCATTGGTATTCTTGATTTGGGCTAGTGGTCTCTTGGTTTGTCTGATATGGGCTAGTAGTCCCTTGGTTTGCTTCATTTGGGCTAGTGGTCCCTTGCTTTGCCTGATCTGGGCTAGCGGTCTCTTGGTTTGCCTGATCTGGGCTAGCGGTCCCTTGTTTTGCCTGATCTGGGCTAGCGGTCCCTTGGCTTGCTTGATTTGGGCTAGTGGTCCCTTGGCTTGCTTGATTTGGGCTAGTGGTCCCTTGCTTTGCCTGATCTGGGCTAGTGGTCTCTTGGTTTGCCTGATCTGGGCTAGCGGTCCCTTGGTTTGCTTGATCTGGGCTAGGGGTCCCTTAGTTCACCTGATCTGTGTTAGTGGTCCCTTGGCTTGCTTGATTTGGGCTAGCGGTCCCTTGGTTTGCTTGATCTGGGCTAGGGGTCCCTTAGTTCACCTGATCTGTGTTAGTGGTCCCTTGGCTTGCTTGATTTGGGCTAGCGGTCCCTTGGTTTGCTTGATCTGGGCTAGGGGTCCCTTAGTTCACCTGATCTGTGTTAGTGGTCCCTTGGCTTGCTTGATTTGGGCTAGTGGTCCCTTGGTTTGTCTGATCTGGGCTAGTCGTCCCTTGGGTTGCTTGATTTGGGAGAGTGGTCCCTTTGTTTACTTGATTTGGGCTAGTGGTCCCTTGGTATTCTTGATTTGGGCTAGTGGTCTCTTGGTTTGTCTGATATGGGCTAGTAGTCCCTTGGTTTGCTTCATTTGGGCTAGTGGTCCCTTGCTTTGCCTGATCTGGGCTAGCGGTCTCTTGGTTTGCCTGATCTGGGCTAGCGGTCCCTTGGTTTACTTGATTTGGGCTAGTGGTCCCTTGGCTTGCTTGATTTGGGCTAGTGGTCCCTTGGCTTGCTTGATTTGGGCTAGTGGTCCCTTGGTTTGCCTGATCTGTGTTAGTGGTCCCTTGGTTTGCTTGTTGTGGGCTAGTGGTCCCTTGGTTTGTGCTAGTGGTCTCTTGGTTTGTCTGATCTGGGCTAGTGGTCTCTTGTTTTGCTTGTTGTGGGCTAGTGGTCCCTTGGTTTGCTTGATTTGGGCTAGTGGTCTCTTGATTCGTCTGATATGGACTAGTAGTCCCTTGGTTTGCTTCATTTGGGCTAGTGGTCCCTTGCTTTGCCTGATCTGGGCTAGCGGTCTCTTGGTTTGCCTGATCTGGGCTAGCGGTCCATTGGTTTACTTGATTTGGGCTAGTGGTCCCTTGGCTTGCTTGATTTGGGCTAGTGGTCCCTTGGCTTGCTTGATTTGGGCTAGTGGTCCCTTGGCTTGCTTGATTTGGGCTAGTGGTCCCTTGGTTTGCCTGATCTGTGTTAGTGGTCCCTTGGTTTGCTTGTTGTGGGCTAGTGGTCCCTTGGTTTGTGCTAGTGGTCTCTTGGTTTGTCTGATCTGGGCTAGTGGTCCCTTGTTTTGCTTCATTTGTGCTACTGGTCCCTTGCTTTGCCTGATCTGGGCTAGTGGTCTCTTGGTTTGCCTGATCTGGGCTAGCGGTCCCTTGGTTTGCTTGATCTGGGCTAGGGGTCCCTTAGTTCACCTGATCTGTGTTAGTGGTCCCTTGGCTTGCTTGATTTGGGCTAGTGGTCCCTTGGTTTGCTTGATTTGGGCTAGTGGTCCCTTGGTTTGACTGAGCTGGGCTAGTGGTCCCTTGGTTTGCAAGATCTGGGCTAGTGTTCTCTTTGTTTGCTTGATTTGGTCCAGTGGTCCCTTGGTCTGCCTGATCTGGGCTAGTGGTGCCTTGGTTTGCTTGATCTGGGCTAGTGGCCCCTTGGTTTACTTGATTTGGGCTAGTGGTCCCTTGGTTTGCTTGATTTGGGCTAGTGGTCCCTTGTCGTGCTTGATTTGGGCTAGTGGTCTCTTGGTTTGCCTGATCTGTGTTAGTGGTCCCTTGGTTTGCTTGATATGGCTATTGGTCCCTTGGCTTGCTTGATTTGGGCTAGTGGTCCCTTGGTGTGCTTGATTTGGGCTAGTGGTCCCTTGGTTTGCCTGAGCTGGGCTAGTGGTCCCTTGGTTTGCCTGATCTGGGCTAGTGGTCTCTTTGTTTGCTTGATGTGGGCTAGTGGTGCCTTGGTTTGCTTGATTTGGGCTAGTGGTCCCTTGGTTTGTCTGATATGGGCTAGTGGTCCTTTGGGTTGCTTGATTTGGGTTAGTGGACCCTTGGTTTGCTTGATTTGGGCTAGTGCTGCCTTGGCTTGCCTGATCTGGCATAGTGGGCCCTCGGTTTGCTTTATTTGGGCTTGTGGTGCCTTGGTTTGTTTGATTTGGGCTAGTGGTACCTTGGTTTGTCTGATCTGGGCTAGCGTCCCTTGGGTTGCTTGATTTGGGAGAGTGGTCGCTTTGTTTACTTGATTTGGGCTAGTGGTCCCTTGGTATTCATGATTTGGCCTAGTGGTCTCTTGGTTTGTCTGATATGGGCTAGTAGTCCCTTGGTTTGCTTCATTTGGGCTAGTGGTCCCTTGCTTTGCCTGATCTGGGCTAGCGGTCTCTTGGTTTGCCTGATCTGGGCTAGCGGTCCCTTGGTTTGCTTGATCTGGGCTAGGGGTCCCTTAGTTCACCTGATCTGTGTTAGTGGTCCCTCGGTTTGCTTGATATGGGCTAGTGGTCCCTTGGCTTGCTTGATTTGGGCTAGTGGTCCCTTGGTTTACTTGATTTGGGTTAGTGGTCCCTTGGTTTGCCTGAGCTGAGCTAGTGGTCCCTTGGTTTGCCTGATCTGGACTAGTGGTCTCTTTGTTTGCTTGATTTGGGCTAGTGGTCCCTTGGTTTGCCTGATCTGGGCTAGTGGTCCCTTGGTTTGCTTGATCTGGGCTAGTAGTCCCTTGGTTTACTTGATTTGCGCTAGTGGTCCCTTGGCTTGCTTGATTTGGGCTAGTGGTCCCTTGGCTTGCTTGATTTGGGCTAGTGGTCCCTTGGCGTGCTTGATTTGGGCTAGTGGTCCCTTTTCTTGCTTGATTTGGGCTAGTGGTCCCTTGGTTTGCCTGATCTGTGCTAGTGGTCCCTTGGTTTGCCTGATCTGTGTTAGTGGTCCCTTGGTCTGCTTGTTGTGGGCTAGTGGTCCCTTGTTTTGCTTGATATGGGCTAGTGGTCCCTTGGCTTGCTTGATTTGGGCTAGTGGTCCCTTGGTTTGCTTGATTTGGGTTAGTGGTCCCTTGGTTTGCCTGAGCTGAGCTAGTGGTCCCTTGGTTTGCCTGATCTGGACTAGTGGTCTCTTTGTTTGCTTGATTTGAGCTAGTGGTCCCTTGGTTTGCCTGATCTGGGCTAGTGGTCCCTTGGTTTGCTTGATCTGGGCTAGGCGTCCCTTGGTTTACTTGATTTGCGCTAGTGGTCCCTTGGCTTGCTTGATTTGGGCTAGTGGTCCCTTGGCTTGCTTAATTTGGGCTAGTGGTCCCTTGGCTTGCTTGATTTGGGCTAGTGGTCCCTTGTCTTGCTTGATTTGGGCTAGTGGTCCCTTGGTTTGCCTGATCTGTGTTAGTGGTCCCTTGGTCTGCTTGTTGTGGGCTAGTGGTCCCTTGTTTTGCTTCATTTGTGCTAGTGGTCCCTTGCTTTGCCTGATCTGGGCTAGTGGTCTCTTGTTTTGCCTGATCTGGGCTAGCGGTCCCTTGGTTTTCTTGACTGGGCTAGGGGTCCCTTAGTTCACCTGATCTGTGTTAGTGGTCCCTTGGCTTGCTTGATTTGGGCTAGTGGTCCCTTGGTTTGTCTGATCTGGGCTAGTCGTCCCTTGGGTTGCTTGATTTGGGAGAGTGGTCCCTTTGTTTACTTGATTTGGGCTAGTGGTCCCTTGGTATTCTTGATTTGGGCTAGTGGTCCATTGGTTTGCCTAATCTGGGCTAGTGGGCCCTTGGTTTGCTTTATTTGGGCAATGTGGTGCCTTGGCTTGTTTGATTTGGGCTAGTGGTCCCTTGGTTTGTCTGATCTAGGCTAGTCGTCCCTTGGGTTGCTTGATTTGGGAGAGTGGTCCCTTTGTTTACTTGATTTGCGCTAGTGGTCCCTTGGTATTCTTGATTTGGGCTAGTGGTCCATTGGTTTGCCTAATCTGGGCTAGTGGTCTCTTGTTTTGCTTGTTGTGGGCTAGTGGTCCCTTGGTTTGCTTGATTTGGGCTAGTGGTCTCTTGGTTTGTCTGATATGGGCTAGTAGTCGCTTGGTTTGCTTCATTTGGGCTAGTGGTCCCTTGCTTTGCCTGATCTGGGCTAGCGGTCTCTTGGTTTGCCTGATCTGGGCTAGCGGTCCCTTGGTTTGCTTGATCTGGGCTAGGGGTCCCTTAGTTCACCTGATCTGTGTTAGTGGTCCCTCGGTTTGCTTGATATGGGCTAGTGGTCCCTTGGCTTGCTTGATTTGGGCTAGTGGTCCCTTGGTTTGCTTGATTTGGGTTAGTGGTCCCTTGGTTTGCCTGAGCTGGGCTAGTGGTCCCTTGGTTTGCCTGATCTGGACTAGTGGTCTCTTTATTTGCTTGATTTGGGCTAGTGGTCCCTTGGTTTGCCTGATCTGGGCTAGTGGTCCCTTGGTTTGCTTGATCTGGGCTAGTGGTCCCTTGGTTTACTTGATTTGGGCTAGTGGTCCCTTGGCTTGCTTGATTTGGGCTAGTGGTCCCTTGGCTTGCTTGATTTGGGCTAGTGGTCCCTTGTCTTGCTTGATTTGGGCTAGTGGTCCCTTGGTTTGCCTGATCTGTGTTAGTGGTCCCTTGGTTTGCTTGTTGTGGGCTAGTGGTCCCTTGGTTTGCTTGATTTGTGCTAGTGGTCTCTTGGTTTGTCTGATCTGGGCTAGTGGTCCCTTGTTTTGCTTCATTTGTGCTAGTGGTCCCTTGCTTTGCCTGATCTGGGCTAGTGGTCTCTTGGTTTGCCTGATCTGGGCTAGCGGTCCCTTGGTTTGCTTGATCTGGGCTAGGGGTCCCTTAGTTCACCTGATCTGTGTTAGTGGTCCCTTGGCTTGCTTGATTTGGGCTAGTGGTCCCTTGGTTTGCTTGATTTGGGCTAGTGGTCCCTTGGTTTGCCTGAGCTGGGCGAGTGGTCCCTTGGTTTGCCTGATCTGGGCTAGTGGTCTCTTTGTTTTCTTGATTTGGGCCAGTGGTCCCTTGGTTTGCCTGATCTGGGCTAGTGGTGCCTTGGTTTGCTTGATCTGGGCTAGTGGCCCCTTGGTTTACTTGATTTGGGCTAGTGGTCCCTTGGTTTGCTTGATTTGGGCTAGTGGTCCCTTGTCTTGCTTGATTTGGGCTAGTGGTCCCTTGGTTTGCCTGATCTGTGTTAGTGGTCCCTTGGTTTGCTTGATATTGGCTATTGGTCCCTTGGCTTGCTTGATTTGGGCTAGTGGTCCCTTGGTGTGCTTGATTTGGGCTAGTGGTCCCTTGGTTTGCCTGAGCTAGGCTAGTGGTCCCTTGGTTTGCCTGATCTACGCTAGTGGTCTCTTTGTGTGCTTGATGTGGGCTAGTGGTGCCTTGGTTTGCTTGATTTGGGCTAGTGGTCCCTTGGTTTGTCTGATATGGGCTAGTGGTCCTTTGGGTTGCTTGATTTGGGTTAGTGGACCCTTGGTTTGCTTGATTTGGGCTAGTGCTGCTTTGGCTTGCCTGATCTGGCATAGTGGGCCGTTGGTTTGCTTTATTTGGGCTAGTGGTGCCTTGGTTTGTTTGATTTGGGTTAGTGGTACCTTGGTTTGTCTGATCTGGGCTAGCGTCCCTTGGGTTGCTTGATTTGGGAGAGTGGCCCCTTTGTTTACTTGATTTGGGCTAGTGGTCCCTTGGTATTCTTGATTTGGGCTAGTGGTCCCTTGGTTTGCCTACCTGGGCTAGTGGACTCTTGTTTTGCTTGTTGTGGGCTAGTGGTCCCTTGGTTTGCTTGATTTGGGCTAGTGGTCTCTTGGTTTGTCTGATCTGGGCTAGTGGTCCTTTGGTTTGCTTCATTTGGGCTAGTGGTCCCTTGCTTTGCCTGATCTGGGCTAGTGGTCTCTAGGTTTGCCTGATCTGAGCTAGCGGTCCCTTGGTTTGCTTGATCTGGGCTAGGGGTCCCTTGGCTTGCTTGATTTGGGCTAGTGGTCCCTTGGTTTGCTTGATTTAGGCTAGTGGTCCCTTGGTTTGCCTGAGCTGGGCTAGTGGTCCCTTGGTTTGCCTGATCTGGGCTAGTGGTCTCTTTGTTTGCTTGATTTGGGCTAGTGGACCCTTGGTTTGCCTGATCTGGGCTAGTGGTCCCTTGGTTTGCTTGATCTGGGCTAGTGGTCCTTGGTTTATTTGATTTGGGCTAGTGGTCCCTTGGCCTGCTTGATTTGGGCTAGTGGTCCCTTGGTTTGCTTGATTTGGGCTAGTGGTCCCTTGTCTTACTTGATTTGGGCTAGTGGTCCCTTGGCTTGCCTGATCTGAGCTAGTGGTCCCTTGGTTTGCTTGATTTGGGCTAGTGGTCCCTTGGTTTGCCTCATCTGGGCTAGTAGGCCCATGGTATGGGGTGTGTGCATCTATAGAGGTAGCTGCTGATATTCAGATCAAGTGGGCAATGGCCTTCATTATGATTATAATGGTATTACCATGGAAATACCACTGTCTCCCTTTACCATTATCACCACATAGTCTGGTGGTTAATGGTCTACATTATGAGTGGTGGTAAAGCAGTTTTCATCCGCGTATATGGAATCTCATTGGAGTACATTGGGGATTTGGAGGATTTCATTTCTCCATGCTAAACCATCCATTTCCGGTGGCAGTGTACAGGACAAATCTCTGGCTGGAAGGTTTTCCCCCCACATCACGTTCAGACCCATTGTATGATTTTGCAGTAAAAATGCAAGTAATTATGTCACTACCAACCTTTTTCCACACCACCATACACATAATAAAGACAGCCAATGTACGAAGTCACTCTCTGGGGAGCTGCCTTCGGTGCTATGCTATGTTATTTAGTCTTTAATGATGAGCACATCATGACCACAGTGGTCCTACAGTGCTGAGCCATGTCTGTGAGGTGGCAGATTGCCACCTCGCCCAGGATTCTGATCTGTCAGGTGAAAAGGAAATGAGTGGTACAAAGAGGGGGTCTTCCCTGACGCTTTTGATCTTGAGGTCGACTTTATAATTTTGGTAGGCCTAGATTTATTCTATCATGTTACAAACTAGCAGAGACATTCTGGATGCAGTAGTACTCATTAGGTTTGAGAGATACAGACAAAAATAGAAATAAAGGTTACAGCTTTTTTAGTTTTTGCTGTTAATGCATTTCAAAGTCATGCATTTGTTCTTTTTTTGAGATTTTTTGTAAAAAGAGTCCAGTACATTAAGGGTAGTTCATGTTCACAAACCCTTGATGTAGCTGAGTTAACAATTAAATTGCGTTCATACAAAGCTTAAGACAATATAGTGCTTTGGAAATCAATGTGTAACCACCACCTATAGTGACAAGTGATAGTACAGGTACATAATACAAACTCCAACTAAATATACAACAATAGATGGTATCGCAGTTGGTTGTATGTAGCCAGGCTAGAAGGGTGACCTAACACGTGGTCAGAAAAGGAAATGAGAGCTGGAGAACTCACAATATGTAGGGAAATAACATAAGGGTGAGTAATTGTTGGGATCTCTATGTCGCCTGGCCTAGTAAGATAGTTGTCTCTGTCTTCCCTGTGTGCCCCTCCCTTGCCTCGTCACGCCTTGAAACACTTGTGTATAGGCACGTTATAAATACCATATCATATTATATCATATCATGAGGCTATAGTTGTCTGTGTTTTGACCAGAAGAAAGGGAAGAAAGCTTCCCTCCCTGGCTGGCATAACTTCAAAGGAGGCCATTCGTAGTGTGGAGGTGGGACTGTGGTGAGTTATTTGAGGATGTGTGATGTCCTTCAGGTGTGTCCAAGACTACCTGTGCATTTTGAGGGCTACTAACCAAAGAGTCAAATTGGATTTCACGAAGGCCGGTGGGGTGTCAGGAAAAGCTGAGCCCTCTAGGGGCGGTGTAGAGCAAGGAATAAGCTGAGTGCAGAATGAGTGCTGGGGGAAAGAAAATACGAGTTTGATTAAAAAAGGAATCTCCCATGTTAAGAATGCACAGGTGAGAAGGTTTCCAAAGAGAAATCCAGGAGAAGGGGAGGGGGTTGAAGTGAAAGGAAAAGATAGATGGAGAATACATGTGCTATGTAAATAGTGCTTGCTTCTACCTTTGAAGTGCTGTAAATAACAGACGTTATTGTATCCTGACCCATTGGTACTCATTTTATCGACTGCTGGAAGATGAAAGACAGAGCAGATCAGGATTTAAAGTGGTGACTGCTGAATGCATCCAGATCTTACGAAGAGGAGTTAACTCACTAAGATAACTTCCCAGTTAAACGTAAAACCAAACAAAACACCATGTTTCCTGCCCTGTGTCATGTAGTGCATTGAGATCTTGGGAAAAGGATCCTGCATATTGATATGTCTGATGGAAGCAGATCCCTGCGGTGCGCGCCGAGTGATAGTGTTTATACTTCTGTAAACCACCACATAGAAAGCTGAGCTCCCCGAGGAGTAGGAGGAGGTGGCGGCATGGGGGCGGCGGTGTAATGATCTGGAGAAGGGGGGATGGTGACTTCAGCTTCTGCATTGGAGTCCACCTACAGTGCAGCTAGAGCTGAGTTGAAGGCAGGCTCTGGGAAGTCTCTCTATTTGAAAGTAATGTGAACAGGGGTGACTACTTTTAGGAGGAGATCGCCCAGCAATACAGATCAAGGCTGGGGACCTGATTTAGAGGGTGGTCAAAGGAGGTCAAATCCAACTTCTGCCAACCGCAGTAGGCCGTCTTTACAATTTTGCCGGTATCCCGCCGGAATTACCGGCAGGATACTGGCGAAACTACCTTACTGTCTCTGTTATCCAATATCCTGGTATTACTGGGATATTACAAGCAGCGGAGACACTGGCAACTCCCATTGCATGGAGTAGGACTCCATGGGATGGTATTGCCAGAATCATCGGGTCCAGTGTTACCGGTGTAGGTGATTCCGGCAATTATTTGCTTGTAGGCGCCTGAACTTCCGGCAGGTCAGGCCTGCTGGTAGTTCACTGCCCCTACCAACAAATGTGTGTTTACCCCGCCCGGAACAAATGCTAGTGCCTGTATTACCAGCTTATTTCCAGACCCTGTAATGAGGCCCTAGGTCTGTGAAATGTAACTTCTGCTCATAGCTGGCTCTAGGCCCTTCCCTGCTCCCTGCAGGGGCCCCAAAGGATCCAGCATGTGGCTGCCCTGGCTAGCGCACCTCACCTCAAGGCACCACCAGGTGGTGCAAATAATCTGCATGATGCAAGCACTTTTGCCAGGTTAATGGTTCTGCTCGTGGCTGCTGTTGTTGCCCCGATTTCTTAATCGAAGGGTTTGCACCTACTCCAGGGACAATAGCCATGAGGTGGAGTGGAGACCTGGCAATCAGCGCTGCTTCCGGCAGATCTTCTACATCAAGACCCAACTGTTATGAGAAAACTAAACTTTATTGGAAAACATTTGATAAGAACATGTCTATCCGCTTGATCCTATGCAAACAAATAATGTAATATATAATAAAATACATCCACCCTAATAAGAAACCTTCAAAGAAGTGTTTCTGGTGTACAGCTCCCAGGACAGAACCTCTTATTTGAAACTTCCTGTAAGGATCTTGGGGCCCAATGCATAAACATCTGTCTATGGGGGGTGCCTCATACCAGAATCCCATTGGGTTGTGAGAGGTTACCATATAGTCATGCCATCGCTAGTGTCATTGGTTGCACCAGTGTTACACCGTCCGTTCCCCAAGGAGAGGCCCACAACCCTGCACGTGGGACCAAGTAGGTCCTCTTTCATTCCTCCTATCTTGTGCTCGAGGCTGTGGCTGCAGCATTTCTTCTCAGAGAGGTCAGGTTGCAGGCACTGCTGAACGTTCTGATAGTAGCAACAAAGTATCTGAGTTCCTGGCCTGACTCTAGTCTGCCTACCACATTGTCTCCTTCCCTGTACAGTCCGCGGACCTTCATTGCAGGATTTCCAGTAAACCACAGATGAATGACAGGACTTGTCCATCACCCAGCAACTTGGTGGCTGTGAATCTGGGATCGCAATCTTGGGCACCTTTGATTCTGGTGCTTTCACAAATCTATGAATCTCTTTCACAGACTCGCTGGACTGCACAGGACAATCATCTGGAAACTAATTGTCTCGGATCTGGATATGTTGCATTCTAAAATACACTGATGTGGTTTCCTCACTTCCTGAACATTCCACTTGAAGGAGTCCCACTGACAGAGGCGTTGCTAGGGGGGTTTAGGTGATATAGCCCTGGGTCTTTTGGTTGCAGACCCAAATAGAATGTCAGAGTCTACAACCAAAAGGCTAGCTAGCCCCGAATCCCGACAATCCCGACATTAGTGTAGCCGTGAATCTTTTCCAGACCTAGCAACACCCCTGCCCCCTGATGCAGGATACCTTCATCCAGGATCCCGCAGTCTGTAGTGCTGATAGATAAGTTGTAAATAGATGGTCCAAAGTAATCGACCCATATAACAAAAAAGAGACCAGAGGGTATTTTACCGACCAACTAGAACAATCCCCCTTACAATTTACTCAGAAAAACTATATAATGTTCTACTGGTTTAAGGTTATTTTTCTCCTGGGGTGCAACTTGTGGCATTAAACTGCGATTTAAGTTCCTGCAGTACATCTGCATCATTTAAGAGATTCTCTCCAGACCAACCTATTGCAATTTCCCCAAATTTGTTCTAATTTAATAACATTCATTTAATAATGTGTAAAACACATCAGCTATATCTCATTTTCACAGGAAAAATCTTAATACATGTCTTGGATATAATAGTGTACTCAACAATTTCTCATTAAAGAAATGTCATAAGACTGCAACACAATATCATGCAAAGTCATATACCTGTGTTCTCTCTTCATCAGATGCACTCACTCAACAATGGACACCTTTGACCCGCATGAAAGTAATAGCCTAGACTATCTTAAGGCATGAATCTAACGGCTGACTTGACAGTGTTTCTGTATTGTGCAGGGTTTTCTGACTAACTCTCCCCTCCTGCAGCTAATGGGACCCACTCTCCACCTGTGCGACTCAAAATGCTAGAGTTTATACTAAGTGGATCATACAGGAGCTTGGCTTAGTTCAATTGGGATATTAAACAGATGATTGAAAAATAGTTTTCTGGTCTATCTGTGTTTATTGTAAAACATCTAATTTCCAGGATCTGCTTTCGAAAGAGGGGATGTCGGAGAGGAGGGGCACAGTGGAAATGGGGAACAGGATGGAAAGAGCAGGGCAAGTGCCTTAACTATTCTCAATATGTAAGTAATGGCATGGTTGGAATTACAGAAATGTTGTGAAATATATAGAGCCAGGAATGTAAAGTTAACAGTATGGCCGCACTTCAGTCAGTCCATTCTGATTCTGGGTATCAATTTGTTACTACATGTAGCTATCCCAGAACTGGAGTTTTGGGTTGTCATGGTCAGCATTTAGTAGCGAGTTGTAGCTTCTCGTGGTGAAGTGTTGGTTGAATAACCACATCTTCAAGCATATTCTGAGCTTCAGGAGGTTGTATTCAAGTCTAAGGGCCTCATTACGAGGTGGGCAGTAAGGGGTTAACGGCGCTGGTTACTGCCCTATTATGAGTCTGCTTACGGGACCCGCTAAGGGCACCTGGTAAAACCAGGCAAGCAGACCAGGGTCAGACCAGGGCCCGTTGGTAGCATCCTCCCCATTCCCATTGAGCCCTATAGGGGCTCTTATGGGGATGGATCGGGTCCGGGTTCCCTGAATGGGGAAATACCGGGCCCTCCAAGGTCATAATGACCCCCTAAGTGTCAGGTGTGGAATCAAGACGACCGAGGTGCACAGCCTCGCCATGCTTCAGAAGCGGGCCTCAGGACTCTCAATTTGGAACTTTACCAGGACAAAACGATGATCACGGCTAACAATCACTCTATGAATTTTTAAGGAGCATAATTCATCAAATGATTATAATTAATCATTTATATAGCACTTTAATCCAACGCGCTTTACATAGAACCTGTTTACATACAATATTATTACATAATCGAAATTGATACTCACTTGATCGACCTAGGAAGAATGAAGGGCTGAGTTCACTTTGCCCAGATTTGAACCTGTGACCTGCTGATCAAACACAGTTCACTGTAGTCACAGCTGGACCCACTGAGCTAGCTTACCAGCATAGCTATTGTGACAGGCAGTAGATGTCTATATTTAGTTAGACATGAATTTAAATGTGTCTCTTTCCAGGAACTTCTGTAGTATTGTCACTTAAAACAGTGTTAAATGTGTAATCTACACTGCTTTACTATTAACTAGAGGAATTGTCCAATAATGCCTTTGCTGAGTGCTTTTCAGAACAATGTACAAGTTTTAGTGGAGCATTCACCTAAGCGACCACAATTCATTTGCCACATTTGTGAAGGAATGAGCTGAGTTTTCAAACAATGACATGATTGTGACAACACATGTGTCCAGTTTCCAAGTTAAATGGAAACAACGATGCTTCCTTGGCGGCTGCACATTTCCTTCAAAGGTTGCTGAATTCTGCGTAGAAGGTCCTCGCCGGTCAAATGACTTTCATAGGGAAAAAATTGGACACAAAAAATATGCCCGTGACTCACAAGAAAGACACGGACACTTTAAAAGACTAGTTGTTTGTTATCTAGATTTTTCGCAAAGTGTGACTGGAATGCTTGTAAAGTATAAAAAGATTGATTTTGTTTTGAAGGATAACATCAGAACTCACAAATGTACCATCTCAGGATAAGGCCCCAGGTCATAAACAGCGGTATCCTTCACTTGGGCTTTCGGTAATAGAAGCTTTTTGCCAGATGCATTAGTTGCTCGAAGGATCACCTAAATACCTGAGTGCTACATGCTGTTACAGGAGGCTATGCACATGCAACCAGGAACAGGTTTGGGGCTTGACTCATTTCTACTGCTTGCGATTCCTGCCACTAATGTGCTACAGGCTGAGCCCTGTGTTTTGGAGTCACTGCTGAAAGACACAACGCGTTCCTGAAAGCTGGTCATGATCATAATGTGACTGTGCTGGTGATATTGCACACGATGGAGCTCACAGGAGAAATGTGGGGGGGAAGCGGGGGAAGCGGGGGAGGGTCCTTATGATTTGCAATGGGGAAACTGAGCAAGTCAAATCAAGTCAAACATGTTGAACTTTTTTTTCCAGGGACAGGCAAATGTGATTCTAGTGAGTTGACCTCATGCCTAAATAAAAGCCCATGCTTTGAGGTTTTAGTGTATGGCTCTGAAAGGTAAACCAGGAAACAGGGTAGAGGAGAGGTGGACCTTTTATTTATTGTTTTCGAGCTGGTGTAACATGGCAAATTACAGTCCTTTGGCTTCACAGAGCGGGGAAAGGAAACAGGGTCAAGCAGAGGGAACATGGATTGCCACAGGTGAAAGTGGGGACAGCCCAGATCTGATCACAATGCCTGGAAGCACATTTCCAGATAGACACAACAGTCTGCATACTTTACCAGATATGGTGAGAGAGAAAGGAGTGCATTAGAGATACTAGGAAGGCAACACAGGTGCATGGTAATGCTTGATGAGGAGCACAGGGCATAATGGACACTGTGCAGAAGAAGTACCCAAAGGATCATGGAGAGCATCAGGCAACCAAAGCCTTTCCATTGGTGGATGGGAGGGAGGCATAAGTGCTGGAAGCCATGGATTGTTTCTCATGGTTAGAGGAGGGACAGGTGGCAAATCTTAGCTGATGGGTGTAGGCTGGGGTATGGGAGAGGTTATTGGACTTACCTGAGTGCAACTCAAAGACAGGAGATCTGGTTTGTCGATATTGGCCAAAATCGTGAGAGAGCGCCTGGGAGTTAAAGTTTCTGTGAAATCTCTTGAAGGACATTTCTGCTCTAATGTCCAAATGAAGCACGTTCCAGTATTTGGAACTGAAAATTGCCAATGCCCCCGCCTACCTCTACTCCTTGTCATTTACATCTGTAATTGGGGGAGATGAGCAGGTAAAGTGAGGTTGATCTCATCTTCCAGGTAGGTGTGTATTTCTATATATTTGGAGCAAGGTAGATGGGACCAGAGTGTGATAAACACAGAATCTTGATTGTTCTTTGTTCCACAAGAAGCCATTTCAGGGCTTTCATTGCAGATGTGATGGTATCCTATGGCCTCAGTGCAAATATGAGTCTAGCATTCTTGTTTTGTTATTGTTTTTTTTTCTATAGTGCACTAATACCATATTTGTGGTATCTTGGCACACTAGGACTTGAAACAAAAAGGGTTGTGTTTGGCTAGTAGGACTTGAAAGAACAGTGCAACATTGACCTGCTACTGCATTGATGCATGCAGAGAAGAAGGACCCATGCACTCGGGGCAGAAAGGGGGCATGAGGTGTGAGTATCCCAAAGGGATCCTCAAGAGGAGAAGGCATTCTGCTTCATTTGCTACTGTACAAACAAGGTCTGACTTCTGAGCGAGGATGAGTCTAAGGTTGCTGTAGTGCTCTTGGTTACACGCTGGTGGGATATAGTTTGATGAGTGGTATGATGATATGATATGATAGTTAATTTAGATAGCACCTCTACACAATGTGTTTCAAAGTGCTTCAAGGCAAGGGAGGGAACAAGTGAAAATACAATGACATTCTTACAGGCCATGAACAGTAAGGATGTGAAATTAACTATCATACTCAGCCTGGCGACATTTCAGATAGTACAAGAGCTAAGACATAGATAAGGAAGGGAGGGGGAGAGTAGGAAGGAAATGGAAACAGACAGGCGACTACCGTACTAGGCCTGACAACATTTCTGGTAGGGCTGGAGAAAACAAAAGGTGAGGGAGAGGGGTGCAGAAGAGAGCGGAGGAACAAAACAAGCGACTATCGTACTAGGCCTGACAAGATTTCAGATACTGCTGGAGGGGGGGACAAGTAAGGGGAGGGGGGAGGAGACAGACGAGGTTGCTATCATACTAGGTCCAAGGACAATTCTGATAGAGTAAGTGCATAGAAGAAAGTAAGGGGAGGAGGGGAGGAGATAGGAAAAGGGAGAAGGGAAAGGAGGAAAGAACAGAGAGTAAGCAGTCAAAAATTGTGGAGAAGCAAGAGGGGAGAGCGAAAACAATTGCAGAAGTCAGTAGTAACACATAATATTGAAAGCCTGGATACAAGATGAAGATGGGAACAGCATGATTCAGGGCCACCATGAGAAAGGGTGACGCACTGTGAATCAATGAAGTCCATAAAAGTAAAATCCAGCATTGGTCACAAGACAGTGATGGTGAAACCAGAATGTATCAGGACAGACTCCTGCAGAAGTAGGCTGTAGGGGTTGAGGCGGAGAAGGGTAGAAGAATACATCAAAACAGGCAACACCAGTGTCAGAGAATGGGGGGCACAAGGGAACATCACAGGGGGCCAAAGGGGTGGGGATGGCCTTTAGGAACAGAGGGAGTAAACACATGCTAGTGCATGCTTACCTGCTGTCTGAGCAGGCGTTCAGGCCCAGGGTCCTCCTGGTCTGAACTGGTCCAAACAGGAATTTCCCTTTTCTTCGTCTGCCCTTTGCTTTGGACGCTCGGGCGAGAGACGCCCTTGATCTAAGAGTTAAGAGAGGGAAGGAAGAGGCAGGGCTAAGAAGGTGGATCATATCCATCCCCAAGCCCAAGTAGGCAGCGTGGACAGTCATCAAGACTTTCGAGGATGAAGATCAGGCTAGTTCGGGTTTCTGGGGCATTTCCAGATATGGCATCATGTTTGATCTTATGAAATTGAAATTAGGATTTCTAGGACTCCTTGTTGATTCATGGAATCTAACACACATTGAACTACACAATGTCTTGCTTTTAGGATGGGTAATGACAATGTGCCCCTGGTTGCATGGCAATTGATGGTAAGGGAGCGTACATCAGGGATTTTCAAAGCAAATGATTTCTGTTTGGTCCGGGTTTAAGGAAAGATTATTGTCATGTGTTCAATGTTGCCGCTTTTAGTGGAATTTGGAATTGCGGTCATTCTCCTAATCCTCTGGGAGATTTTGAGAAGGGTATGCAGGTCATCATTATACACATGGGAAATCAGAATGATGGAACAATCAAGTCTGCCTGCATTGAAGATCCAGAGCAAAATGAAGGAGGTTTGGGGGACGCTGCACGACTGCTGATTTACAGGGGAAGAGAAACTGAAAATGATAACGAGAGATGAGCGCTCCCGAAGGTAGTTGGAAATCCATCTAAGCATGACACTATCCTGCCCTATCAAGTTATGGAGCTGGTTCTGAGACGTGTGCCGGTGCAGGAGTGTCCCAACAAAGGTAGTGAAACTGTGACTCTAGCAGGGCCTGGGGTAGGCCGGGGCATGGTGCAACATATGTCAAGGGGTTGCGGTGTGGGCGAGTTGGCAGCCATGCGGGTGGAACAGGCAAATGAAGGCCGTCCCATGCATTGGTTTGCATTTTCCCTCTCAGTGGGTCAGTCAGAATGTGTATTTATGTCCTTTGTGATATCAATCACCTCTACTTCTGATCTTCATTCTACTGCAACCCCCCATCTAACACCTACCTGAACAGGAAAAGAGTTGGAGACCCTTCACAGTCGCGCTAGGTACCTGGATATGGATGAGAGTATATTCTCTCGAATGATAAGTAGGAAACTTGATTTTTGGTAGTGTAACAAATGTTTTATTTGTACAGTCGACATGCGGTTCGACCCTCAGGTAATTTTCAAGGCAATTTGATGACGGTTAGATTGGTACTTGGTCCTATGTTGTGCTCAGGGGGGTGTACTGGTTAAGTGAATAATCCATGGAATTAGCTAAGTGGAAGGTCTGATAGTTCTTTTGTCGGAGTCTCCTGGTGGCCGCTCCTACGCACTGTGCAAACAGGAGCTGCTTCAACAGGCACCTGAAACTAGAAAGTATTGTGCTGTCATGAATAGAACGTGGTGATTTATTCCAAAGCCTGGGTACCAAGACTAGAAGACTTTTATCTTCTCTGGTCCCACAGCGCCCTAGAAGAAGAGTCTGTGATCCTCCATAGACCAAAGGTTCCATCCTGGCATATATTGTGTGATGCTATCCTTAAGGTGGGTAGGAGCAGCCATATGGATCGATTTGAACAGGATGAAGGATGGTACGCTGCATTTTGTACTCTACTAGATGCCAAGGGGAAATCCTCCCAGCAGCTTGAACATGCTCACTTTTCTGTCTTCCCGAAAACAATCAGTGGTGAGCCACCTTGATTCTGCTAATAGGTTTCATCGAAAGTACCCAGCAGAAGTGCATCACAATCGTCCAGTCGACTAGTCACTAAGACTCCTACTACAACTGCTCTCTTGTCCAGTGGCATAGAGGGAAAAATCCAATGTTGCCATCTGATATTTAAATAGCATCCCTTGTGAATGGCCTGGACCTTTATCAGCTTTTACGTCTAAGCATTTAAGGTGAGATAACAACTTGACGCTCTTTCCAAAAATCAGGGGGGAATGTGTGTGTGGAGAAATTTTTTTTTAGTGTTAGCAGCACCTCCTCCATCTTTCCATGGCTACAATGAAGGCAGCCAGAGTCGGTCCAGGATGAGATGTCCGCCAAGCTTCATGATCTTGTGGACAGACATATTTCTGTTTAGCTGTAACTGCCATATGGTGCCAAACCATGAGGTATGCTTTAACTTCAAAGGCAACTGCTCCAGAATGGAGACCATTGTTATAGGAAGTAATGGGACAGTTAAGAGTACAAGATAAAGGAAGTGCAACCCCTGATAGGTATCGCTCACTTCGGCTTCTGGCTGTGAGTAGTGAAATGCAGCTGAGAAGTTAAATAGCAACAGCACCCCTGATGCAGTCTTACTCATCGATTCAGGAATTGTGTCTATCATGTGTGGTGGCCTTGTCATTGTGCATCTGTGTGGGCAAAGGCCAAATTGATTTTCATGTAAAGGGTCTCACAGTGCAATATGAAGAAAGAGTAGAGGGTCAGTTTAATGACATGGCATGTGTCCGTTGACTAAGAAAAATGTAGATACCCCTTAGGTCACCATTTGGTAAACCCATTTGGTGTGGACATAAAACCAATTGTCATATTGTTCTATTCCTTTATACGTTGCAATAGTTCTTGTGCGACTGTCATTTGATCATCATCTTACAGATATTATCCATTGACTTTTCTCAATTCATAGCAACAGAATTCCTTACTGTGGCACACAATAGTCCATCCACAACACTACAAAACATACATGCATAAGACAGCAAATGAGAATTAACAACACAAATCACAGGTGCACAACAGTATACAGTTTACACATCCTTAGCACACAGTCAGAGAGGCACAGCATTTATTTTGTTATTCCAAACAAGTTTCCATCCGAGACCTAATGGATGGACCTCCTTCAGTGGAAAATGCTCCACTGTGTCTCTAAATGCAATAGAACTAAATCCACTGCCTGCCTCCCCTTCCACCTATCTTTGTTTGCACGCCTTCCGTCCCTTTCTCTCCTAACTCAGTTGCCTACCCTATACCTGTCTCGTAGAGTTTCACCTGTGATGTCATACTATGTATAACTGTCCTCACTAGGATCTTGGCTGCTTTCCACTCGCCTCACTCTACCTGTTTTCTCTTGCTACCCATGTGTTTTCTACATGCTCTGTACAAAAGTGTGTAGAAGAAGCCAAAAGGTGACAAAGTGACACCATAAATATATTAAATGGAAACACTTCAAGGCAGACATTTTGATCTGTAAGGCTTGCCAGGGTAGCTGTCCTGAGTGTGTAGAGCATGAGATTATCTTTACATGTATTCCAGAGCTTAATATCCGCCTCTAATTGAATGCACATTCCTAACACAGAATCAGTGTTATGGATAATGACACCTGACTTCCGATGCACACTGTCAGCATGTTGCTCTTTGCCTTCCTGCAGCTCAGGCACCCCTTTAAGTGAGAGGATGGTGCTCTCAGCTTTTTGGGGAACTTTAAGGAATACATACTCCACCGTTTATCTTGCCACATCCTAACCTCATAAAGCTAACCAGCAAGCATTCAACAGCATTCTGAAACTAAAGTTAAAGGGTCACCTCAAAACATAGCAAAGGGGCTGGTGAGTGTGAGGATTATATTTAGTTTATGGTTGTCTGCACCACATGTGGCGTATTGGAGGCCATCTTGGTGACAGCGGAGTAGACTTCTGGGAGAAACAAACAGGGATCCTTGCCACTTGCCTGTGTTGTAGCGGTGGGGCTCTATAGCAGCCACCCCAGTTACCAGCAGAGAGGCACTAAGGCCCATCAAATATTCCTGACCGCAAGAACGAAAGACTCAGCCCCGGTGCAAAGTTTACTGTCTTTATAATCTAACAAAAAAACAGGGATCACACTAGAAAAGCAAGAGTTCTTCAGGGCTCTCGTCTTCTGAACGTGTGTCACCCAGTTTTTATCCCAGTGTGATGTCACAAAACCAAGCTCTGTCCCCGAAACCTATTGGGCATTCACAAATTGGTCAGTTTAGGTGAACTAGGTATATGTCCTATAGGGGTTAATTCTACTATTGGATAGCCATATCAAGTGGCTCCTCCTGGGACCACCTCTGCATGTTTCAATCTACAATGTTGCAGTGTAGCAGGGAAACCATTGGCTACTGAAACATATTATATCTTCACGTGAAAGGTGACTCTGAATTGGGTAGAGTGGGTCCTCCCAGCCCTGAAACCCTGGACGATTTCCAGGCTCAGTGTGCCTTCTCAGGGCAATGCGAATGAACATGGAGGGCCTGTGTGTTCCCTAATGGTATCACCTCTGATCACCTTAGCCTGGGAGTGTGTATTCAGTGGGCAGTTAGTGAGCAACACTTTTATCTTTCCACCTCTGATTGAGTGGGAACAACTGCTCCCTGTCCACCTCAACTGAATAGGCATTGTCTTGTTCTGCTATGTCACGTGTGTTGAGACCATGAAATGGAGCTCTCTTGCCTGGAATTATGAGGTTTTAATCTGAATTTCTCACAGGTGGCTTATCGTCTTGTTAACCAAGAACTTTCCGTCTCCACTCACCCTTAGCTGGGTGCATCGTTTCTGCTTGCCTCTGGCTGCAGCGATCATGACAGCCCTTCCATGTACTCGAAGCTTGTCTCCACTTCCTCTTTCATTTCAGTGGGCCTATAGCTTTCATATTTGTGCTTATGGCTTTTCCATGCTAGCGGCAGTCAAGCATATGCAAGGTTGGTATAAGTCTGTTTTGGCGTCTTGCGGTTCAGCTTTGCCAAAGAATGTGAATTTATATAGAGATATGTATGGGTGTCTGTCACATCCCTCAGTGAGTCTTAAGCATGTTTTTGTGTCTATATTTAATAAGCTAATGCAAGATTGTGTAGCTTTGTGAATGGATGGCTATGTACTTCATATCTAAGTGTGGTTACGTCGTGATGTCAGTGATGCCGTCAATGATTTCTTGAATTGCGGTCATTCGACTTGTTTGATTGATGACCCCTACAGATCATCGACTAGGTAGGGTCTGAATGGCTGTCTGAGAGAGTAAATTTTCTCACATCTGCGATACATCGCTGATGGCAGTGAAGGACCTAAGAGTGAGGTACATCTGTCCTGTCTCCGTTTTCAGGCTGAGAGTTGTGTGGAAGTCGTGAGGGCCATGCTTGGGCCTCTGTCTTCATCTGACAAACATCATTCATTCCCCGAAAGGCAAATGCTCCAGTAGGGTCCATTGAGTTCACCTCCCGAGCAAGTTAGAGTGAAGTTTGTGACCGCACTCAGCCTCTCAATCAACATATTAACGAAGGGAAGGTGAGCAAATGGGATTTCCATCGTACAGGAAACCCTTCCTCCAATCCTAAAACGCATGCCTCCCAGAACTGTTAGCAATCTGCTCATGATAATGAGTGGAGTCTTCCGACTGCCCCTCCTCCCCCTCATCTCCACATCTGCCAATTCTATGCCCAGATCCTTGCTGCACACAGTGCTCAATGTATCAATTTGAGAGAATGATGGTGTGGGGAGAGAGGAAGAGGGGGTGGGGGTAGAGAGAGAGAGAGAGAGAGAGAGAGAGAGAGAGAGAGAGAGAGACAGAGAGACAGACAGACAGACAGAGAGGAAAATAGTAAAAGAGGTTTGGCTTGTCAGTGGCATAGCAGTGTCAGCCCCCATTGGCACCCCCCTACCCCTATTGTCACGGGAGGATAACATACCCTGGGAACCTAACCTGCTAATAAATAATAGTCAGACACTAGTTTACATTTTTGGAAACAACAGGTCACAATTTATTGGACCATACAACACAGGGGGCAGTCCCAGCCTTAAAACATCATGGTTCACAACCATACTATACCAAAAAATTGAGCCCAAAAAACTAGGGCAACACCTCTGAATGTTCCGGTGTACCCTTGCCACCCAATGCTATCGCAATCCGGTGGGGGGGACTGGAAAAGAGGCTGGGCTCCAGTCCCATGCCGTCGCCAGGGTGGGCCGGAAATGCCCGCCCAGGGGATGGCCCCCCCGCCTCCTGGAGGAATGATGGGTAGGAGCAGTAGAGCAGGTGCAGGGGGCAGCCAGAGGGGCATCCCACTATGTGGGACATCCCTCGAGCGCCCCCTGCGGGGGCTGGAACATCCTCTGAGCGAGAAAGGGAATTGGCAGTTGTCAGCATAGCCCAGTTTTCCATTGACATGCCTTTCAAAGAGTTTCTACTGCTTCTAATGTCTTCTTATGCCTTGTCATGGCATTATCGTGCCTTGCTAGGCCATGCTATACATCATAATATGTGGCTTGATGTTTGCACCCCCTCACTAACCTACTCACCGTTCGATTTTCTGCCTTGTGCTATACTGGTTACAGGTGCCCTTATGCGATTCTGCTCACTGAGATTTGATCCCACATGTCGCACTGTAATTTTGCCCCTCAGAGGTTTTTCTTCCTTGTCTTTGACTGTGTGTACTGAGTTTTCACCCACAGGTACCAATGCAATTAGACCCCTACCATTTCTTGCTCTCCGATGGCCAATGAAATTTATGTGTAGGGCTCCTAAATATCGCACGTGCCCTCGTAGCATGCTGGGGTATGCCTAGGTAACCCACCAGGACTCTGCCCTCTCTGGAAACCCTACTATGGCCTCGCCTTGGGAACGCTTCTCAGCTACTTTCTACTTGATACACACTTCTACCTGCTCTCTGTGTTAGGCCTCATTTCCCCAACTCTCATAAAAAACCAATTGTTGGATTCTGTCCACTGCCAAAGATTGCAGCCCAATCCAGGTTGCCACAGAATTGCTTCTCACAGGTACCTTACCTGAAGGTCACTATCACAGAGACATTGCCATGGCTACACCAGATGGATGCTCCAAGTTGCCCAGAGGCCCACACTAACCTTCTCGACCTCTTCTCTCAAACATAGTATTCTCATTCCAACTAAGCACTCCCACACAGCATTTGACTAACCCAACCAACAGACATCAAAGAGCAGAAGCTACACCTCTGCAACCACCTCTGCAACCACTTCCATATAATAATCCCAGCACCGAGGGCATGCAGAGCTCCCCTCGACACCAGAGATCTAGAAACAAGCCCTGATACTGAGCATGTGCACTTCCGTTCTGCACACATACACACCAGTGCATGTGCTCCTTTCTCTCCACTAACCCAACCCACTTCCTCTCTGCCAGAGCACCGGGAGACAATGCAAACGCCATTGTATGCGGTACAATGTGCCTGGGTACTAATAGCAATATATCCCTGGGGCGGGAGGATTACCAGTTAGGTAATGCCCAGGGACTTTATTTCACAAAAATATTCTTTCTTATTTAGGGTCAGTGCTGAAAGTGTTAGACTTGTGGCACTCATGTTTTCATTTTTCTTATTTATTTTTTTAAAGGTCCTGAACAAGAAAGCCAGCCACTCCAGGAGCTTGCATCACAAAAAACGAGAAAAAAAACAATCTTTTAATTTTTTAAATATTTTTTACAGAGGTCGCAAGGGAGACCTCAGAGGTCGCAGTTGCGACCCCTTGTGACCCCTAAATGACGTCCCTGGTAATGCCCCGGGGCACACGTTAAAGGCCTTGCTATGCTCGGGCTTCCAACTGCTGCACCAGGGCATTAGCATACTGATAATGCCCCGCCTCCTCGGGTCATATTGCTTAAATATCATCTTTTCATCTCATGGCAACTCTTCATCTGTCCATGGCTTTTCTCTCCTAGGCGGTTTATTTCTTCCTTTTCATGATATTATTTGCAAAGCCTCCCGCCAGCACCTCGCGCCAGGGATCGTTTTTACTTAAGCATGAATTATTCGGATCTATTGACTATAGATTCCTGGCACCGCTGCAAGAATGGGGAAGGCTTCCCAGAGAGGAGCAGACATTACCGTATTAGTATTTCCCTGAGACAGGAGGGGGTTGGGGGAGGTTGGGGGGGGGCGGCAGAGCGGCATGAGCTGCAGCACGGCCAGGAGCCCCCGCCAATCCATCCACTGCCTGACCCGCTGTGCCCAGCAGGCCAGTAATGATCAGTGCCAGCGATGCCGCAGCCAGACGCCTGTGCCCCTACTTTTACACAGGTACCGTACACTGCTGTGCATTGCGCCCAGTAATGAACAGCCTCTCTCTTATATGTATATGACCCAGCGGTGCCCAGGCACAGACTATTAATAATGCACGCAGGGCTATACTATAAAGGCTTTCGGGGCCTGGGCCTCGTGCGGCTGCCAAACAAGATGGTACGCTCACAGCTGGCACAGATGGAACAAATGCAGACACGAAAGAATAAAAAATAAAAACGTCAATGGAGCCAACCCGTCTAAGAAACCAAGACGAGCTGCCTCGGGTAGGGGAAGGGGTCAGGGCATCTGTGTCAGAATGAGGATAGATGGCACAGCATGACAGCGGGTTCAGGGAGAGATCATTCTGTATGGCGCGAGGTAGTGAGAGGGAGAAAAGACTCAAGGAGTGGGGCCAGGGACTGCGTCAGGGCCTTTCAGTTATATTCAGTTGAAATGGGCATCGAGTCTCAGGGGAGCCTTCAGCAACTGCCCCCAAGTCAGCAGTCTTTATAACACGGCAATATATTCCTTTCTGTAATACTTTCTTTCTGGGAGTTAAAAAAATGGGCATTGGAGCGCTCGCCTTACAAGCTGCGTTTGTTATCACTTCCCTCTGGGAATACAGAAGTGTTATCATTTTGCTGCCATTTAACACTGGTTCCTCCACATCCTGATAAAGAAAGATGTATAGCTTTTCAGTGGGCATTTAGTGTTTCAGCTCCCTGCTGGCTGGCCATCTCGTGATAATCGGTGGCCATTAACCCAGGCTGTATTTCTTTGTTTCTAGTATGAAGTATGCAACGCCTGGGTGGCCCAGACTACTGTTTTCCTCTCTAAGTAAGGCGGGTCGGGGGGGTGCGGGCGCAGCCATCAAGTTGAAAACATCCCCCACTAGCATTGACACATCTTCAGCCGGGCCTGAGTGAGATGGCATCCCTAGTACAAGCAAGCACAGAGGGCATGAGGCGAAGGGAACTGGAGCGGGTGGGAAGACTGGAACTCCAGAGACAAGGGAAACATTAATCGTGGGGTGTAGGGGAGGCTTGAGATGCAGAGCAGGAAACAGGAAAATAGAGAGGAAAGGCGGTGGAAGAGTCATGGGCACAGAGGGCTAGAGCAGTGTTATGCTTTTCCTCCAGGCCTCAGGGTAGATGGGGCAAGTAGCAGTTCTAAGTAGTACCGCAGGGGGTTGTGGATTCCATGGACTGAGTTCACTGTCCGAGCTCGAGTGCTCTGGACTAACCAGAGGCCAGAGTTCCCTAATGGCGGAAGGGAAGAAACCCGGCATTCCCTCAAATGTTGATACACAGAGAAAACCAATAGTCATTAAGTATAGACCTTCCCACATTCTGTCCCTCACCGAACCCTGCCCTCAAGATGAACCCAAAGCACTTGCAATTGGGCAACAACCGTAGGATGCAGGACGATAAATAGAACCAGAAGATCTGCAAAGGCAGGTTTTCTGGGGTGACTTGAAATCTGAGGTGCTTGGCACCCTCAGTTTCATGATCTTTTGGGGGCATTTGTGGATTTTGAATGACAAATCATGAGTTGGGCCTTAGCCATTAAATGTGGCGCTAACGCAATAACCGCCACATTTAAGGGTTTGCCCATTCTTGAGTCGGGTGGTAAGTGGGAGTTTTGCTGGAGGTACAAATATCCCCTATGGCTGTTTTCTGTGTTAATATCACCAGCGCAATTACCGCAGGCAGTAATAGTGCCCCCAACCCAATTGGGTCCAAGAGAACTTACCATTCTAGCGCTACTCGTGATTATCACGGGACTGAGTAGCGATAATACTATTCACGCTGGCGATATACCGGCGGTACCGCTTGGATACTGCCAGACCCCTAGTCAGGCCCCAGAGAACCTGTGGACTGGTGCAGAAATGGCATCACAGCACAAGGGATATTTTTGAGTGACTGTGACCACAATCAAGTGGTTGAAGCAGGTCCAAGCCTCCATGATAAGATGAGGAATCCGGGGCGTTAGTGGGGTAGTGTAGTTTGTGAGTCTACATGTGCATTTGATTTGGGGTGGCGGTGATGCCAGTGAGTGGGGGGCACCCACACTGGACTCCGTTTATTGGATTTATTGGTTTCGGGAGGATAGCCCAGCGGCAACGTACTCGCCTTGGAAGCAAGATGACACGCAGCACGCAGTCTCGATCCCCTGGTCTGCGCTTAGAAACCTTTGGGTATTATGCGGATTATAAATAACCTATATGATATGATATGATATGGCATTTGTAACGCGCCTATACACAAGTGTTTCAAGGCGCGACGAGGCAGGGGGAAACAAGGGGAGACAGACAACGATCATACTAGGCCAGGTGTCATTCAGATCGCGCAAGTGCAAGGGTAGAGGGGAAGGGAAAAGTGCAAGGGGAAAGGGAGAGGGGAAAGTGCAGTACAGGGTTGTAGAATACAAGATAAATAATAAGGACCAGCTGGTGGCAAGTGCAAGGTAAGTGCCGGGAGGAGGGGCTGTCGGGATACAGGGACAGTCCCGCAGTGCAGGGGTTGCCAGGGAGGCAGTACAGGGAAGAGTGGCTGGGCCAAGGACCGAGATCGGTGAGTGGCCCAGTTGCAGATTCAGTGCAGGTTCAGTGATTTTAGCAGGGGAGAGGGGGAGAGAAAGCAGAGGCAAAGAGGAAGGTTTTGAGGTTATCATATCATATATTAGAGGTTACTAGGGTTGAGGGCTCAAGTTCACTTCCTTGGTCCAGAAGATTAGGGGACACCCCATGTTGGCTATACTCCTGATGCTTAAACTGATCTTCCTGATGCCGCTCCTGGTCTGCGCTCAATCAGTGGCAGAGGATTGAGTTCTCAGAAGACCTATTCTGCTTTCAATGTGGGGTTGCTTCTTCAGCTGGTGGGCAGGCAAGGGTTCTGACACTCAAGACAGAGGTTCAGGGCTGCTCATTCTAAGTAAAAGACATGTGCCTTGCTGGTGGCCTTATCCTGGATGCTTATTCAGAGAAAAACCTAAAAGTTCATTGAGAGCTTTCGGGTCCGATTCATGGAATTATTTGCACGGTTCAAAGTGAATTGCACTGTTGTAAAGTGCAGAATTCATTTTGTACTGCAAAAATGACTTTGCACTGACCTTCCACTGCAGAAATACTCTTTGCACAGTTCCATGAATCAGGGTTTGTGTCCATAATGCAAAGAGACTTTTCAGCCGTGCAAAGTGACTTTGAACCGTGCCGAAATTTCCAGAGTTCTTTTGCTTCCTCTGTTACTTCTTCAGCAGTACTTCACCTCGTGTTCGTCAGCTTGTTTCATAGTCTTCTCCCCTAGACAGGTGCATACAGTCCACTGCAGGTCTCTGCAACTTATGGGTCTGCAGATGCTTTGGACTACAACTACCACTCCACCTCACAATTGACCAAAGTGGCTACATCTGAAGGGAGTTGTAGTTCAAAACAATGGGAGAGCCGAAGGTTGCAGAACCCCTGGCCCAGTGCATATGGCGATTGGGGGATGAGATGGGGGCAGGGGGGTCTTAGAATAGAGAGAATTTGTTGATACACCTAGAATGCTAGCCAACAAAAACCAGACAACATCAAAATCCGCAGATGTGTTTCCATACCGGGCTCCTTCACTTGACCATGAATGTGGAATTCCGCAAGAAATCCAGACAGTGGTAAAAACTCCCTGGATCTGGCCATGGCGAGTCTGCAACAGGCAGCACAGCTCCATGGACAAATAGCACCACCACTGACCACTGAATCATCATGCAGTACATGTCAGGGAGCAATGCCTGGCTGATGGGGGCAGCAGGGTGTTAGAGGTGATAACCGGTCATGGCCCATCCCCCATAGACATGGGTTCATCCCCAAAACTGGCAATTTCGCTCAAACCAGGTATTTCCAGACAGTCAAACATTACAGGTGATTCGCCCAGGGAACATGTGGTACACGTGTAACACTGATCTGCAGATGCTGAGGGATTCTGGTGACAGGCTTCATGGGATGGAGATTGCAGCCTAAGGAAATCAGAGCCCAAAGTGTATCAAATAGATCAAGAGTATAAAGAGCAGACAGTTACAGGGACATTGAGAGATGCATCACACCTCATGGCGTTCAGTGTGATAAGAGGAGGCAGAGAGGATATGGGGAAAGCCAACGGCAGGGGAAAATACGAGGAGAACTAAGAGACAGGCTAGACACAGAGGAAGGGAGATGCCGAATGGCAGGGACACAGGAGAGAGAGAATAGAGGAAAGGCCGGTGGATGGAGAATCAGAAGGGGAAAATGGAAGACAAGAGAAAGGAAGATAGGAAGATATACTCAGTGAGGGTATGTTTCTGTGTTTTTAACCACATGCCTTGCTGCAGCGTAACAAGACAACACATAAGTAGAGGAGGGCCTTTGTGCTGTAACTGTACTCTGTCCTGCAAAGGCAAATTGTAGAGCGGTGGTGGTTAACACGTTTTGTGCCCGTTTAGTATAGGCACACCATGTAAACAGTACAGGCAGCCATACTTGCCGTTTGCTTATTATAACTTGCTCATCTGGATTTTGACTGCCGCCTGAACTACCAGTCTAAAAATTGGAGCATTCACAGAGTTTACAATAAAATATGTAATAACGCATTTGATTTTAAATATACTTATTGGAAAGGCAATTTCCTATGTAAGACAGACATAATTCGACCATCCGCATTGTGGGTGTGTGCTCGCCTGGGCATAATGACATTTTTAATTCAATGGAATGATAGTAGACCAACCGCATTAAATTTTATGGGGCTAATCCACACACATTTTCCTATGCTCACACCATGACAAACGCATAGACCTGTGTATTCTGGGTGGACACAACCTACAGGCACAGTCTCCCTGTTATTTTTAGTTGGAAAGTGACAGCCAGGAGTGCACTATGTCACCTCCAGAAAGGTGGCGGACCAACCTCCCCCATGCCATGGTCAGCCTGACTAACTATTAAAGGCTCAGTGGATCAGCCCAGCTCTTTTGTTAGGCCCTGTAGCTGGTGTCAGTGATTAACATACCAATTGAGGGTACTTTAAACAGGCCCATACGGTGCCTGGCTGCAGAGGTTAACAAAGGAGACAAGAAACCCAACAACCTTTCATATGTAACTGTGTCAACTTGAAGCCAGCTCCCGCTCTCAGTGTCAATAACAGTGAGCTGTCATGTCTGGGACTTCTGTTTACAGCAGGCCACCCCACTAGGGGGGACCCAATTCATAAGGTATGAGAATGTGATATGAAGGAGCCTGAGAGCCTGGTCTCACAGCAGCTTCAAGGAAGACCTGCTGCTTTAACAGGGACCACATATAGAGGACCATTAACCCGAGAGACTCTTTGAACCCAACTGACTGGAAGATGGGTGGGATTTAGTCTCACAATGGCTTGCAACATTATGTGTTACTACTGACTTCTGCAATTGTATTTGCTCTCCCCTCTTGCTTCTCCGCTCTTTTTTACTGCTCACTCTCTGTTCTCTCTTCCTCTCCCTTTTCCTATCTCCTCCCCTCCTCCCCTTACTTTCTTCTATGCACTTATTCTATCAGAATTGTCCCTGGAACTAGTATGATAGCAACCTTGTCTGTCTCCTCCCCCCTCTCCTTGCTTGTCTCCCTCCCTCCAGCACTATCTGAAATGTCATCAGGCCTAGTACGATAGTCACTTGTTTTGTTGTTTCCCACCCTTTCTGCATTCCTCTCCCTCACCTTTTGTTTTACTCCGGCTCTACCAGACATGTCGTCGGGCCTAGTACGGTAGTCACCTGTCTGTTTCCATTTCCTTCCCACTCTCCCACTCCCTTCCTTATCTATGTCTTAACTCTTGCACTATCGGAAATGTCATCAGGCAGAGTACGATAGTTAATTTCACATCCTTACTGTTCATGGCCTGTTAGAATGTCATTGTATTTTCCCTTGTTCCCTCCCATGCCTTGAGGCGCTTTGAAACACATTGTGTATAGGCGATATATAAATAAACTATCATATCATATAAATGGAGCATGGCCAGAGCTTTCCGTTGAGACAAAGTTTCTGTCATTTTAGTTCTGGAGCAAACTTTGTTCCTGTTTTCACCTCTTTACCTTTCATTTTACAATGCACTCTGTTTATGACCTTACAAACACAGGAGATGGTTGGTAGGGACCCCAGGATTGGTTCATTAAGGTAGGCTTAGCCTACACCAATCACTGTGGCCCACTTGGCTTTAATAGAGGGCTGGAGCCCCTCTTCAAGGAGCTCATCTGAAGGGTTCACCCTAAGCAGAAAGATTAACTCATCCTTGGACCCTGGCTGAAGGTACAGTCTGCCTTACATCTTCGGCCAGTGAAGGAAGGCCAGGATATCCAAAGAGGGAAGCAATATCCCTCCCCTTATCCTCTCCCAGGGGACATAGGGAGATACCAAACTCAGAGGACCCTCCAGACCCGGTAGTCAGCCAGCATACAACATGCACTTCTAGGATCTGCAGCAAGCTTCCTGGGTAGGAATTTCCAGGTCTCTGAACCAACAACCAAGGACAAGGCAGCTGCCTGCAACACACTCCACAGCTGTGGGCCATCCACCATAAAGGACGACACAAGCCCATTGAAAAAGTTAGGAGAAGTGCTTCCACCAGCATCTACCGACACCTGCCTTAAATGACATTTTGAAGTCAGTCGGTTTCTTTGAGCTGCAACGCTGACCGTTGTCAAGCCTCTGGAGGAGCGGCAGGCGCTCTATAGAACTCATCCCTTTTGCCAAAAGAGAAAAACCTGGGCCCATCCGAAACTCCCTGCCACAAGAATGGAAGACTCAGCCATAGGACAAAGTTTACTGTCTTCATTCTCTAACAAAATGACAGGGATCACACCAGAAAAACATACATTCCCCAGAGCTCTCATCTTCTGAGCATGTATCACCCAGTTTTATCCACCAGTGACATCACAGAATCAAGTTTCATCCCTGAAACCTATTGGGCATTAAGGTTGGTCACTTTAGGTGAACTATATACACATTCTGTAAGGGTTAGTTCTACTACTGGATAGCCATATCTGGTAGGTCCTCCTGGGGTCCCCTCTGCATTCTACAAAATACAAAGTTGCAGGACCGTAGGGAGACTATTGGCTCCTGCAACATATTATGTCTTCACGTGAAAGGTGACGCTGGATTGGGCAGAAAGTATCGCCCCAGTCCTCGGACCCTACATGGTTACCAGCCTCAGGGTACCTTGTCAAGGCAATGACAATAAACATGGATACACTGTGTGTTCACTAATGTTACCCTCTCTGATCACCTAAGCCTGGGAGAGTGCATTCAATTGTTGGTTTGTGAGCAACACTTGTATCTTTCCACCTCTGGTTTGATGGTTACACCTTATCTCCGTCTACCTTGATTGAATAGGCATTGTCTGGTTCTGCTAGGTCGCGTGTGTTGAGACCTCAAAATGAAGCTCTCCTACTTGTAATTATGATGATTTTAGCCTACATTTCTTGCATGTGGCTTGTCGTCTTGGTAACCGGGAACTTTCCACCTCCCCTCGTCCTTGGTTGGGGTGCACCGGGTCTGCCTGCCTCTGACTGCAGCAATCTTGTTAGCCCTTCCATGTATTCAAAGTCTGTCTCCCCTTTCCATTAACTTCAGTGTGCCTATAGCTTCCGTATTTGTCCTTATGGCTTTCCATGTTAGTGGCAATCATGCATTTGCAAGCTAGGTATACGAATACTTGGCGTCTTGCGGTTCAGCTTTGGCGAAGGATATAGATATTTATAGAGATATGTATGTGTGTCAGTCAGCTACCTGTGTGAGTTATAAGCATGTGTTTCGTGTATATATGCAATAAAAAATGCATGTTTGTGTACTGTTGTGAATGGATGGCTATGTACTTCATGTATAAGTGTGTCATCAGTGATGACATCAGTAATTTCTCAATTTGCAGTCAATCGACTTGTTCCATTGCTGACATCTCCATCTCCTCCATATAACTGATTGGGTATGGTTTGAATGGCTGTCTAAGAGAGTAACGTTTCTCGTATCTGCGATACATTAATGATGGCGATGAAGGGCCTAAGAGTGAGGTGCATCTGTCGTTTCTCTGTCTGCAGCCCGAGAGTCGTGTGGGGGTCTCATGAGAGCAATGCTTGGACCTTCATCTTCAATCCCCCGTCTGATCGAACCATGAACCATACTTCTTATACAACTCTATCTGTTCATGTGCAACTTTGGGAGCCAAACCTTTGTTATCCATCCGAAGGTTTCCATGGTACTTTTCATGGTGATCCAAATTCCATGTCAGGTAACTGCAGTCTCCACCAGGGTTGCACTAATCCCATTTCCCCCAATAGTCATAGGAGTTGAATGGCAACTCGAACACCGTTCCTGCCGGGAACAAAGGACACTGTGTCAGTTGTGATTTCAGTGCATTTCATATCCTTGTCTCTTATCTTTTCAGTCCCTATGTCTACCAGTACTTTCATCCCTATGGTTTTTCATTGGTCTTTTTGCATTGAGTGATGGCTACTCGGATGTTACAAAATGTAAAAATGTAAATGTTGGCCATCAATTTTGGTATACAGGAGAAGATGTACGACAGCAATCCATTGTCCTTGCCTACAGTGTTTGCTTTTGCCTACATTTTGGCATGCAGCTCTGATAGCCGGGTAATGGCCTCTTTCAGGGTCCCATTGTCTTCATCATGGGCAGCGAAGAATCTCCAACAAGAAGACCTGATCTTGGTACAAACGCCTCCCACCATGGCCATGGGAAGGTCTAAAACATATCTGTTCTGAAGCGCCATTAACCTCACTGCTCGCAGCTCTTCATTGATGGCATTGAACCCTTTCACGGTTGAATTTATCATCTGCATCAGCTCGTAACACATTATCTGAAGCCATTTGGCATTTGAGCTTGTTTGGATAGCCGGAACAATGGATGCAAAGAACACATCAGTTCTGCTGAACAGTCTGTGCTCTGGAGGTATCGTGTCAAATTCCTCTTCAATTTTTGATGATGCATATTTCCCTCTCTTCACTCTGGTCAACCCTACAGATCTCTTCTTTCTTTGATGAGCATTGTAAAGACTGGAGGGGGTATCTGTACTCCTGCCCTCTATGAGGCAGAGTAGAAGAACAGAGCACCCCGCCAAGGTTCTCTGTAGGGTAGCAATGGACGAGCAACCAAGGCCTAAGCTCTCAGGAGGTAATGCAGGCTGGTTCTTAAGTACAGTGTAGTCCCTAAGCCCCCCACAAAGGAATGTCCACACTATGTTATGTGCTAACACAGTTCGTTATATAAAAATAAGGTTCAATATATATAAACAACTTATAACACACTTTGTACTTTGGCATAACTAATATGGCAAATAAATACAATGTCTATGTGGTATCACACCTAGCTATGAACTCCTTTAAAATGCATCCACTGTTGACAGTCATAATGGCATACAAATCATATAACAATGTGTATCAGCATAGATCATGGGAAGGAAGACAAGGTGGGTTAAACAATGGCAGAATGGTACTTTAGCTACTAAGAAGGGTAGCCCACGTGTCTCTGTTCACCACAACCAAAAAGAGGAAGAGCTTCACTACCAGGAGTCCCACATGGACTCCAGTGCAGAAGACAACATAGAACACACATGATAAGGGAGTACAGGACAAGGTCCCTCCAATGCATTTCCAGCATCACAAGCATCCATTTTGTGGAATCTGTTTGCTTGTGTGTCTTTCCAGGGCACTACCAATGCTGGTGTGTCCAGCTGTACGAGTGAGCATATTCCTCCCCAGTCTGCTGGCAGATGCACATATGCCTTTGTCCCGCAGGCCCAGTAGTGGTCCATCAGCACTGCGGTTCCGACCTTCATACCTGGTATTTTCGAGATCAGCTTAAATCCTTTATTCTCTCCAACCTTTACTGGGCCATCATTCTGGAAACATAAAGAAGCGCCTTCAAGTGGTATGATGTGCATGGGCCCTGCTTTGTTCTCCACCCATGTGAGCAGTTTCACACAAGCATCCCATTCCTTGAGGCAATTGCCGTTTTCCCTTTGCACTACTTCCACTGCAACTGATAGGAGTGCATGTGCTTTGCTCCTAACCACCCCCTCTTTCCACCCATCTGCTGTGTACACTTGTCCATAACCTAACAACAGCTGCCTTTCCCAGCATCCTGTCATTCCTCCTATCTCACTTGGTCCTGACTTGGGGCACTGTAACTCCTTTTGTGTCACTACCTTTGTTTCTCCATTGTGTGGACCTTCGGCAATATCATTTCTGGTTTTGTCTCTACTCCAGCAATCATCCATCATTTCTTGAGTCTTGATGTAATTATCTTCATACTGGAACGTCTTTCTGGCCATCCACCTTAGTGTGGCTCATCTCCCTTGAAATCATCCTCTTGTGGTGCAGAGGGACACATGCATGAGGCATGATGCTCTGGCCATTGGAATTTCATTTGCTATGAATGTCCTGGATGCACTCATGGCGTAGGGGATGAAAGAACATTTGTAACAACTCTCTCCTGTGATTTCCTTCCTCACCTTGGCCATGTGTTTGTACCACATATTATTGGAAATACCAGGCAAATAAGTTAGGTAGGAATTTACCTGGCTGCAGTCTATGTCTGCAATGCATTTAAGTCTTTTTACTACCTTAGCCGTGCTTATCGCCTGCCCAGATATGGCTTCCATAACAGCATGGGTAGGGATTATATTAGTGGGGGCCAAAGCTTGTGTATGTGAAAATAAAATTCTTTGTAATATAAGCAGCGTAAGGAGGTAGAGGCAGCAGACGGCACAAATCGCTATTACGACATTTCATTTCAGATTAGACTTCCCATTTTGTGATTGTCACGTGTCCTCTTGCATTGCTCTGAGTGTCTGTAAAACTCACCTGAAAAGCCTCAAAATGTAGGATTATAATGTTAATGTGTTAGGTTGAGCTCTGCATCTATAGTATTGTGTGAGTGCTGTATAAAACAAACGTTCCCAGACTATGCAGATTCTTGAATCACTGAGTAAGTCAATGATGGATGGGTCTATGTGGGTCAACTGTGGATAGGTCTGGGCTACATAAAGTAGAAAGGCATGGAAAATCAATCAAGGAGGAATCATTTATTCTGTTTCCGACTCAATCACAAATCTAATGAAGTACTCCTGAAAGGACAGATGCGAATATGGAACCATGCATCTAGAACAGTCTGTACTTTCTCGATGAATAACTAATGTAACAAAAAGATACTAGGGCTCAACACGAGTTGGGTGGCATCTCGGCGGTATTACCGCACATCAGTATTTGCGTTAATACCGCAATGTGTGGAGTATACAACACCACATCAAGAGTTGGCGTACACGCCCACACGGCCGTGGTGTTAACGCAAATAGCGCCCAGCGGTAACAGTGGCTGCGAACCCGAAAACCCAGCGCACATTGCATTACCGTCGGCGTGCCGTGCTAATAGTGCCACGGTAAATGCATCATCCCAGAATGGGAAACAAAGCCGTAGGCATTTTGGAAATCACAATCTGCCAAAAATCGCAGCCCCTGGAAGTCATCCACTGGTGAAAACACTGCAAAATATCCCAGGAGCGTGTCAGTGGCAAGTCTGCCCTGGACAGGGTCAGAAAACCCAATTTGTCTGAGTCAGTATTAACTATGCTGGTGGAGGAGGTAATAGGCCATCAGGATGAGCTGTATGGCCCACAACAGAGAAAGACGAGCACACAGCAGCGCACCGAGATCTAGATAGCGGTCAGCCCGAAGGTGACATCGGTGGGCAGTGCGCACAGGGATGAGGAGGACTGCCGCAAGCAGTTCAATGACTAGCAGGTCCGTGTTCGGGGGCTCCTGGCCCAGCAGAGGCATGAGCCCATGGGGACTGGAGGAGGGCCACCACTACCACTGGAGCTCACATCGTGGGAGGAGCAGATCACCACCCTAATCGACATTGGTACAATCGAGGGAGTGGGATGAGCGGAGGCAGCCCAGGAGGTTGCAGGTGAGTAATCCCCCTTGGAAAATGCATTGTGTCAGCCCCACCCGTCCCTACCCAGTATGAATGTTTTACAACCAGGCACTGTGGGTGCATTGCAAGTAATGTACCATAGCCACCCATGAGTGGCCCCTTGTACCACTGTACCCTAGCGCCCCCAGGTATCCAGAGTAGCCTGAAGTACCTCCAATGTATTAATGTAAGCACCAAGGCACACAGATCCATGGCCTGGCCACAGCAACGTGATGTGTGCGTGTGTACCAAAGCCCCCCCCACACTTACAGCACTATGCGAGTTGTGCATTCACATCAGACATCTGAAAATGCTACACCCACATGTCCGAGGTGTGTCACCCTGTGTAGTACATTCCAGCAATCCCAACATTGTGAATAAAAAACATGTTATGGTCAAGCATGACACAAAATGTGCCCTCACCCCCTGTAAAGCATGAAATGCATGATAAACATGTAAGTTGCCCTGACCTCATACCCCTATGTTCCCTACAGACACACAGCCATCATTGGAGGGCAACGTTGAAGAAGAGGAGGGGGCGTGGCTTGGATGGCCACGTAGGAGGCTGTGTCTTCACGGAGCTCCGCAGATCCGGCATCGATCCTGGGAAGAAGGGGCGCACGCAGTGACCAGCCGGCGCTGCAAACTCACACATCCGTGTATGAAGGTTGTGGCAACATTCGCCGAAAGTTTGGTGCGTGGGGAGTGCTCCGGGCTCGAGTTATCCTCGCCGCAGTGCAGCGGGTCCAGAACCGAAGATGCAGACAAAATGGCGGCCAGCACAAAGAAGACGACGCGAGCGGTGGTCTTGGGCCTGAAACTATTGAGACCCCAATAACGTACTTTTCGCTTGCCGCCCGAAGCGTGTTCGAAGAGCGGAGCGGGAGCGAACACTGTGGGGGCTGTGGACAAGACAGACTCCAGCGAGGGACAGCACGGTGAGACCGTGCCTAATTGTCGCGACAAGATGTCTGCCAAAGCGGGGAGACCCCGGGCCAAGCAGCCCACGATGGAGGCCTACACCAAGTCTCCCCCGAGCGCCCCTGCGGTCGCGGGGGACCCACCGGGCACAATCCAGGAGGTGCTGGCAGCAATCGCTGATTTGAAGGTGGCCTGGGAAACGAAGCTGGGCCTGGCCATGAAGGAGCTGCAGGTGGGCCTGGACCTCAAGATCGGAGCGGTCCAGGAAGAGGTGAACCTGCTGCGGCAAGATGTGCGTACGATCGCAGAGCGCACGGGGGCACTGGAAAAGGAGCTGATCCCGAATGCGGAGGCGTGCGCTTCGCATGCTAAGGAGCTGCATGCCCTGATTCAGCGAGTCGGCAACTTGGAGGATAGAGCAGAGCAAGCGGAAGGGCGCGCCAGACGCAGCAACATTCGTATAGTGGGTGTCCCAGAAGGAAGTGAGGGCCCGAATCCCACGGAATAAGTCGAAACAATGCTTTTGCAGGAGATAACTGGCGGGGTGCTGACCCAGGGGTTTGCGGTAGAAAGGGCGCATAGGGCCCTGACCAGGAGGCCGGCCCCGGGGGCCCCCCCACGGCCGCTGATCGCGAAGATCTTGAATTATCGTGACCGCAAGAGGATTCTTGAATTTTTTCGGAAAGGAGGAACGATTGAAAGGGGGTCGGCGAATATAACGGCGTACCCGGATTATACGCTCCTGGTGCAGCGGAATCGAATGAACTTCGGAGCGGTAAAGAGGAGGCTCAGGGAAGCAGGCCTCCGCTACATGTTGCTTTACCCCGCCAGGCTGAAGGTATTTTACAAGAACAAATCCTTGTTCTTCGAGACTCCTACTGAGGCGATGGACTGGCTGGACTTGCAGGGCCAACCTCAAGAACCGGATGCCCAGACGGAAGAGGCTGAGGATAAGTAATACGTGACGAGAGCACCCTAAGTGCCATAGTTATGACATTGGGACTGGAATATAGGATGCTGTTGTGCTGGTGGGACGGAAGCCAAGGTATTTGCCGGCGGGTCCCGTCGGGCGCGCCTCTCCTGACATAGATGATAGGGCTCCTGTGAAGCGCTCTCTGACCCCAATAGTAGTTTGTTTAGTTAGGTCACCGTTAGATTGGTGACGCCCTACAGGGTCCGGGTCCTCAAATGTTGGGGGTTGGTAGGAAGGGGGGAGGGTGGGAGTTGTGTGCTGTGGGGTGGATGGGGGGATGGGATAAGGGGATTCCGTTTGTAACTTTTTGGGAAAGAGCCGGAAAACTAATCAGTAACGGGAGCATCGGGAGTAGGGTTGGGATGGGAACGGCCAGAACGGATGGCGTCGGGTAATCTCAAAGTTGTGACCTGGAACGTACGGGGCCTCAACAGCTACCTGAAACGGAATAAAGTAATGCTGTACTTAAAGAGAATGCATATAGATATAGCCCTGCTGCAGGAGACACACCTTACTAGCGAGAAGCAGGAGATGGTTAAGAAGAAATGGAAGGGGACGGTGGTGGGGGCAGCGTACTCTGCATATGCTAGAGGGGTCATCACGTGGGTGGCGCCGCACGTGCCGTTCCGAGTGCTTAACCACACGGCAGACTCTGAGGGCAGGATGGTGGTGGTGACGGGCCTCTTGGAGAACAGGGAAGTGCACATTGTAAACGTGTATGCCCCCAACAACGATACGGCAGCTTACTTTAGGACTCTTTATGGTACACTGGGGTCCCTGGCAGGGAGTACGGTAGTGTGGGGGGGGGGACTTCAATTGCACCCTGAATCCTAGGATGGATAGATCAATGGACAGGGCGGGAAAAACGTCGCCGGCGGCCAGAGCGCTAGGAACATTATTGAGGGACCTAAACCTAGTGGATGTATGGAGGAGAATGCACCCAGAGGATAGGCAATATTCACACTACGCAGCGCCACATAACTTGCACACCAGGCTTGACTACATATTTGTGACGGCCGAGATATTGGGTGACATAGTGGGGGCGGAATATAGGGCCCGAGTATTATCTGATCACTCGCCCCTGATAGTGGAATGGAAACACCAGCCCCCAAGACCGCGGATCCCGACATGGAGGCTTAGGACCGAGGCGCTACAGGACGAGGGGTTTCGGGAAGGCCTACGGGATTCCATTGAGGAATACTTTGATATAAATACGGGCAGTGTACGCTCGATGGGCACTCTGTGGGAAGCGTTTAAGGTGGTGGTGCGCGGGGTGGCCATTTCTAAGGCTAAAGGGCTCCAGGGGGGTGTAGAAAAGGAACTCCAAGCAGCGGAAAGAGAGCTAGAAGAACTCACGCGGTGTGAAAACACTGCTCATGGCAATGGAACTAGGATAAAAGACTTGCAGACTACCTGCAGTGAACTCTGGGACAGGCTGTGCAGACTTAATCACAGGAGATACACGGAGAGGATACATGCAGGTGGCGACAAGCCAGGCAGACTGCTGGCCTGGCTATATAAGTGTGAGACTCCCCGCTCGGTGATTAGTGAGGTCAAGAGCGATGGAGGTTGCATGTGTAACACCCAAGTGGAGGTAAACAAGCAGTTCCACAAGTTCTATAGGCACTTGTACGAGGACACTAGGGAGGACATGGGACAAGTTATATGCGATACATTGGAGGACATAGAGTTGCCCACCCTAGATGACGTAGAGCGTGCAGAGTTAGACGCACCTATCACCTCTGATGAGCTGGAGGTAGTGATCCAGAATCTGCCCACATGTAAGGCGCCTGGCACAGACGGATTGCCTGGCGAGTTCTACAAAACATATAAGCAGGAGCTAATCCAACCACTGCTAGCTACTTTTAATGAGGCCTACGAGCAGGGCGAACTCCCGTCGTCCCTCCGCGAGGCCGTGATCATCCCACTCCTGAAACCAGGGAAGCCAGCCGACGAGTGCAGTTCTTATAGACCACTGTCCATGCTCAACCAGGACAGCAAACTACTCAGGGCGGTGCTGGCCAACAGGTTGAAGAGGGTGATTGGGAAGCTGATACACCCAGACCAGACAGGTTACGTCCCGGGTAGAAACATTACAGATAACCACAGAAGGCTACACCATGTTATTGATCAGACTGAAAGGGAATCGGGTGAGCTAACCATAGTGTCACTGGACGCAGTCAAGGCCTTTGACTCGGTAAAATGGCCCTGGCTGAAAGCGGTCTTGAAGGGATTCGGAATGGGACCGGGATACCTCAGGTGGGTCCAGCTGCTCTACAGCGCCCCGCTGGCGAGAGTTAAAACTGGGGCCATAATCTCTGACGCCTGGCAACTTAGTAGAGGGACCAGACAGGGGTGCCCCTGGTCGCCTATGCTATACATACTAGCATTAGAACCGTTGGCGGTGTGTCTGCGTCACCAATACGGGGAGGTGGGCATAAGAACGAATAGCGGCACGCACCTGATATCACTAAATGCGGACGACATGTTACTCTACTTGCGTTATCCTGCAGTATGTGTTAGAGGTAATGGAGCGATATGCCACCCTTTCTGGCATATCGGTGAATCTCGGAAAGTCCAGTCTCTTTCCTCTGGGCAGATACAGGAACGTCCCGTCGCAGAGGTTGCCTGTCCTACTGATTCCATGGCAGACAGAAACGTTCAGGTACCTGGGATTAAACATCTACCATAAAATAGAGGCAGAACACAAACACAATACGGAAAGAGCGCTTGAAGGGATTAAAAACAGCATGGTTTTTTGGGCCAAATTGCCCCTGACCATGATGGGGAGAGCGGCCTTGCTCAAGATGGTGGTCCTGCCTAGACTTTTGCACTTTTTTGTGAACATCCCGTTTCTGATACCAAAAAGCCTATTCGTTAAACTGCATAGCATGTGCAGGGGTTTTCTATGGGGAAGCTCCAGGAATAGGGTGGCCCTGTGGAAGCTCCAGAACCCGTACGACAAAGGTGGCATAGGCCTGCCAAATTTTGAGCTCTACTACCTTGCGGGGCAGCTGTTGTATGTGGCTAGGTGGCTCTCAGTGGAAGACTCGGCAGAGGTGCGACTTCTGCATGGAGATTCGGCCCCGTACTTCCTGCAGGAGGTGGTGTGGTTGCGCAGGGATCAAATGGTGGGCAGGGGACGGCTGTTGAGACTGGGCTGGGAGATCTGGCAAAGGACTTGGAAGATGATGGGTGATCGAGAGCCATACTCTCGGCAGGCCCCGCTGGTGGTCCTGTGCAGGGACGACCCTCAGCTATTCGAATCAGTTCGAAGATACTGGGAGCAGGTGGGCCTGGCCACCCTCGGGGATATATGGCAGGGTGGTGAGGCGCTGGACTTCCAGAGGTTGCAGGAGGAGGCGGGGGTGCATGAAGGCCAATATATTACTTATGCCAGGCTTATTAATAAGACTAGAGAAAGATGGCCCGAGACAGTGCTTGCGAAGGACCCTGAGACCTCCCTAGAAACCATGTATGATGTGTCAGAGGGCGGGCACGAAATCTCGAGAATATATGAACTCTTACGAGAGAGGGCGGGGAAGGAGTTGCCCCGACTAAGACAGGAATGGGAGGAGGAGGTGGGAGGACCTATGCTGGATGGGCAATGGGAATGGGCACAGAGATACCATAAAAAGGTGTCTCGCAATGCTAGATTTCAACAGCTTCAGCTGTATGTTACCCACAGGGCCTACCTGACCCCGGGGAAGATTGCAAGGTTCGGGGGCCCAGCCACGCAGCAATGCCCTAGGTGTGGGGAGGTGGACGCGGGGCTGCTGCATATGTTCTGGGCCTGCCCGGAAGTGCGCAAGTTCTGGATCGAGGTCAAAACGAGGCTGGCTGGCGGGGGAGTGGCGCTGGATGTAGAATCGGCTTGGTCATGTATGCTAGGGCTCTTTCCCAGACCCAGGCACTCCAAACACATAAGTAAAATGAAGGACCTGGCCTATGTTCTGGCCAAGCGCAGGATCGCAATGGGCTGGAAGGCGGCCCGTCGACCCAGGGTGGAACTGTGGTGGGCAGACCTCTTAAAATGGGCGGAAGCCGAATCTGTTGTCTGGTTTGAGGCGGTCACCAGGGGGGGCGAAGAGGAAGTGGGGCCCCTGCTGGCCTGGCGGCAATTGGTGTCCTCCATAGCTAATTCCTGCCAGAGTAACGACGAAACAGAAGACTTGGGAAATGTCCTCTTAGACACTGCTCTGCCCGAGAACGCTCCAGCAGCTGACATGGAAGATTTGGCTCTAGTTGAAGGGGGGGGGTGAGTTGGGGAGTTCTAATGGACACTAAATGACACATGATGCTTTTTGTACATCGAAACAGTTGAAATGTATGTTTGGTTTTAAAAAAAAAATGTGAATAAAAATATTAAAAAAAAAAAAAAAAAAAACGTTGAAGAAGAGGAAGCAGGCCCATCCGGACGCACGCACAGACGTGCCTCCACCAGCACCACAACCCCGAGAAGGGACTGGCATGAGAAATCAAGGTGCACACACCCCAGCTCACCCCACTACAGCACAGTCACACCACCTCAATGTCGCCAAGCCACCAGGGGGTCACCGCCTCAAACGTCCCAAGCCACCAGCGAGTTGCATGATGTGGAGGTAGCCACCAGTGGAACCAACACAGAGGACTGCCACACATACAGTGGTGCACTGGTGTTTTTACCCATTCAGAGTCCCAAGCAGGAAATGGCCACACCCCAAGGCACCCGGAGCAAGTGCATGTAGAAAGCCACACTCCCCATGTCCCAGCACACGGACCTCATGCACAGACACCATTGCCCGATGTGGACACTCCCTCATATGGCTCACTTGAAGGCATCCCCTCCATCCGTGGCAGCCCCACCAGACAGGCCATCACATCTAACAACAGCTCCCCTACCACCCTGCGTAGACCTGGCAGGCCGATGACCCTCACAAGTGACAGACCCATAGCTCCGGGAGCAGCAGTAATGGCACGCCTGGACGTCACTGAGGCACGTCAGAGGTGAATTGAGGACATGGCGGTCGCGCACAACCATCACATAAAAGCGATAAGCAGTGCTATATGGGGGGCAGCCAAGACCAAGGCACGGGACAATGTCCGCACCCATAAAGTAATTGAGGTGTGTACTGCAGCCCTCACTGGATTTGGGCAGAGAGTCCGTGAAGTCTGTGAGGTCCAATCAGCTCATGCAGAGCAGATACGGGAGGCCAATAACCTCCTCTGCCAGCAGCTGCAGTTATCGGCATCAATTCCATCGACCTCAACAACACCCACTGAGGGATCCCTGCAGGGTTCGCCCATGCGACGTTACTTGCCCCATCCCCAATGGCACTCCCCAGTATGTGCCAGACGTGGAAAGCATCAACATCCTTCATAGATGGACAAAGCACTGTTGGGCTGAGGGCCAGGCACATGGACCCACATGCACTGTGTTGGGGTGTTGGTGGAGGAAGGAGGGAATGTGTGCTGGGGAGTTGGTGGGGTGTCGGGGGAATGTGTGCTGGGGAGTTGGTGGGGGGAGGTGTAATGTGTGTTGGGGAGTTGGTGGGTCGAGGGGGGAATGTGTGCTGGGGAGTTGGTGTGGGGAGGGGGAAATATGTGCTGGGGAGTTGATGAGGGGAGAGGGGAATGTGTGCTGGGGAGATGGTGGGTGAAAATAAATCCTTTTCATACTGCATAGAAAGCTTGGACATGCATGATTGTGTTCAAGTACTCTTTATTTGAGAAGTGATGTTTGTGACATGTACCCATCCACCAGATCATAAATAATTGTCAATCAACGCCTGTCTGGCCAACCCCCCCACCCCCTCACCCCATCACTGTGTGCATTGGCCTCGGCTACGAGCACATGCTCATCGTCACTCCCATCCCCAGGTGGTTGGCCATCAGCATCCGGGGGTAGTGACACATGCCTGCGGCAGCATATGTTATGCAGCATGGCACAGGAGAGTACAATTTTCCCCTCTTTCTCTGGCGCATATATCATGGCCCCTCCTGTATGGTGTAGGCAAGGGAAACGTGTTTTCAGCAAACCAAATGCCATTTCCACACAAATGGACACTGATTCATGTCACCTCATCCTGCACAGCCTCCCTCCATTATTTCCAGTCTTTTCTGTGCATGCTGCATGACTACTACCACCCCGCTTATTATCATTGCCCCTTCCATTGTATACTTTGATAATTTCTCCTTCACTAACTTTGCTTCTTCCTGTTTTCTCTGCTCACGCTCCCTTCTCACATTCATTTGCATTAGCTGACAATAATGTGCTATGGTTATCTGAGTTTCTGACCACGGCTCCGTCCCCACCAACTTCCTTAGCTGTTTTCTTTACCGGCTCAGGTATCCATTGGCATAACATGAGGTAAAATAACCACACTATTTTGTCCCACGGCTCTCTCGTCTTGAGACATCATTGCTCTTGAATATATTGAAGTGGGTCTTCATCCTCACGCATTTTGAGTGCCATAATCACGTGTATATCCGAGGTGTCTGGGTATTGCACCCTTAGAACTAGCCATACGGCTGCTCATCAGTTGTTGAACGGTGCACAATTGTGTGCCGTGTTTAGTGCTGTCACTTCAGGGTACTCTGCTCTTCTCCATACATCGTCTGCTACCTCCCCAAGAGTGGCTTAAAGTAGACTCTCCATGTCACCCACTGATAATGTCTTCGCTGCTGTCAGTCTTTCGAGCTCATTAATGATAGCAATTCTGGAATCAAATGAATGACAGTTTGGGACAATGAAAACAATTCACCTGCAGTTTCAAAACTGCTGATCAGTTAATCTTAAAAACCTAAGTCTTTGCTTAACTGAATATATTCTTCAAGAGCTGGGAGAGCCAGACATCCAACCTTCATCCACAGGAACAGTGGCACTTTCTGGTTGCTCCTTGAAACCCCAGTGTGTCTTACTTTCATGTGCCCATATGTCTGCAAACCCTGTGAGCGGAGCATTCTTGCATTGAGCCTGACCACCACTGGCTCCCAAGTCATGGGGAGATAATAGAACATTCTGAGACAATAGAAGAGGTCTTTTGGGGGAAACCAGCAGAAGATCACCTTGAAAGTGGGAGCTATGTACTGCAGAACCGGCACATTGGCCGTGCTGTCAACTGCCTTGGTAGTGGACAAGTAATGTGTCGCCTGAGCCTGACGAATCATCTATGGGCCTGATTCACAGAGCATTTTCCTATGGGATTGCACCATTATACAACACTTTTGTAAATCAGGCCCTAAGTGTTGAGAAATCTCCAAGTAGCAGAAAGAACAGCAGAATTCAAGGACCACTAACAAAAGAAACATGCGGGAGCTGAAGTGCATGCATATATATTACCTTTCTTCATGAAGGACATTTCTTTTTCATCACTGCAAGATACTAGTGAGAGGCCATCATCAACTAGCAAGCTAAGCGCCACCCAAAGGTCACTTCGGCCAACAGTCAGCACTGCCGACTGACCTATTCTCAGTCTTTTCAGCCTAAGTTAAAATCCTGTCTCGATGACGCCCTTTGGTGATCAATGACATGTGTTGCAAAACTATTTCTGGTGAGTTTTTTTATTTTTATTTAATCTTTTATTAAGATGCTTGAGAATAATAAAACAATAACATAATACAAATCATATGTGTAAAACGGCATACATCATGGTGTCTCAAACTTGCAAGCACACCTTTGGGCGTACCATAATCAACATCTCTCCCAACATTCCCTTCCACCCCACTCGTGCACATATCAATGACAGAATTAGCATCATAACACACAGGCCCTCAGTATGTCAAATACCATCCGCCACCACTTTTCTATAAAAGCGGCTGTAGCCCATTGCTACAAAGGTACAGTGCATTGCATTTCTTCTTCTCCACATTGGTCACTGGTATAAGTAAACAGGTGTAGGAGTGTCTAGAGAATGGTTTCCAAATGTGTCAGCGCAAGGCTGAGACATAGGGCCTCATTCTGAGATTGGTGGTAGTCATGGCGCTATTTGCGCCATGACTGCCACCAATAACGGCTCCGGCACCGATGTAGTTCAATGGGGATTTACCTGTGTAGTCCGACCCTGGAGGGAACGGTAAGTCCCCATTGAACATGCCATTCCCCATTCCCATTGAGCCCGGATAGGGCTCAATGGGAATGGGAATGGGGAAGGTGCTATTTACAGGCCTGCTAATGGCAGGCCCGTAATTAGCGGCCTGGTCCCCTAACGGGACTCGTAAGGTACGTTTGGTCCGACCAAACGTACCTTACGGGTCCCATTGGGGGACCTCGGAATCGGGCGGTAGGGGATTACTGGCACCGGTCTCCTTACCTGTGCCCGGTATCCCCTACCGCCCGACTCGGAATGACCCCCATCATCTTTTCAATACTGGCTCATTCTGAATCACAGTTTTTAGCTAATATTCCCAAACATTTTTGTTTATTCGGTGAAGCCACCGATTTCCATCCGCTCAAGATGGCCTTTCCTGCAGAAAATAGCACAACATGTATGAAGTGGCGTGTTAAGGAATCCTCGTGCCATTCCTCACTGTTAAGGCCAAGAAACACTGCTGTCGGGGTCATGGGGACATCACAGTTTCTGATTTTGTATAGGCAATGCAATACAAGATTCCAAAATGGTTGTATAACTTGGCAATTCACAAAAATGTGGCCAGTGGAGCCCACCACCCCATTGTCTCCAGGAATGGGGAGATCAGGAGTGACCCATGGTTTGCAATTTAGAGGGTGTGTAGCATGTTCTATGTATAATCTTTTATTTCATCTGCCTGTGCTTTAGACTGCAGGACAAGTTTTTGATTGCATCAAAGGCATCATATGTGTCCTCGGCGCAGACTAGCATGTCAAAGTTTCCAGCCCACATCTCTGCCAATGTCACATTTCTGTGGTATGCAGAAGTCATGAAAAGTCTGGAGTCTGGGAAACTTGGATATATCACGCCCAAATTCTGGCTCGCATGGTGTTGGTTCCCTGACTCTAGACTCTGCAGTAGTAAACTTAGATACGACTGAGAGTATGGTGAGGCACACTTGAAATGCAAGACCCAATATCCCCTTGATGGCAGGGAGCAGTATATTTGTCAGACCATCACATAGATCCATAACGCTTCCATTGCTCCAGGCAGAAGTTTGTCGACTGTCTATCTGCATGATAGACCAAAAGGCTAAAAGGGCCTTCAGGCTAATCCTGGACCGAACTTCACGGACGTTACACCCAGTCAGTCTGCACAAACAAAGTCATTGCGTCACAGTGGGGCCTGTAATGGGGTGAGTTTTAATCAGGCTCGGGAGCCGTGTAGGTGGAAAGGCCAGATTTTCCTGTGGTGTGAACAGGCTCATCACCTGTAGCTTGATCGATTTCCAGCTTGTCGTATCATTGGTATTAACCATCGTTTGGCCCAGGAAACCTGTGCAGCCACGTAGTAAGCACCCCATGATGGGCGGGCCACCATTAGGTTTACAAGCCTAAAGAATAGACTTGCCTAGGCCTTATTTCTTGTACCGCCAAATAGAGGTCACTATCGATTTATCTTGGTCATCATACACCAGCTTTGATTGGGGCATAGGAATCATAGCGGCTAAATAGCTTAACTTAGCTTAGGCATCGAATTAATTTTTATTGCAATATTCCTGCCGGTGAGCGAAAGTGGTATTGCATGCCATCTTTCCACGTCTGAGTCTATTTTCTGCAGTATTGGGTGGTAGTTCAGGCCTTCAAGCACAGAGAGGTGGGCACTTACATTGATTCCTAAGTATTTAATATGTTGGCCTTGCAGCTGAAAAGGTGCAACTCCACCGGGATCCCAGGGTACATCCGATCGTAGAGGCATGACCTCGGACTTGTCCCGGTTAACACAATAGCCTGCGACTGGTTCTTATTCCAATAGTATTGCACGGATTCTGGGCAGGGAGTAGGTGCAATTGCTTATATAAAGCAAGATGTCGTATGCGAAGAGGGAGACTCTATGCTCTGCATCTCCTTTCACAATTCCAGACCATTCCGCATCTAAAAGTAGTTTCATAGCCAATGGATCGATAGCGAGCGCATACAATAGGCCTGACAAAGGGCATCCCTGCCGCATGCCAGTGTGCAGCGGAAAGGGCTCAGAGGTGTGACCGTTGGTGACCACAGTGGTGTGGTGTGGGTCATAGAGCAGGTGGATCATGTGAAGGATCGGCCCGAGAAGCCAAAACCCTGGTGAACCGTAAGCATATAGTCACACTGCACCCTGTCAAAAGCTTTCTCGGCATATAATGACAGGACTACATCTTCTGGGTCTGATGGGCCCTCAGTTATGTGTACCATCTGCCGCAAGTTATTTCTGGGGAGTTTCCTCATTTTCACTTTGACTTTCTCAGTAATAGTTTTGAACTATTTGGATGTCATTTGACTTTGCATACATTGGTCCTCATTACGACCCTGGCGCTAAGTGTTTAACGGCGCCGTAAAAGGCTGCGGCACCGTTAAACACTTAGCACCTTACTACGAGGTCCCTTTGCGGGACCCGACCTGAACGGCTGGTCTAGACCAGCCGTTAAAGTAGGGACCCGCAAAGGGACCTTCGTGCTAAGTACGGTACCACAATTTGCGGTACCGTACTTAGAGCCTTCCCCATTCCCATAGAGCCCTATGGATCGAAAATGGGAATGGGCAAGGGCCATGGTTCAATGGGGAATTACCACCCCACCAACCTTGGAATGGGGTGGTAATTCCCCATTGAACCATGGCGGACCTTTTACAACACCGGCACCAACCATGGTGCTAATAGCACCATGGTTTAGCGCCGGTGTTGTAATGAGGGCCATTGTATAGTAATCAATTAAGTTTCTTTTCTTTTTTCATCTGTGACCATTGTATCTGTAATAGTTCATACATTTTCACTTTTTCGATAAATAGGGTGGGTTCAACCCTGCGTTCTTTATTTCATAACCCTGTAGCCTTATGAGCATTTAATTCCTGCATCTGCTAGCATTTCTGAGAACAGATAACCCATTTTACCTCTAGTACTGAGCAGAACAGAGTTGGCTGATCATTCGACTCACCCCTTAATTCGCCCCTTTGGAGCCCCACCATACATTACTTGTAACCCCTGGGGCATAGTGCTCGGTTGCTACCCAGCCAGAGTTGTGCTTTTTAATTCCTATACATGCATACAAAGGTGAATTGAAAGCAACCTGATCACATCTAATAAAATGGTGTATACTTAAAGCATTATTTAATACAATGTGACACAAAGAGTATGTGCAACTCATTTTTGTTCCATTCCCAAAGGTAGCTTTTTCTAGCTACTAGTATGTTATATTGGCATACAATGAGAAAGAATTATGAATTATATTGTGTACATCCCACAAAGACTTATAACCAGCAACATTTATGTACATGGATGTGTTTTCTGCAGAACTGATTGGCACTGGTTTCCCAAACTTGATAAATACATGTGGAAACGCTTGCAGGGTAGCTGTTGCAGGCAATCACTCACTTTAGTGATTGACAGTGGGAGAAAATTAAGTATTGTGTACATCACATGACAAACTATAACCAGTAACATTCATTACATTGATGATGTTGCCAGTTTGCGGACTCTTGTTTTCTAAACATTTTATAATTACATTTAAAAATACTTAAACATGTTCCTTTCCACAAAAGGCTGCCTAGAATTTCATCAGAAAGTAGAGTTTCGATACATTATTTGAGAGAGATATTGACTGAGAATCTTGCAAGGCCTCTACTGTCTGTGAATAAAACTAAAGATAGGGTTGTAGTAGAATTGCAAATTATTGCTGTCTTTTAACCGTTTCAAAAATGTCCATGGTGTTTTTAGATTATGTGAATGGGAAAAGACTGGAAGGAAATACATTGAGGGCCTCATCACGACTTTGGCGGTAACCCTTAAATCCAGCGGTCGCGCTATTATCGCTGGATTTAAGGGTCCGCCAAATCACGACTTCGGTGGATTTCTCCCCAGCTCTTGGCTGGGGGGAAATTTTCCCCATTGAGCCCAATGGGGAATGGGGCATTCCCGAATGGGCTCAAAGGGGAATGAGGAATTACATTACCACCAAACTCGTGATCCGGCGCTATTAGCGCCGGGGAGTTCGGCGGTAGGGCTAATACCACCAATGGTAATACTGCCGGCGTTACTGCCAAAGTCGTGATCAGGCCCTGAGTCTATTTCTGGTTGATGCCGGATTATAAAATGTTCCTCAACAAAATAGTTACTTTTGGAAGATATTCCATATTAGAGAAAACCATAACCTGAAATGGGTAGCTGGCACTTGACCAGGCTTGACCATGCCCAGAGAGGGAACCCATCGTCCATAATATCCTAATGTATCTTCCATAACTGGAGCACGGGAGGAGGATGCCACTAATGCATACCATTATGCCGAAGCGGAAACGTAGGTAGGCTACGATCTCGCTTGGTAACGGGCAAGGAGGGACCTGCGTGCAGGGAGAGTATGGCATTGCCACATACCACTAGTCTACAGAGGAATCATAGGCAGGTAAGGACCACCAACATGAAAACGGCAGGAAGGGCACTGAATCCTGTAAAATATACATCCCAACACCAGAATGGAGGAACACACTAGCTTCAACCAGGTACACAAAGCAATAAAGCAGCACAGAGGAAAACTACCAGCCCATCATACCTTGGATGTGGTACAAAGATCAGAAACGCAAAGATTAATGAGGTTAAGAAATTTAAAAAACAACTTATCCAAAACTAGAAAAACCACAACTTTCCTCATACACTTCTCACAAGGAAACTCACACAACCACTTCTCCGCACAGCAATCCGCACGTACTTCACCACGCTGCAACAACAAACAACACATAACCCATTTTAACAGCACATAGGAACTCTCACCGATCCAATAACCACACTCAAGGTCAGCGCACGGTGAAAACTGAACTGAAGCTACCAACAGGACATCACAGCTCTCACTATCCTACTCCCGCTACACCCTACTAATGCCCACCCCTGGTTTTTAAGATCAACCAGTGCACCTAGGGACCACTTCCGGTGGTGACGGTGCACGGTACAAATACCTTTGACATAACATAACATGCGTGCGTCAGCTGAGTCAATCTCTTCATGTGTTGTGTCTTGAGTTTTTGGGCGGATTCATGGAACTTTTAGCGTGGTGCAAAGTAATCAATTAGCCATAATCAAGAACAAATTTTTTGCTCCTCCACTTGGGGTTTAAGATAACTTTCCAAATAACAAGTGAAATCAGCGTGTGCACAGAAAATAGTACAAGGTCAGCACTGCACACATGTATCTTCAGTAATGAGAGGGCTCTAAACTGTGGAGATATATTTAATTAAAATAAAATCATTAATGTGTGTATACTGCTGAAGGCCTGATTGAGGGCATCACATGTTGTGATTTATATTATTTATTTAAATTATTTCAGCTGGCCCTCCTTAGACTATTGCATTGCATTGCACATCAATGTCCTGCTCCTGAAATCTCTAAAGATTGCAAGCAGATTCAAATCATCCACAATCTGTAGATTCTTGTCATCTTTTTAAATTGAAAATCATTGGTTTATTTCATCCCATTCATTAGGTTTATGTATATATTATTCAATTTTACGTGTTCAGAAATCTAGGCATATCGCATTTAAATAATCACTGCTCTTTCTCAATTTACCAAAGAAAGGCTGAGATTTGGATACCTGAAGGATTTTTCTCCCAAGAAAATTATCATATCATCAAGACCTTGGGCCTCATTACGACCCAGGCGGTAAGTTACCGCCTGGGTCGTACCCTTACCACCATGGTGTAAACTACGTTTACACCATGGTGGATGGCGGATTTACCGCCCCATTCCAAGGTGAGTGGGGCGGTAAATCCCCATTTCCCATTTTACCCTTCCCCATTCCCATTTTTGCCCCATAGGGCATAATGGGAGTGGGGAAGGTGCTAATTACGCCACCCTAAATTACGGTGGCGTAATTAGCACCATGGTCCCTTAGCGCCATGGATTTTAACGCCTGCAAAAAGCAGGCGTTAAATTCACCATGGCGCAAAGGGACCTCGGAATCAGGCGTTAAGGGTCGGCGCCGTTAACCCCTTAACGCCTGATTCGTAATGAGGCCCCTTGTGTTGTGTATAGGGGTGAACTGGGAGACTGCAGCCCTTTAAGACGAGGTAGCAATACCCTTGAGATGAATGGGAATGCAGAAGTTACTCAAACATCAATAATCGAAATGACTCAGGTATTTGGCAAAAAGATAACTGTTTTCATATCAATTATCTAAAACAGGGAGTACAACGGACATCAACGGACATCTCAGTGCATAACTTCTCAACACATCTTTAAGAAAGCATTCTTTTATAACACAAAATCATCATTGATGATGTCAACCTACATATTTACTAACGTCATCCTATGTGGCAAATTACAAAAACCTAGTTGCTATTGTGATTGGATCTAAAGGAACCTCTAAGTATACGATCATACTAGTCTAAGAAAGTGAAGAAAAGTGATAGGTTTCTTAATATCAGGTGGGGCAACTAATCCCTCCCCTCAAACAGATCACTATGAATGTCACTGAATACACAACGTCCCATTGGTTACACAAACTATAGGACCCTTAATCACGCGACCCCCTACAATTGGTTGGCATTCTAACCTCCATCAGTACTTTTTCACCTAGGTTAGAAGCATGCAGGCTGGTCTTCCAGGTGCTGGTGAGCTAGTCTTTAACCACAGCTTCCCACCAATTAGCATATCATCTATCATTACCTCAGTGGTCAGCAGACAATTAAGGCTTTGAACTCATCCTTGGAAGTATTCTTTTGCTCTGGAGAATTCAGGGGAGTGAAGGCACGCTCTTCCCTCATGCGTAGGTGTGGTTGTCACGTTCGTCCAACTTCATCCTTCCACGTCACTGAAGACCACAAAATTGAGCTCTAGTGTATTTAAAATACTATTTTCTAATAGACCTCTGATGTCGTTATGTTTTTGTCCATGTCTTCTGAACAGGAGTTTCGTTCTTTCACACAATGTGTATCCAATGTCTGCACACCCCAGCCTGATAAGACCTTGGCTTCTTGGACTCATCCAGCCTCGCCTTTCTGAGTTTCACTCCTGTTAAGTCATTCAATTGTTTTTGACTGTGACACACTGGAAAAGAGGCCTTCCTTTTTAGTCTAGCTCTGCTATTATACATAGTGAAAACATCCATTCTTCATTTGCTCCTATATATGAATACATTGGCGCATGATGCAATCTTTTTCACTATAAAACTAGCCTCAAGAATACTTCATCTGCTTGAGTTTCTTTGCATATATACATGTGTAAATAACTTGATATCTTCTTCGTTTTTGTAGCATACGCTTCTTCATCTTGATTCCAAGATGTCACTTATCTCTGATACTTTCTTGATGCCTTATAGCAGGGGTGCACAACTGATTTTGACAGAGGGCCGAAAGTACCTTACATGATGGCTATAGTGGGCCAAAAAGTAAATGTGGGTGGGGCGGTAGGCGCGGTGGGGCGTGGTGTGGCAGGAGGCTTTTTCAACCCCCTATTTTTATTAAACACTATGCCCCATAGCCCCCACCCCTCAAGCAAACACTATGCCCCATGGCTCCCACCCCCAAACACTATGCCCCATGACACCCACCCCTCATGCAAACACTATGCCCCATGACACCCACCCCTCATGCAAACACTATGCCCCATGGCCCCCACCCCTCATGCAAACACTATGCCCCAAGACACCCACCCCTCAAGCAAACACTATGCCCCATGGCTCCCACCCCTCAACCAAACACTATGCCCCATGACACCCACCCCTCATGCAAACACTATGCCCCATGGCCCCCACCCCTCATGCAAACACTATGCCCCAAGACACCCACCCCTCATGCAAACACTATGCCCCAAGACACCCACTCCTCAAGCAAACACTATGCCCCATGGCCCCCACCCCTCATGCAAACACTATGCCCCATGGCTCCCACCCCTCATGCAAACACTATGCCCCAAGACACCCACCCCTCATGCAAACACTATGCCCCAAGACACCCACCCCTCAAGCAAACACTATGCCCCAAGACACCCACCCCTCAAGCAAACACTATGCCCCATGGCCCCCACCCCTCATGCAAACACTATGCCCCAAGACACCCACCCCTCATGCAAACACTATGCCCCAAGACAACCACCCCTCAAGCAAACACTATGCCCCATGGCCCCGACCCCTCATTCAAACACTATGCCCCAAGACACCCACCCCTCATGCAAACACTATGCCCCAAGACACCCACCCCTCATGCAAACACAATGCCCCAAGACACCCACCCCTCATGCAAACACTATGCCCCAAGACACCCACCCCTCATGCAAACACTATGCCCCAAGACACCCACCCCTCAACCAAACACTATGCCCCAAGACACCCACCCCTCAACCAAACACTATGCCCCATGGCCCCCACCCCTCATGCAAACACTATGCCCCAAGGCCCGACCCCTCATGCAAACACAATGCCCCAAGACACCCACCCTCATGCAAACACTATGCCCCAAGACACCCACCCTCATGCAAACACAATGCCCCAAGACACCCACCCCTTATGCAAACACTATGCCCCAAGACACCCACCCCTTATGCAAACACTATGCCCCAAGACACCCACCCCTCATGCAAACACTATGCCCCAAGACACCCACCCCTCATGCAAACACAATGCCCCAAGACACCCACCCCTCAAGCAAACACTATGCCCCATGGCTCCCACCCCTCAACCAAACACTATGCCCCATGACACCCACCCCTCATGCAAACACTATGCCCCATGGCCCCCACCCCTCATGCAAACACTATGCCCCAAGACACCCACCCCTCATGCAAACACTATGCCCCAAGACACCCACCCCTCAAGCAAACACTATGACCCATGGCCCCCACCCCTCATGCAAACACTATGCCCCATGGTCCCCACCCCTCATGCAAACACTATGCCCCAAGACACCCACCCCTCATGCAAACACTATGCCCCAAGACACCCACCCCTCAAGCAAACACTATGCCCCAAGACACCCAACCCTCAAGCAAACACTATGCCCCATGGCCCCCACCCCTCATGCAAACACTATGCCCCAAGACACCCACCCCTCATGCAAACACTATGCCCCAAGACAACCACCCCTCAAGCAAACACTATGCCCCATGGCCCCGACCCCTCATTCAAACACTATGCCCCAAGACACCCACCCTCATGCAAACACAATGCCCCAAGACACCCACCCCTTATGCAAACACTATGCCCCAAGACACCCACCCCTCATGCAAACACAATGCCCCAAGACACCCACCCCTCATGCAAACACTATGCCCCAAGACACCCACCCCTCATGCAAACACAATGCCCCAAGACACCCACCCCTCAAGCAAACACTATGCCCCAAGACACCCACCCCTCAACCAAACACTATGCCCCATGGTCCCCACCCCTCATGCAAACACTATGCCCCAAGGCCCGACCCCTCATGCAAACACAATGCCCCAAGACACCCACCCTCATGCAAACACTATGCCCCAAGACACCCACCCCTCAAGCAAACACTATGACCCATGGCCCCCACCCCTCATGCAAACACTATGCCCCATGGCCCCCACCCCTCATGCAAACACTATGCCCCAAGACACCCACCCCTCATGCAAACACTATGCCCCAAGACACCCACCCCTCAAGCAAACACTATGCCCCAAGACACCCAACCCTCAAGCAAACACTATGCCCCATGGCCCCCACCCCTCATGCAAACACTATGCCCCAAGACACCCACCCCTCATGCAAACACTATGCCCCAAGACAACCACCCCTCAAGCAAACACTATGCCCCATGGCCCCGACCCCTCATTCAAACACTATGCCCCAAGACACCCACCCCTCATGCAAACACTATGCCCCAAGACACCCACCCCTCATGCAAACACTATGCCCCAAGACACCCACCCCTCATGCAAACACAATGCCCCAAGACACCCACCCCTCATGCAAACACTATGCCCCAAGGCACCCACCCCTCATGCAAACACTATACCCAAAGACACCCACCGCTCAAGCAAACACTATGCCCCAAGACACCCACCCCTCAACCAAACACTATGCCCCATGGTCCCCACCCCTCATGCAAACACTATGCCCCAAGGCCCGACCCCTCATGCAAACACAATGCCCCAAGACACCCACCCTCATGCAAACACTATGCCCCAAGACACCCACCCTCATGCAAACACTATGCCCCAAGACACCCACCGCTCAAGCAAACACTATGCCCCATGGCCCCGACCCCTCATGCAAACACTATGCCCCAAGACACCCACCCCTCAACCAAACACTATGCCCCATGGCCCGACCCCTCATTCAAACACTATGCCCCAAGACACCCACCCCTCATGCAAACACTATGCCCCAAGACACCCACCCCTCATGCAAACACTATGCCCCAAGACACCCACCCCTCAACTAAACACTATGCCCCATGGCCCCGACCCCTCATGCAAACACTATGCCCCAAGACACCCACCCCTCAAGCAAACACTATGCCCCAAGACACCCACCCCTCATGCAAACACTCTACCCCAAGGCACCCACCCCTCATGCAAACACTATGCCCCAAGACACCCACCGCTCAAGCAAACACTATGCCCCAAGACACCCACCCCTCATGCAAACACAATGCCCCAAGACACCCACCCCTCATGCAAACACAATGCCCCAAGACACCCACCCCTCATGCAAACACTATGCCCCAAGGCACCCACCCCTCATGCAAACACTATACCCAAAGACACCCACCGCTCAAGCAAACACTATGCCCCAAGACACCCACCCCTCATGCAAACACTATGCCCCAAGACACCCACCCCTCAACCAAACACTATGCCCCAAGACACCCACCCCTCAACCAAACACTATGCCCCATGGCCCCCACCCCTCATGCAAACACTATGCCCCAAGGCCCGACCCCTCATGCAAACACAATGCCCCAAGACACCCACCCTCATGCAAACACTATGCCCCAAGACACCCACCCTCATGCAAACACAATGCCCCAAGACACCCACCCCTTATGCAAACACTATGCCCCAAGACACCCACCCCTCATGCAAACACTATGCCCCAACCCCCCCACCCCTGCATACAAACTAACAAGTATACACCATGCACCCATACAGACCCGAACCCCCACCCCGCAACTCAGCACACAAACCCACAAGCATACACCATGCACCCATACAGACCCGAACCCCCCACCCCCAACTCAGCACACAAACCCACAAGCATACACCATGCACCCATACAAACTCGAGCCCCCCCAACTCAGCACACAAACTCGCAAGCATGCACACATACAGACTCGGACCCCCCACATCTCAACACACACTGAACGTGCACACAACAACAACAAACATTCAGGCAGACCCGACCTCACCCCCCCAGCCCCCCCACCCCCACCCTCCCCCTCCCAGCATCTCAACATACACTGCACTTGCACACAAACACATTCAGGCAGACCCGACCCCACCACCCCCCCACATCTCAACATACACTGCACTTGCCCACAAACACATTCAGGCAGACCCGACACACACCCCACACCCGCATCTCAACATGCACTTTCACACAACAACAAACATTCAGGCAGACCCGACACACACCCCCCGTCCGCATCTCAACACACACTGCACTTGCACACAAACACATTCAGGCAGACCCGACACACACCCCCTCTCCGCATCTCAACATACACTGCACTTGCACACAAACACATTCAGGCAGACCTGACACACACCCCACCCCCGCATCTCAACATACACTGAACTTGCACACAAACACATTCAGGCAGACCCGACACACACCACACCCCCGCATCTCACATACACTGCACTTGCACACAAACAAATTCAGGCAGACCCGACACACACCCCACCCCCGCATCTCAACATACACTGAACTTGCACACAAACACATTCAGGCAGACCTGACACACACCACACCCCCGCATCTCAACATACACTGCACTTGCACACAAACACATTCAGGCAGACCCGACACACCCCACACCCGCATCTCAACATACACTGCACTTGCACACAAACACATTCAAGCAGACCCGACACACACCCCACCCCCGCATCTCAACATACACTGCAGACATACAAATACAAACACACCCATAGACACCCGACACCCCCCCACCTCCGCATCTCAACATACAATGCAGACATACAAATACAAACACACCCATACACACCCGACACACACCCCCACCTCCGCATCTCAACATACATACAAAAACAAAAAAGACAGGACGGAGCCGAAACAGACACACACACAAACATACAGCCCCCCCACCATGTACTTACCCAGACGTCCTGGAACGCTGGCGAGGCTTCTGGCACTGCCCAAATCGTTTTGGGTTGGGTGTACCTCTACATATGTGCACCCCGGTGCACAGATGTAGAAGTATACCCAACCCAAAACGATTTTTAGAAATGGAGGGACGGATGCAAAACAAGAGCCTCTTGCTTTGCATCCGTCCCTCCATTTTTAAACATCTTTTTTTCTCCGGCTTTTACCCGGGCCGCCAGAGAGAGACAGTATGGATGGAACAAAGGGCCATCCATACTGCCCCTCTTCTGTGCGGCCCATGGGGGGGGGGATTGCTCAGCCCCGACTTCATTCTGCCGGGGGCGGGGGGGAGGAGGGCCCCGCAGCCCCCCCTTCTCTGCACCCCTGCCAGGGCAGATTAGGTCACTGAGCCCCAGCTTCCCTGGCAGCATACACACACACACACTGCGTGACTCACGGCCCGGCAAGGAAAACAAAGACTTTCTTAATGGAGGGCGACCTTTGCTGCTTGCGGGCCGCCTTCCATTAGGAAAGTCTTCAACCCTGCCGGGCCGCATCCAGCAGCATCACGGGCCGCACTTGGCCCGCGGGCCGTATGTTGTGCACCCATGCCTTATAGAATATCTGCATTCTCTTGTCTCTGCAGCTCTTCTATGTATGTCAGCTTGATTCGTGTGACGTCACCATTCTTCTCTCCCATTCAACTGTCCTGTTTCTTCTGGGATTTCATTCAAATGGCCAGCATACTTTCTTGTATGCAAGTATGGTTTTCTCAATGGGAACCTTGCTTCCAGGATTCTCCTTGGTATCTGTATGTTCAATGGTTTTGCTTGTGTCTCGCATTCTGGTTCCCAACATATAGGCAATATGGTTGAGGTGGGGGTACTTGACTCCTTCTCTACAGGGGGTTAGACCCAACCCCCATCAAACGGAATGTATAGGAGGTAGACCTACACCCCCTCAAGCTGAATGTAGATAACTTATCGGGTTATTCAATAATTTCAGTATTGGGAAAATCAGATTTGTAGTGCTTTAAAGGCCAAACAAGCACATTTTAGGGCAACATGTATTTTGGGGTCAGAATGCCTTGCCAAGCTAAGGGCATGTTAATTAGCATACATTTATCATAATTACCAACATTCGAAGCTTGAAACTGAACAGGGACTAAATTCTGATCAAAAATAGATTGGTCAGTCATTTTGTAATTTGATCTGCCATTTTGGTTGAGACAAGGTCAGGCAAACTCTAAGATGGATGCCGAAAACACAAAATGGTTGAGGTTTGCAGAAACATGTTGAAATAATTATATAATTCCCTCATAGCAGTTCATGGAAAGTCCACTGGTCTACATTAAGCTAAATGAAACAGGTCCAGACTTGTTTTGTGGAACTGATGAGTGGCATCCGAGGTAAAAAAACCGTGGACTGAAGAAGGGGTTGTCTTTCAGTTGCCAAAGCCTATCAGAAAGTTTGTATTAATTATTAAATTGCATCACCTTTGAAAATGTATAAAAGGCAATGAAGTTAGTAGAGGAGTTGGGAGTTGCTGATTTTTATGCTGTATGCTGTATGCTGTCTGCTGTGTCCTGAGAAGAATCAAAGAGGTGGCGTTGAAATTCAGCCTGAGTCTCTTGATGTCTTCCTGCTTTGTCTCCAGCATGCCTTCCCTGATCCAGAAGCACCAGAGGCCCAGAGAGGGCACTGGGCCCATCTCTACAGTTTTTTTTGCTTTCAACAAAAACAAAAAGACAACATTATCTCATCCCTGCACAACCCACACCGCATGTATGAGTACTGACAAAGTCCCCTGCCTTGATTTGGGGATATCTACTGCAGTGACTATAAGGGTCAAGTCACTCTGAGTTAATGGATGATGGGCCTGGGAGTAGTATGGTGAAGCCTAAACCTAGGTGGGGTGCGAGAGGGATAACAGACCTGCAAGGAGAATGTAAGCATTTTTGTGTTTGGAGGAAGTCACAAGTGGAGGGAGAAGCAAATTGTTGATTAAAAATAAACATGGGAGAGGAGGAATGAGAGCAAGAGGAAGGACTGGAATAACGTGGGACACAGTAATCCACAGGGTCGTATGGGCCGTTGCTGTCTCCCTGCTCAAGCAGGCTCCGGAGGTGGAGCCAGCGCCACTGTGCCTGGGTGTGCCAGCATTGTGCAGTGTGGCAACGCCCCTGGGCCTGCGCCTGTGATCACTGCTAAGCAGGATTAGGTCATGGATGCCATGTCCGCCCTTGGGGCGACACAGAGTAGTTACAGGCTGTGTGTTCGGCCACACAACCATGGGTTTGCTAGACAACCGGGGATACAATAATAAAAGAAAAAGTAATGAGTTTCTGAGCTGCGTGCAGCTCCTGGGCTTGGTGGCCATGCAGCCGCGTAAGTGCACAGAGAAGAGGAGGCACATGGAGCCTCCTTCCCATACTTCCCCCAAGCTTCCTGCTGCTGCACTCCCTCCTCCACTGCAGGCTCCATTAATTACTATGGAGGTGGAGCGGTTTCATTGGCTCTTTGTGGCAGCTGTGGCAGAAGCCTTTCGGGAGCACGAGCTGATGGTTCCAGGCGCAGAACTCCGTTTGTGTGCTCGATATCTGCAGTGTGAGGAGCTTGCATCTGCCCTCTGGCATATAGGGAGATGCTTCATTTGACTGAGCATTCCAGTGCCGAGCAGGAGGAGGATGACCTGTTTGGGGATTATGCTTTGCAAAACCCTGAGAGTCGTCCTTTCCATAAGGCTACTCGCACCAACTCCTCCACAAGGTATGGAAGGATATTGACCATCTGGCGTTACCCCAGTTTGTTGTACATCGTTCTCATTTGATTGGTTTAGAAGCACAGATCCCTTCAATACTGAAGGTGGACTCATTGGCCTGCAATTTGTCAGCTCAAACATCCGTCCCTTCGGAAGACGCCACCCGGGGTACAACACAGACAAGAAGATTGAAGTAGTGATGAAGCAGTCTTTTTCAGCATCTATTTTTGTGGTGCATGATGGGACCTATGTAGCATATATTGCGCAGACCCTGGTTTGCGACTGCGGGCAACTGTTTGAAAGTTTGCTCCAATTACTGTTTGAAAGTTTGCTCCAATTAGAAGAGGTCTCCCCCTTGTTAGGTGAGATGGAGCTGCTTAGCAAACTTCTGTCAGACATTACGTTTCAAGGTCTGTGTGCAGTGGGAGCGGCGTCGGGCACCGCACATGTGTACCTGCATGTTCCCATCCATATCCAGGACCAGGAGTTTTTGTGATTTGCCTACAACAGGGAACATTACCAGTTCAGGGTGCTGCTATTGGGTCTGGCCTCAGCGCCCAGGGTGTTCACCAAGATTATGGCTCTGGTGCTAGGTCTCTTGCAAGTTAATGTTTCTGTCTTTCTGTACCTTGACAACTCGATAATCACTACCCCTTCTTTTTTCAAGGCTTCAATGAATGTGAAGCTGGTGTCCAGGACCTTGCAGGATTTTGGTTTCCTGATCAATTTGGACAAATGCAGCCTGCTGCCGACCATGAATTTGCAGTTCATTGAGGCACTTCTCGACACAAGGGCAGCCATGGTGTTCCTCCCGAACAACCAATTGATCAAGTCGCAGGACAGATTGCAGGGTCACATGGCCATGGAGGCTCCATTGGCGAGGGAATGGTTGAAAGTTCAAAGGGATCTCTCGGTGACTACGCAGGAGGTGTCTTGGGCACGTGCACATATCAAATAAGGTCACCATGTCATAGCAGACTGTCAGAACAAACTCATTGTATTGCCCTCAGGTTGGGTGACAGATTTTTCAGCTGGAAGAAGTTAACCTCGAAGCTCTGTCTGCAGCATATCCTGCGGGAAACGAGAACACGCTAAGGCTCAGCTGAGCAGGTAGTACCCTTCCTCAGTGCAGTACAACACTTTCAGCAGAGCGACCTTTCACCTTCTATGTCACTGGTTCAGGACTCCTCCAATAGACTTATTCCCATCGGACCTCGATCATCAGGTACTGATTTTTGTGGCAATGGTTCCCCTCGGGCATGACATCTTAGTTCTTGTTGCAGTGGCCTGCGGGCTTCTGTATGCTTTCCCCCTGATACCTTTGATCTCGAAGGCCCTGGTGAAGATCAGGCAGGACATGGCCTCTGTCTTGGCAGTACTCCCACTATGGTCTCACCAACCGTGGTACCCCTGGCTGCTTACCTGGCTCTGGGGGATCATCAGGTTCTGCCACTACACCCTCCTCCCCTTTCATACCCCTGCCTGGGGCTGCACACGCTACAGAATCTTCATTTAGCAGTTTTGGTGGTTGAGAGGTCAGAGTTGCAATGTCTTGGTTGTTCAAAAGCGGTGTCCTTGTGTATACAGATGGCTAGAAGGCTGTCCACCAGAAGGGCGTATCAGCGCTACTGGCATTTTTTTTCCTCTTGGTGTGCCAAGAAGGGGGTTTCCCTAATCAATGCCTATCCCCTGGATTTCTTATGGGATGGGTTTTTGTTGGGAATTTCTCTTAATGTCTCTGGTGTCAATGGGCGCCGATCAGGTTGCCCCGCTTCCCCTGGAACAGGTGACAACAATAATCCCGAAGCTGTTTTGGAGTTTCCAGAATAGACGCCCTGAGGTCAGGTCCCTGGTTCCCGTCTTGGCTTTCCTTTAGTGATTTGTGCTCGCCGGACAGATCCATTTGAGCCGCTGAAAGGTTGCTCTCTTAGGTTCCTTTCAGTTATGGTTCTGTTTCTGGTGATGAACATCTCCGGCCGGAGAATTGCAGAGCTGGGGTGCCTCTTGGGTCATGAACTGTATGTGTTTTTTTCTGCTGATAACATGGTCCTGTGTTTCCCTTCCTCTTTCCAGCTGAAAGTGGCTTCCCTCTTCCATGTTTGCAAGGATCTCATCCTTCCGGTTCTGAGAGACGCACAGCGCAATCTGAATTCTCTGGAGGTGGCTAGGGCTCTTAAGATCTATATGGCTTGTACATCTCCCTTCCGTCAGATGTATGCCTTTTTTGTTACACTTGGTACGGCTAAACAGGGGTTTAAGCCATCTCCTGACATGGATGAAATTGGATCATCTCCACAGCATTTTCAGCAGGGAGGGGGCTGGCTATGCCGGCATTGATCCAAGGAAGGTCTACTAGGGGTGTTGCGGCCTCCTGGGCAGGGCAGCAGGATGCTTCTGTTGAGGACATCTGCAGGGCAGCTACTTGGGCAACTTCCTCTACATTCATCAGACATTCGAAACCTTTGGTGGGGCCATCCCGAGACTCTAATTTTGGTTCTGCTGTTTTGACCTCAGTCTCATGTTGAGGTGATGCATTATGGTTAAAAATATATTAGAACGGTTTCATGTTCAGGGCCATTCTGGCTGTGTCTGGTGGTCTTTTCTTTGTGGGATGGTTGAAGTGTGCCTGGGTGTACACTTGGTATATCCTCAATGAAATAAGGACTGTGATGAGGAAGCCAGACGATAGAGTAATTTCCTGATTACTTACCGGTAATCTTCATTACACTAAGTCCGGATCTTCCTCGTCACAGTCCTGATTCCCTCCCGCTCTACCCACTCCTTCAAGAGAGCTTGGGGTTAACCAGGCCGAGGGTAGGGGGTGGGGAGGACCTTGTAGTACCAACTAAAGGAAAGCCCCGAATATAGAATAAGCATGGAGGGCGGACTAAAACAGTCCTGAGAACCCTCCATGTTGATGTGGGAAAGGGTGGTTTGGAGAGTGCGTCTGGAGATGTGACACCTCAGTGAAGAAATTACTGTGACGAGAAAGATCCAGACTCAGTGTAATGAAGAGTACCAGTAAGTCATTCTGTTTAAAATGCCCTATATGACTGCTTCAGACCCCTTTCAGACAAATAAATGCCAATCACGTATGGTTACATTGGGCCATGCTTACGTGAATAACATCATGAGGATTTCACTTCTGAAATGCAACATGAACATTTCATTCACTGTAGCTCGAGCTTGCAAACAGTGGATGGGAACACAGTCCTATGCTTCAGCAAAGGAAGACATAACCATTTCACTTCTGAAACGTAACATGTAAATGCATTATTCGCCTACTCTGTGTATACAAATATGGGTGTAAATGAAGCAAGAACCTTCATTACACAGTTGATTATATAGAGAAAAATAGTTTGCAAACATTCAGAACACCTGATTTTGTAAAAATTGCTACTGTTTCCACATCAGTGATAAAGCACTAGATAGCATCTGAGCTCATAATTATTCCTTTAAAGAATCTATTGCCAACATCACTAATCACACACTACTTGCATTCCAGCATACGGCTCCAACAGAAGCAAAGAAGGATGTAATCAAAGGTTCTGCTGCAACGGGGAAGAAAACATAAATGAAATAAATATCTAACTGCTGAGGTTGTTTGAAAGATTATTAAAATGCTAGCATATCTCTGACCTCCTTACCAACAACACCAAAATAGGATCTCAAATCATCGTACTTGGGGATTTCAACCTGGGCCCCGGTGACATCAATGACACCAATGCTCTATCTGTGGAAAACACAATCTCCCAACTAGGCTTCAAACATAGGGTCACAGCCCTAACACACAATAAAGGTAGAACTCTGGATTGGCTGGCACACCACAACTGCACCACCGCCATCCTTAAAAACGAACCAACTGCTTGGTCAGACCACCACGCCATCTCCTTCTCTATCCAAGGAAATGTGCAGCCTAAAACCACTCCGGCCACTGTCCCGAAAACCCTTTCCAGGAAAAAACGAAACAACGCTGCAAAACCTTCGCCCACTAATCCACAATATCCTCACCCCACAAACTACTCAAACTTAGATGCAGACAATTTAGCTGACCTCTACAACAAAACCCTTGCATCAGCAGTAGATAACATCGCTCCCATCAAACTTAACAAAGCTAAACTGGCAGCACACCTCAACAAATGGTTCACCCCTGAACTGAAAATCCTTTGGAATGCCAAACGGGCGGCGGAATCCGCCTGGAGAATAATGCCCAACCCATCTAACTACCCGTCTAACAAAACCTTATTCACTGCCGCCACCACCTACAAAACAGTGATCCTCACTGCCAAAAAAGAGACCTATGACAACAGAATTTGCAATGCCAAATCCAGAACAAAAGATCTTTTCAATATCCTCAGGGAACTTGAGTCACCGTCCGCACCTGCAGAAACTTGTTTGAAAGATGCCGACTGGTGTGAAAGAATCCAAAAAGCTCTGGCAGACAAAATTGCCCTGCTCCAATCTAGAATCAAACAAAAAAAGATTGACTTAGCCAAAAACACTAAGCCTCTGCCACCCCCCACTCATAACATTCCTACCTGCCTGCGTGTCTCCTTCGCCCCGGTCTCAGCCAAAGAAGTAGAAAGCATCATCAAAGGCCTCAGGCCTTCCAAATACCAAGGGGATCTCTGCCCAGCCACTATCATTCAAGAAGGTGCACATGATTTGGCCCCCTTCAGAACAGCCTTAATTAATTCTTTCAAAACAAGCTCAGTTCCCAACAGCCTCAAGGAGGCTTGGGACATGCCCCTCCTAAAAAACCGAACCTAGACCCTAACAACACCACTAACTATAGATCAATCACTACTGTCCCCTACATCCTAAAGATCTTAGACAGAGTGGCTTACCTGCAAATCCAGAAGCACCTGGAAAAGAACAACCTTCTGGGCCTCAGATAATCTGGCTTCAGGCCAAGGCACGGAACGGAAACATCCCTTCTGGACTTAAAAATGCAGATGGACGAGGCAAAGGACAATGGCAAACTAGCCATACTCCTGCTGCTCAACCTCTCGGCATCATTTGACCTCGTTGAACACCAGATCCTCACGGAACAGCTGGTGTCATCAGCTGCATTCTCTAGCAAGGCAACCGCATGGGTCCAATCCTTCCTAGCCAACCACACCACTCAGGTCTTCTCACCAGGGGCTTCAGCTCACCCCATCCCCATCCACTGCGGCATCCCTCAAGGTTCGTGTGTATCACCAACCTTATACAATATCTTCATAAAGCTATTGTTTGACCACCTTGACAACCTGGGTGTCACATACACAAACTATGCTGACGATACCCAGGTTCTCATCACCTTATCAGGTTGTTATGAAGAGGACTCCAAACTGATTAACAACCTCTACCTGGAGATCCAGGCGTGGACGGCTGAACACGGCTTATGCCTTAACAACGAGAAAACTGAGCTTATTCTCGTCGGTTCCCAAACTCGTCTAAACAAACTCGACCCTGTTACGCCTCCATCAACATAGATGGTAACATAATGAAAGTGGGTAAAGAAATCAAAATTCTAGGGGTCTATTTGGATTCCACGCTCTCCCTCAAAAAACAAGTAAACGCCACAGCCTGATCCACGGCCTAATAAAAATAAACTCATCAATGCTTGCAAGGCATTCCTCTCGCCTAATAGTTGCATTACCCTAGCCAGGGTGCTAGTGCTCTCAAAAATCAACTACTGCAACACACTCTTCCTTGGCAAGTCGGAGCACAACTTGAACAAACTTCAGGTGCTGCAGAATAATGCCCTCAGAGCTGCTATGAGCATCCCACGGCACTCTCAAATCTCCAGCTCTAGAGAGGACGCCCACTGGCTCCCAGTACAAGATAGAATCACCCTCAAGTCACTCGTCATCATCCACAAATGCCTCTCGAATGACACCCTCAAATACTTGGCAGATAAATTTAACAAATGCATATCAGCCAGGCCAACCAGAACAATATACTCTCACTGCCTCTCCATCCCCAAATTCCCCCAAAAAAGTGGGTGGCTCTAGTTTTCCGGTCCTAGCAACCAGACAATGGAATGCTACACCACTTAACCTCAGATCGGAACCTTCATTTTGGACCTTCAGAGCCAAAACCAAGTCCTGGCTTGCTAACAAGAATTGCCCGTCTGCTTGACTAACCACTGTATCACTCCTGTACTGCATTTCTCCTTTGTCACTCATACGACCATCATGTAACCCGGTCACCAGGGACGTCATTTGGGGGTCGCCAGAGGTCGCAAGAGCGACCGCTGCCGTTTCCCCAGCGACTGCTGGTATAATTCTGCGACCTCTGGCCCGGCCTGGCGGCTGGAGCTTGCATTTTTTTATAAATAGTTTGCTACACACTATTTATAAAAAAAACGAGCAAGCTCCTGACGCCACCGACCCCAGCCCTGGCCAGAGGAAGCAGAGATCCGCACGGCGGGCCTGGACGAGGTTTGACAACACATCAAGGTTTTGGACTTAAAACAAGTAAAGTAACATTACGTTGCCTGCCGCCAGCGGACCGGGATGGATGGAGGCATTCATATGCACACAGTGACATCAGACGCATTCATCAAAGAAAGTGTGAACACTTAGTTGCTAAGTGTTCACTTTTCTTTGATGAATGCATTAGCACCAAGAAAAGCATGAGACAGTGCGTGTCCATCAGGCCTTGACATCCGCCAGCTCGGCGCCGGCCAGAATACAACAGCGGCTGCCTGCAGTGCAAACCCAGGAGTCAGTCCTGCCCCCGCTCGGGTCACGTGCACTCTCTCATTAAGAACAAGTGGGGTTGGAGGGTTGGGTCACGGCTGGGTCAACTTGTGTGAGATGCCTGCAGTGAAAGAGATAGCTGAAGCAGCGAGCCGGAGGCCTGGGCTTTGAATTTGCTGGCAGAAAGAGGCCAGGCTCTCGGATTACGTTCCTAGCAGGTCCTGTCGCGCTGGAGCAGGTACTTTATTCTACCAACCTTTTCATTAGGAGTGAAGGAAATGTTTCCAATACTTTAAAAAAAACACAGCTCATTGTAATTCTGCTAAATGCGATGTGGTAATTATTTGAAAGTATAAGGCGTTTTAGTGTCAAATCACAGAAGTAGGACAATGGGTGGGGGGAGCGTTCTCGCTTCTCGGCACTCTGAATTATAATTTATGGTTAAACATCCCGTTGATGAGGAAATGCTTTTTGTAAGTGCAACGCATAGGGGCTGTGTGCGTGTTATCTTATGGAAAACAAAACATTTCTTCTTGGTGCTTCTTTTGTCAGTGCGGGGATACTATAACGACCAACAAAAGGCAAGCTTCCTTAGTAAGAGAAATGGGTGCAGCTGTGTCACGAAAACACGTGTGAAACGATATTTCAACAGAAACAAAATGTTATTGCAGTCACGAAATGTCCCGTCCCATGGTATGTGTGCACCTCTGGAGGAAAATCATAAAATTGTCCTTCTTAGCATCCAATAACAATGTGGTGTATATCATGTGCAAAGAAAATGTGTCATTTATTACACAGGGGGTTCCGTTTCTCTTTCTAAGCGTTCCCAAGTTTGGCATGCAATGAAACCATGGTCCCAGGATTTCCCCCGGATCACTTAATTTGTCCAAATGCAGGGGCAGGGGGTTAGCACTACACTCTCGCCAGTGGTTCCTCACTGCAACAGTAGCTTTCTGTCTTGGTGCCGTGCGCTGATCCTGTTTAAAGCTCCTTCGGCTTTGGCTCAAGGAGGGGGCGTTTAATATTAAGTTTTGGCTCTTACATGATAAGTTTCACTAAGAGTTGCAGGGTTCAGCACAAGTTCTCCCTTTCACAGTAATTTGTTTTTGCTGTTGCTGTTGTGTACTCGCAAAAAGGAACTGCAGTGTTTAGAGCAAGCAGTGTTTTATTGTTTCTGCAGACATTTCAGCGTACATTTGGTCTTCTCCCTCCATCATTGTCCCCATCCTTGGGTTCTCTGACCCTGTAACCACTTTAGCGGTCCTACATCTGTTCCTCTTTGGGTTTGCCATTTGGCAGCAGCCCCCTCTCTCTCAGAGATTCTTGCACTGCACCACCATTCTCTCTCTTTGGTCGAGTTTGCCACTGTTCTCCTTCGGACTCGGATTTTCGCTAGTCATCGCCGCTTACAGCTCGAGTGCTTCTGCGCAGCGTCTTTTGGCATTTCTAGTTTGGGCCTTTCCGTGGCACTAAGCGGCACCTATAAGCCGAAATGATTGCTTTAGAGTACAGATTAGGAGAAATGGCATATGAGGAGGGACACAATGCGTGTAGGTGTTTGGCTATTTGCCCACCCATTCATTGCCCATAGCCGTTCTAATCTCTATAACCATTCCAACCCAGTTACTGCCCCTCCTCACCCAAAACACCTTCTCATGGAAACTCTTTGAGCTCGCTTTACTCAAGCCGTACTATCAAACGTTGTTCTCGAAGTCTTCTGAGGTTTAATGACTTCATTTGAGTTGTAGTCGCGCTACCGGTGTAATAAAAATGTCTTAACCAGGTCGTACATTGACAACGGAACCACAGTTCTTCTGTGCAAATGTTAGGTTCTGTGCTTGACGTTGCAACAGACTTCTGCAGCAGGTGCAGCAACTCTATTAGCTATCTTACTAGCATGGAACATTGTGACCGCCGTGCTAGAAGCATAGCCCTGTTGGAGGCACTTTAACTCCATGGTCATAATAACAGGGATTGTAGTTTTGATTTGTATAGTTGTTCTAAATGAAGTGTTTAAGCTTAAGTGCTATATATCAAAACATCATTATCATTTGGCCTTGGACGTCTGCTTGCATTCACAGTGATTTGGTAACATGGGCCAATATGCATTGATATTAACGATACATATGGTGATCCATTCTTGTATGAAATGTACATCAATTTAAAGGGTTATTTTGACCATATTGTTCATAGTGTACTTAGAAACAATGATATGTGATGCCACTTCATGTAATGTCACATGGGGTGTGGTCACGTGACATCACTTCCTGTGGTGTCACTCTTGGGGGCGTGGCATTGTGATGTCACTTCCGCGACCCCTGGCATTTTGGTGAAATGACGTCCCTGCCGGTCACATGCACTTATTATTGTCTTGTATAGCTCTGTAAATGCTTATAACTTGTTGTAACTCACTTTAAGTCTCTGGCGCCCAGCTACCTAACTAAACTCGAGCCATATGGCCATATTATTGAAATTGTTAAGTATTTTCCCTCTACCTGTAGCATAGAACGTATAATTTGAATGTCACAGTCATGTTTGCACTTGTTTTGTTTCATCACAAAAAGAAAAGTTAACCCTACACTTTTTTGTAAACTCTGCCTAGAAGACTCACTTACAGGTTGGGACAGAGAGGCTGCAAAAACAAAATAAATGTTCCTTTAGTCTGCAGAGGCTTGCCCTGCAACGACCATAAATAATATTTGAAATGTTTTAATAACTCTTAATTAGGGAAATTCAGGGAATGGCATATCCCAGCATGACCCTAAAGTATAACAATGAAGGGTATTGGAATGTTTTATTATTATGCATGTTACTGCAGGGCAATACAGGCAAAGGAACCTCTCATACCCTGTGAGAAATGTGTTCTATTGCTAGAATAGCTTGCGAATGGTAAACATGCCCAAAGATCTCTGCTATAGGAACCCAAATAACATTTTTGATATGTGTTGTATTATTTAGGGTGACAGATGAACCTAAATAATGAAAAAGAAGGAGTACAGTGTGATTTGTTTTCTTTTTTTTAGGTTTTCATGCCCGCCTAGTGCCAAATATGATAAGTTTAGTGCTCGTTGAGCCGGAGGGCCATCACATGATTCAAAGTTCCAGTTCATTTTGATATTTTAGAGCCTAAAGGGACTTGTGACTATTCAAGAGTCAACCAAATTTTACAGGGAGGGGCTGGGGGTGATTGGGACGTAATGACCACTGCTCTGCAGGACTACAGGGATGATTAGTGGCTAAAGTGCCTACTCAGCCCCACAGTACTACTAAGCCAACAGGGACCCCATTCAGAACGTTGAACAAGGCACATCCTGAATGGTGTACCTCCTGTCTCCTAAGGTAGCTTAGGCAGACAGCAGAGGGAATGTGAGCTGGCAACAGTAGCCATCCAAACAGCATTATTTCAATGAATCCAAAATCAAAGAATGTCTAATCAAAATTCTTTCAAAACAGGAACTTTAATAAAAATAAAAATGCACCCAACTAATAAATCACTAACATTTCCCCCCTGTTGGAGAGAACGCTGAGAAGGCAGACTTTTGTCATGAAGGGCACTCTGTGGGTCTCATCATAAGTTGGCTGGAGCATTAAAAATGTTTTGGCAACGCCATTACCACTGTATTACCACTTCACCGCACAACTCAAGTCGCCCAGCTATGCCTACAGCTTTGAGCTGGAAGTAAATCTGTTGAGTTACCGCCCATTTTCAGCTCTATTACCGCAGCGCAAATTGCGCTGCAGTAATTGCTCCCAGTAACCCCAATTGAGTCCAGTGGACTGAATGGGAATGGGGCGATCTCACCCCCTGCAATTCGGGATCCGGTTCAAATTGCACCGACCGAGTTGCAGTAATGCTAACAGCGTTTGGAGGTATCCTAGCGCATTTACCACCGGGATACCGACCAACTCTTGATGACCTCCTATGAGTTGGGCGGTAAGTCGCCCAGCTTTACCTCCAACTTTGATCCCATTTGCACAGCTATTACCACGGCGCAAATTGAGCCTCAGTAAATGCGCACAATATCCCCCACTGGATCCAATGGACCCAATGGGAATGGAAACTTCCTGCCCCCCCCCGCAACTCGGATCTGGTACAAGTTGTGCCGGTCCGAGTTGCGGTAAAGCTAATAGTGTTGGGCGGCACTGCCCATCTCCTGATGACCCCTTGTGTATTGAAGACAGTGGTAAACGGGAAATCAGTTCAGCAGCAATGTCTGAAAGAAGAAGATGTCCTTGGGAAAAAGGTAGATGGTGGGGTCTTAAAAGTCCCTGCGAAGGCCAGGAAGAAAAGGATCACTGCAGATGCAATTTTAATATTGTTCTTGCAGCTCAACTTTGTCAAGCTTCAAGGCACTTTTGGAGGCAGTGATTCAGCATCAGGTTGGTGAGCTGAGTGACTGGGTCCAACAGATGGTGCAGTTTTCAAGTCACAACAGCACATGGCATGAAGAAACTTGGGACAGGCAGTCGATATCGGGGTCAGTTAAGCTCTCTGTCCGCAGTCTCCAGGGGTAAGAAGAGTGTTTGTTCTGCCCTTCCATACCACAAAGGTTACCAGGGAGAACGTGCAGGGTCCTGGTTTCATTTTTTGGGCACCATGTAAGGCCTTGGTCCATGCAGCAGCTTCACCCCAAATATACCCCTGGGTGGTTGGGGACAAGAGCTTGCCTCTTGCTTGGCAGTCTCTGGTCTTCACCTCTCTGGTAGACAACCCCCTCTCTGGCAGATAACTTTGGAGCAGACTGTACTCCCACCCAGTTTCAGGTAAATTCTTCCTCTCCATTAGTTGAAAGATGAAATCCCCATTGGGGAGCCCCCCAACATCTTATATGTAAAATGTCACAGCAAATTGGTTGCCTTCTATTCTTCTTTGAGGACTACAATTAGGGCTGCTGTGAAAATGTCCCTTTCCCTGTGATGTCATATCCAGAGTTCTTTGTCTGCAGGAAGGTGGGAGTGGGAAGGACAGTTAAGAAGACCCAGCAAAACCAGTACCTCTATCCAAGGCTTTTCTAACTCCTCCCCCTACCTTTGTCTGCTTACTTCAAAAGTACTTCATCAATAGGCACCCTTTGTGAACTCCCCATTGTATCCTTGCAAGCAGGCCTTTGAAAGCCAGTTCCCAGCCCACCCCCTAAGGGATTTTCTGTACTGGGGACGAGCTTCCTTGGTGGGACTCAAGCCAAACAATCTGTATCAACATGAGTCCTGCCCTGGGCGAGTCACTGGACATGAGGTTAACAATGATATGACATCACATTGCTTGTGGCTCTATAACTGTGTAGTCTTAAGAGTCACTCTGAGCCAGCCAGACTTATGTTTAAAGTTTACTGTGCCACCAGGCACTTAAGACACGTTGGGAAAGTGGTGCCATTGACTATAAAGTCAATCCCCCTGCTTGCTTGAAATTTTGGGATCCAGCAGGTTGCACTGGGGAATTCACATATGACCTTCAATCACACTCTGCTGCCCTGCAAAGCAGTTGTCGGGCTGTCAGAGACAGCCCCAGCAAAGTCATGTGGCTACACTAAGTTTTTGCTGGCATGGAGCATTAAGGGGGTGAAGCCTTATTAGCAGGCCTTACCTCCATAAACAGAACTACCCACATCAGTTTATGAATTCAAATTAAAATAAAGCTCAGGCTATGCCACCCACACAGATGACCATTCTGTCATGGTTATCCAAAAATATTGACACCCCTACTTCATCATGCGATTCTGATTGCTTGTTACCACGAACGGGCACCAATCTTTTGTAGAAGAGTAGATGTCAGTAAATCTTATTCAAATTTTCGAATGGAAATCAAAATCTCTAACGTTAGAACATGCTCATTCAATAAGGTGACTGAGAGACTTCCTGGAAGAGGCTCCTCACCAAGTGTTTCACTTGTATGTTGATATATTCACCAGGCAAAAGTTTCATGAAGGTATGTGAGTTTTTTTCCATCATCTAGTAGGCTTGAAGCAGCAGTGCAGCTACACATCATCTAGCTGCCCTCTCCACCACCACTAACCGGCTCATGTTTTCCTCCTCATTCCAGTACCCCAGCAACATGCCCATTCCTTTTCAGAATATAAAGATACAACACACACCTTCTGCCTTTTATAACACATATAAAGTAGCACAATGACTACTGTAATTAAAACGGGAACTATAACCCAATTAACTATTGAACCCCACATCAATAATTATGAAGCTAAAAGGCAAAATAAATCCATCCATACTCATCTTTTCAACATCAACACCCATCCATCTTGAAAGCTCTATAGTGACTAGGCAGTTTCCTTATCCTCCCTGTATGCACACCTCCTCTCATTTCCAAGATCTCCGGTACTCTACCAACTCTCTCCTCCCTTACCAGAACATCCTTCTCATTACATCTCCCTGCTTACTCATTCCACACTTCCTCTGCCCAACCCAAATGTCTCTTCGTGTCTACTCTATCAGCAGCAATTTCCATGTGCATCTTCTCCATAGCTCATTTATACCAAAAAAACTCTGTTCACATTCCATATAGGCCCATCCTCCACTCTAACCACTTTGGTGTAGGCTTCTATGACCACCATAGGCTGTGAAATCTTTGACATCCCTTTGTTTACCAACATCCCTTTTTTCACACTCACCAAATATCCAACTTTAATCATCTCTTTCTTCTTCACTTTTTCAGTCTTTCCTTCCACCACTCCTTGTCTTTCGTTATCTTCCTCACCCCTTCAAAAGTGCACACATGTCTCTTGCTCATCGAGCTCACCCAATACGAACTTAAGATTGAATTCAACTTCCTGACTGGCCTCAACTCAAATGGTGAAGCTCCCGTCATCCTATTAGGAGATAACCTAACACTCCAAACCATCTCTTCCACCACCTTCTTTATAACCATACCGTTGCTTCCTGCCATCTCTATCATTTCCACCAGCATCCTGTTAAACCCTTTTACCTTACCATTACTTTTAGGATGATCATTCAACATAAAATCCACTTCAAGCCTTTCTCTTTTGCATATTCTGCTGTTTCCTTGTTCCTAAACCATCGTCCATTATCACTGAATATCACTTTGGCATGCCCTTACCTCCTAAATACATGTTCCAGGAATACGATCACATACTCTGCTTGAGTACGCGTTACTATCTCCACTTCTGGCCAATTCAAGAATGGTCCACCATAACAACAAGAAATATTACCCTTGGCCGAAATGTGTGGCAAGGACCCAACAGATTTATATCCTCACAGATCCCCATACTCCCTCCAGTAGATCCACACAAACATGTTATCCTGATTAACAATCTTCATGAATTTATCCAAACTATTACATCACCAACAATTTCTCACTAGTCTTTCTACAAACATATTCAACCCTAGCCACCATGACATTTCCATGAACTTCCTCTTGGTACCAGTAATTCTGGGATGCCCTGCATGAGCCAACTGTGCCAACTTCCCTTCCCTCCTACTGATAAAAATTCAACCAATGGTTTGTGATCGATCCATCTTCACAACACTCGGCTTCCCCCACATATAGTGCCCAAAATAATTCTGACCTCACACACAAGCCAACAGTTCCTGCCCAATCACTGAGCACCTAGAATCAGTCTCTGTCACTGAGAATGAAGCATGACTTAAGAACCTTTCCACACCTCCAGTCTTCTGCAACAGCACTGCTCCCAGATCCTTCATACTCGCATCTACTGTTATCGCTGTTGGCTGCCCCACCACAAAACCACCCAACTCTATTGTCAAACAAACGTTCTCTTTTTATCAATTTCACAGCCTCATTGCAATCATCTGTCCAATCAAACTTTGCATTTATCTACAACATCTCCCTCAATGGCATCGTAATGTCTGCAATGTTCCTAACAAATCTGTTGTGATATTCTGCTAAACCGGGAAAGGAACTAAGTTTCTCCTTGTTAATTGGATACGGTGCATCTTTGATCATCCTCGTCGGTCCCACCTTGGGTTTATAGCCTTTGCTGTTTATAACATATCCCAGATATTCCACTTCTTTTACTCCAAATCTGCATTCTGATGCTTATGTGGTCATTCCACTCACTTTTAGTCTTTTTAATACCTCATGTAACATCATATCATGTTCATCTGTTCCTTTGCCATATATCAAAATGTCATCTTGATACTTGATACTTGCTCCTTCTATTCCTTTTAGTATAACCAGGGCGGGTAAGGAAAGCATAATATCACATGCTTTGATACCCTTGTTTAAATTTAGGACTTTCACGGAGACAGAAACTTTGTAGGTCTTAATGAAACTCAAATTGCAAGGGGGATATCTGCACTGCTCTGATTGTTAAATCTTGTGCCTGTCAGCTGATACTGCTGATTAGTAAATTTGTGAACAGCTAGTTTCAGGAAAATGTTGTTCCCTCGCCCATCAAGCAGGTCTGGATCTTCCCCCTATTGAAGAAACCCTCTTAAGATCCTTGTCTGCCAGAGAACTACCGTTCTACTACCAACACACCCTTTTTGTTAAAAACCCTGGTTAGGGTTGCTCATACTCAGATTCAGGACTTCCTTGACACTTATAACATACTTGGTCAGAAGCAATCAGGATTTAGGAGCACTCACAGCACTGATTCCACCTTACTAGACATTAAAGCAAACATTTTGAATTTTTTTCTAAAAAAGGGAGCACAGCACTTCTGATGCTGCTGTATTTGTATGCCGCATTTGACTTGGTGGACCATTCAATACTCTTGTCCAGACTACGGAGCTCAGTCTCCTTCTTTCCGGATGTGGCTGATTGGACTAAATCCTTTCTCTCTGACTGCAAAGCAAAAGTGTTTTCTGAAGACACCATGGCAGCTGAATGCCTGGTTACGTGTGGAGTACCACATGGATTGTGTTTCTCGCCAACACTCTTCAACATCATCACGCTGCCCCTCTTTGAGACACTAGATGCATGAGTGGTTTATGCAAACTATGCTGAAGACACACAGTGTTTCATTCCACTATCAGGGAATCATGACAGAGACACCATGCAGTGCGCATGTGAAATGAGCCAGAAAACATGGCGCCGATGCGTGGCCATCTTGGACATTCACTTCCATTTACCGCAATGAAACAGCAATGAAAGCTTACCTTTTCATGGATTTAGTAAGTAAACATGTATTTCTGCAGCGGAGGCAAGGTCACATTTTGATGTAACTGTTGAGAATAGTTGTTGTATTGTCCGCCGAAGGACAAGCCAGAAAGGTCGGAGTGCTCTGCAGGTGCAGTGATAAGGGGTACTGGGAACGCAAGCAAGGAGAGAAGTTGGGTTTTTTCCGTTTCTAGCTGGAATATTCCACTCTTTGCTCCTCATGCTTATTGTCTGCTCTTTGGTCAAGGGCAGTCTGGTAACCCATGAGGGGCGGGGATTGAAAGTAGCCCCATAAAGAGAAGAGTTTTTCCTCTTGGAAGACAGTTAGAATTTGGACCCCGGGTGATGCAATCTTGCTGAGAGGGAGGACTCTCCACTCCAGACCCGTTTAGTATGAATGATCTCTTTGCCTACCTGCTGTGGGACTATGCAGTGTGGTGGTGGCCGAGATGAAGGTGTCTTCTGCAACTATCCTAACGGTGATGCACTTTTTCTATGTTTATGTATAACTGACTATGTTTTTTTTTTTCCTCATGTATGTTATGAGTGAATGAAAGGCCTATAACAACCCATTTATATTATCATTATTACCAACGTATTATGTGTAATTCTTTGCCTACCTGAGTCTGATAACTGATTTTGCAAGAGTCCAGGGGGCGTAAGCACGAGGTCTCCCCATGTGGCCAAGATCAAGAAAAACACACCATAACAGTCAATGCCATTTACAATCTTATTGAATCATGGATGGTTGACAATGGTCGTGCAATTAACAAAACTAAGACAGAGCTTATGGTAGCTGGCACAGCACCCCACCTACATAAGCTTAGCAATGAGTATCAGCTGTTTCAGATCGCAGGCTGTGCCATTTCCACATTGCCTAAGATTAAAACACTGGGTATAATACTAGACCAGGAATTGAATATGAAGGCGCTCGTCAACAGCATAGTCTCCAGCAGGTCATATTGCCTTAAACTCCTTGCACAATGAAGACCCTTTCTTAACCCTGTAAACTGGACCACTGTTGCCAGGGCGATTACTGGGGTGAGATTGGACAATTGCGAAAGTCTCCTCCAGGACATTGGCAAAGGTGAAGTTACTCGCCTTCAAGTCATTCAGAATAACACTGTATGCATCATTGAGGGAATGAGCAAATCTGACCATATATCAGCAGCAAGGAGGGCTCTTCACTGGTTACCTTTGAATAGCAGAATCTCCTTTCAAACTCTCTGCATTACGCACAAGTGCCTCTATGACAAGAGCCCTAGCTACCTTTACAGCAGACTCAGCTGGCTTCCGGATCGTAGAGTGCGTACGTCAAATAATTCACACCTACTGCAAATGCCAAGATCTAAATTGACAATAGTTACTCAGGGATATTTTCCAGACTGCGCTCCTAGAGGTTGGAATGCCTTGCTGCCAGACCTAAGAGCTTGCCCTGCCTTTGCAAACTTCAAACAGGGACTAAAAACTGCCCTTTTTCACTGATTGACATTGCTTCTCCTTGAACCTCTGGTCTAGGCACTGACCCCTCCTACGGGCCTTTTTCTAAGTGCTTTACAAATATAGTAAATACAATGAAATGTGTCATTGACCACTGGAAAACTGCTGCAGCAGGCGCCAATCGAAAGGGCATTATGCAATATCTAAACATTTCAAATGGAATGATAAATGTTGCAAGCTTCTTACAATCCTCCATCAATTTGATTTGATGATAAGCTGGTGAGAAGCTGAGTGTCGTAAACGCATTCTTCCCTCTCACACAGGTCAACATTTATGAAGTGTGGAGCAATGGGTACCTATCTTTCAGAATGTTCTTGTTCAGCCCACATCTGTCCACAACCATGCATATTTTCCCCTACTTCTTAAGGGTCACTACCATAGGATTTACCCACTCGGATTACTCCATTAGTTCAATTATGCATTCTCGAGTTAACCTACTAATTGCTTCTTCTTCTTTCGCCTTCAAGGCTAACGGTATGCTCCTGCTTTTAGTACAACCAGCAGTGCCCCCTTGTTCAGTATAATTCGAAGCATCACCCCTTTCAGGCATTCTATCGATTTTGCAAATACGTAAGGATGTAACTCTCCAACTGCATTTTCCTTTGTTTGTATGCTTAGGACAGGTTCCTCTAGCGTAGGATCCAACTTAATCTCTAACACTGCTTGATCACGCCACCCCAAGACATCTACACCTTTCTTCAAGAAGTACATTTTCACCATAGCCAATCGGTCTCTGAATTCTGTCAATGACTAAAAGTACCCTATTATTGGTATTTTAGTGCCTTCAAATCCCCCTGGATTTTGTGTGACTTGCAGACTTTTATCTGCGGTCCAGGTGCCTCTAATTCTCTTACTTTCTTGGATGTTATGATTGTATATGGTGAACAGCTGTCCACCATCATGGACATCAGCACGTTCTCAATTCGAACAACACAGCTAGGATACTTAATTTTGCTAAATTCTTCTGTTTGCAAATTATCATCACTCTATCTTCATTTGACTCTTATTCCTCATGCACACAGGCTGCTTTCTTTGACCAACACACTACTTCAACTGTCCTTTTGTGCCACATATTAGGCACACCTTTAACAGTGCCGGACAGTTTTTAGATGACGCATAGTGTCCTATCCTTCCATACCAGTAACATTTCTCTCTGTCCTGTTCCTGGGCACCCTCTCTTTTCCTTTCCATGTTTGAGGCCATCTGCGAATTATATTTTCTTTCTTCCTCAGATTCATCCGTTTCATTCCTTTTTTTCTTCCCCACAAGGTTTAGTTGTGGGGTGGTCTCTTTAGGCCTGATAGTGCCTGATTTCGAACCCCCTTTTATTTCTTCTTTCCTTCCTTTTGTTACATTCCCACACAGCTCGGTGTGCTCCACTTTCTTTGCAATTACCATTGTTTCCTCTAAAGAGGGATCTCCATTGATCCACAAATGCTCTTGGATCATCGGATTGTTCATATGCGTGATTATCTGGTCACAAATAAGTTCCTCAGTTCCGTTGGTGCATAGAAAAATAATGAACAGTAGTGATATGAGCCACTCTTGTACATAATACACGTCTCCATTCACATTGATGCAGAAAATGGCTGAAATCATTTTTTTAAAAAAGCTTTTTAGATTACTGCCATCAGAGGTGGTATTTCTTAATCAGCACTGCAGGTATTCCAGAAAGACCACCTCTGCTGGTGGTAAATGTTGAGGAGGATGGATTTTCAGAAAAACCACCGGCGGAGTTAGTAACTTTCTGCAAAAGTATTAAAAAATTCACCCAACTCTGAATGACTCCCTTAGTTTGTAGTCTTCTAATAATGAATACATGAATATTACATCTTTCTACGTGTGTTTTTCAACTGTGTCCAAACGTAAGTGCCACAAACAGTCCAACAACCATTTCTATAATCACTACTTTAAGTAACATCCATGGATGCTAGTCAGGGTGTTGTTAAACTCTTTTTTCTATGAACACACTGGTGATCAAGAAATTCACCAGAGCATAAGGGAAGCATACATATAGAATCGAACCACAGACACACTCTAATAAGGTATGGGTCCTTACGTCCTTGGAGTCGTGATAGCTGATGTGGATTGTAACAGGCCAGTGGTTTATGGGGAGCAGTGCTACTAACATTACCATCTATAGTTCCATAATCTGTAATTTAAACATTGCCACTGCACAGTATTAACAGTATTAAATGATGCCCCTGCAGCCTATAGTCCTCCCCCTCACTGTGGAGGCCCATGTGTAGGTGCCACTCAGGCACATCTACAACACTGCTGAAATCAAGCTGAATGCCTCTCCCCATTTGCACAGACTCTGAGGAGGCTTTGCAGCACTCGGTTCCTTTGGAAGGCTAGATTCTGAAGGAGTTCATCTTTTTCAGTTATTATTTTTACATTTTGGAGCTCTGGCCCAGCCAGCCTGATGGCCAATTGCCCCATTGCCCCCCTTGCCAGTCCTCCCCTGCCTTGATGGATCATAAAGCATGAGACAGGAATACCATGTCAAAATTAATGTGTTGTATTCACAAGTGTCAGAGCTTTGAACGCAAATTATATCCAGTACTCTATGCTTCTTGCTTTCTGGGACATTTCTGCATTTTACATTTCCAATGCAGTCTTCATTGGAAGAATTCAAAGAGCACTACTGGACGGGCAGTATCTGTATAAGGTGGGTCTATGTGAGAGGTCTGTAATGTCATTCAAACAAAGTGCAGTTTTAAACTGCATCCAGTGTTGTTGGGAACTCCATTAATTGAAATGTATAAGTCAGGCACAGCTTTCCAAAAGAAATGTGTTTACTTTTTACATAGTCTCCAACCTACTAAACTAACCTTTGGTTGCTTCTAATGGAGATCTGCTAAAGTGGAACACTTTCTCAAAACCCATTTCTGTTTCTGTATCTTGTCTCTGTATTACATGGCCTAGAAAGATGTGTTATAGAATGTGTCTGGTGCAGCAATATTTAAATGGCATACATCCTCCACTTTATCTCCAAACTACAGTGTGCTAATGCGGCAGCAAAGCAACAGGAACATATTTACCACCTCTTGATTGCAATCCTTATTGCTGCGTTTCCCAGGGCTCCAACCTTTACCCCTGGCTCTTTAATATCTATCTTGCTCTGCTAAAACACCTTGTCCACTTACTTCCAGTGTTATGCAGATGGCACACAACTCTTCTTCAAACTTCCCTCTGATCCTCTCCTTACTGCCTCCATCAACCCTGACTGCCTATCTGCCATCCAGTCCTGGTGTGCCTCCAATGATCTCTGCCTCAATGCCAGCAAGACTGAGATCTTTACCATTGGGACCCCTTCTCCCTCTTTCTTCCCCTCACTCTGGCCTCCCTCCATGGTCTCTGCCCCATCTCCTTCATCTGAAGACTAAAACAGTGAGTCATCTTCGCCTCCTCTCGTTCGTTCCTCCCTCACATCCAGGGCCATGCCAAGGAGGTCCACTTTCAACTCTACCTTCTCAATGGAAACCTTCCTTTTCTCACTTTGCCCCAGAAGCTAAATGTCTGTAGAGCTCTGGTTCTCTCTAGGCTGGACTACTGCAAAAGCTGCTTCCTTAATCTACCCTCTCCCTCAACCCCTCCAGCTAATGCAGAATAGGACTGCAAGACCTATCCTTGGCCATAAGCCCAGGGACCATATCGCTCCAGCCCTAAAGTCTCTCCACTCGCTCCCGGTTTCTGCAAGGATCAAATTCAAATCCATCTGCATCATCCAAAAGGATGTCTGGGGTTGGGGCTGGGGATGACGCTATGTACAACTGACTCTCACTAAATGCTCTCCCTCCAGATCTTTACGTTCCTCCATCACCAACTCTCTGTGTGTCAAGCACTTCACTAAACAGCCGATCTCTTTCCTCAGCTGGCTCCCTCCTATGCACCTACCTCCCCCTTCCTCTTCATCTTGAACTGGATCTCCTCGAATTCCAGAAGCTCCTCAAGACTTTCCTTTTCACCTCCTCCTTGCCTCCCTCCTGCATCTGCTAAACCCCACAGTCACTGAGATTGGTGACCAGGGCACTAATGTGTCCATCAGGATCCTGGTCTTCCACCCCAATTGCCTTCAGCCTCTGCCCACTCCCAACACTTCTCTCGGTGCCCACCGGCCTGTGCAATCAAAGGCCTGCACTTTTTTATTAGCCGTTGACCACTCCTACCAAGTGATCCTTGCCAGTCACTTAACAGCTCCTTGCAACTTACTCTCTAGCACTTCCCTCTGTGCTACTCCTACCACTTACTCGCCCCCCCGCATCCTCTCTCTCTCTCTGTACTTGCAGGTTCTGAATGCTCACAAGGGGCCTTGTAGGATTGCATCTCTCTTTTATTGTTATATTTACCTTTCATTCCCATATGCCCTGCCCGTTTGCCATGTGGATACTTTGAAACACAATTTACTTGATGTACAAGCGCCTTACAAATGCACAATAAATAAATAAATAAATAAATAAATAAATAAATAAATAAATAAATATTAACATCAAATACTCATAATGATGCTGATAGTCTCCTTGGTTTCAAATATGAATACAATTGCTAATTTTGCTCTGATCTCTCAGCTCCAACTAAGCAATCAACAAACTCACCATTAATCCTTAGATTAACAAAGGAACCAAAAGGACAGAAAAATAGTGGAAACTAAGCTACAGCAATGTGAAACAACATAGCGTATGATATTAAAAAGGTATTGCACTAGATAACTTCCTGTGGAGCAAAGAAAACTAAAACTCACTCAGCCACTAGTCCTCTCCGCGACACACAAATGTACACAGATACAGACCCCACACACACAACCCCAGCATTCCAATGGACACACACACTGCCCCAGAACAGTACACACAGCACCCCAGGCACTGCACACTTACATTCAGCACAGGGCTTACTGTGCTTACAGGTGGTCATTACGGTATCTGGCTTTATTGCAGCTTAGATAACTATGAATATTGGTGCGTGAAATGGCCTAAGTGGTAGTAATGAAACCTGGAATCAGTGCCATAAATTAGCACAATGGAACCTTGTTCTTCTATTCTAACTGGCCATAGATGATCCTGCTACTTCTTTGCTAACTGGATATAATGAAATCAGGCCATGGTTTTGTAATTGGGCTCAGTATGTGAATAGCACAAGTGCCTGGGGGTTGGAAGGCAATAGCTAGCAAAGTAATGGGTATCTTCATTTGGATTTTGATTGCAAATCCCTGAAATTGTGTGAGTACAATTTCTTCTGAATGCATTGATAGCACACTCAGGCATAGACTGTGGACACCAATGAACACCAAAGCATATTATGCCAATACATGACAAATTATGTTACAACTTGGAAGTATGAGGATAATTGCAGAAAATGTGTGTGACACCTTGGGATATGAAGCCAAAATGTATACACCTTTTTCTTAGTTGTATGCTTCTATTTATTGTCTTATGATATTAGGGATTGTCTTTTTCCACGTCTATGTTACTGGCGGATTACCAGTGCAATCAACATTTTATATGGTAACACACTCTCGTTCCATCCCTATACATCTACCAGGATTATGGCTTTCCATCAAGGGGACATCTACTCTTGTACTACACACTGTAAGGAAAAATGGAGTGAACTAATTTCAACAGTGCACTAATTTCAACGGTGCCACTGATCTCAATAGAGATGGTGTGCACCAGTTCCAAATACTTTGAACTTTGCATCATGTACTGTGTATGATTTATGTTAATCATTAATGTGTAGCATTGAGGGTAAAACAAGGGGGAATTGAAATGGGGGTGATTTTGATTAAAGGGGTTTTGCGGGCATTAACATATTAACATTCCAGCATGTGCACGGACAGCTTTGCTTGTTTAAAACAACTTTGTTTACGAGGGTTAGATTGAAGAAAAAGCAGAAAAACAGTGTAGCAAGGTCATTGTTTATTCTGGAATTTCTTTGCAATTTGCAATGAAGGAAGGACTTGTGAAGGTCATGGACATGTTTCCAAATTGCCAAATAGTTTTTTCCCGTATTGCACAATGACAAATATGGCTGCGTTCTTCTGCATTTGGTCCACAAATGGAGAAAGCGAGGCGCAATGTCAATAAGGCTGTTTGTGCCTTTCTAAGAGATGTTGGCATGTCCTCATTCCACAATGAAAACATTTTGTTTCGCAGCACTTTCATTTTTCGCAGGGATGGAATCCATCTCACATATGCTGGCAATCAGATTTTTCTTTGCAATGTACAAAATGCATTGCAACCTTTTTTGGATTCATAGTCACCTATTTGGCAATCCGTTTTTTCCAATCTACAGTTTTTGAAACACACAAAACACCACCGAAAGGCTCTTTTCAGTGCCACCATTTAATCCCAGCGAAAAGTGCATTGGTTTTGCTCCGCTTGCACCCTCCATTTTTGTGCGTCCTACGACTGTCCGCTGACTTTTTGAAAAATGCGCATGGCCCTACAATGGTCACTTGATAGTTCTATTGTTAAACTGAGAAAGGCGGCCCTGAAAAGATCCTTTTTTGTAATTGTTGTTTTCCAGTTTATTGCTTTTGAGCACATGACACACTAGGAGAGGAGGACAAAGGAGGGTCACCAACCATGGGGATAAGAAAGGGCAGGTGGAGAGAGATAGATGTAGGGTGGGCTTTACTTAGGTAGGGGGCAGTTCTTCTGGTGCTCTGTGACCGTAGCCTCAAAAGCACTTCGAAGACTCTCCCCCCTGCAGAGTCCTGCGTCGCAGTACATACACAATATTGTGACCCTCGAAAGGTAAGGGTCAACAGCATCGCGAATGGCTTGTGAGGCAGCTGGAGGGATGTGCTCCCCCTCAGGAGTGTCTCTGGTGGTGAGAGGATCGGAGACGGAGGATGCTGTGGAGGAACTCAATCTACTACGTTCTTCACATGGCACCACCTTGTGAATGTCCGTACCAAAGATGTACGCATCAGGTCACCAGGTCACCAGGTCTTCCGTGACTCAGCACCAACTGGCACTGGTTACACCTGACCAGGTTCGCATGTGCTTTTGGTACGTTCCCAAAAACGGAAAACAACCGCCACAACCATGACTCCCGGCGAGTGCTTGTAGTGCGGAGTTCCTCCACATCATTCTCTTCTTCCTCTTCTTCCTCGATCTCTACATCCTCACCCGTATTTCCCTCTGCAGGCCCTTGGGGAGGTGGTGGAGGGTTTGGGGGTGGTGCTGAGGCTAATGAAGCAACAGTAGCCATGGATGCCATAAGGATTAGTCGGATAATGGTCGCAACAGCAGTAAAGGCAGAACAACTCAATCTGCTATAGCCAGAAGCACAATGAAGATGAGCTCGGGGGTGTGGCCATTTATAGTGGTGGAAGGGTGCGGCTCGTGTCCATATTGATTACTCAAAAGCGTTGTAAAAATTCAAAACAATACATTCAAAGGTAGGGCCATTGTAGGGACGTGTGAAATGGTGATTATATACTGTAAAATAATTTCCCATATTTGTATAAGTTCTTTTGAAATGCTCCGGAAGCAGACAAACTAGTCGCTGAGCGTGGGTGCGGTCACATGATGATGTCCTGAACACATCCGCGAGGGAAATGGGTGACCGCTGGACAGCAAATGCAGAGTAACGGACGTGCGCATGCGTGCGGGTGTTCTACAGACAGTGTTCAGGTCCTGAAACTAAGTAAACGTGTGACACAAGTGACACGGACAGTTACGGACAGGCGCGATATTCGCAGTACTTATGGGTGTAGTGCGCATATGTGTACATGATCTGCTGACTGTACGGCCAGGTACAGTGTCCTTAGGACACCTCCATTTTGTTTGACCACGGACATGCCGGCAACTGCACCTGTTCTACGGACGGTTCCATCTTTGCTGCGGACGGTACGGACAGGTATAGTGTCCTTAGGACACTCCCATTTTGCTCGTTTAGAGACATCCCGGACACCTGGTGTGTTCTAAGAACATTTCTTATCTCGTTTGTGAGCGGTACGGAGAGGTATAATGTCCTTAGAACGCCCCATTCTGTTCATTTACGCACAACTTGAACAGATGGTGCGTTCTAAGATCAGTTCCATCTTGGTTTCCATAGGTACGGGTAGGTGTATTGCTGTTAGAACATCCATATTCTATTGCTTACGGCTTGCTCGAACAGGCGCGCTGTCTGGGGACATTTTAACTCTTTTAAAAAAAATGTTTTTGCCTCAAACCCTTCCACTACAAGTAACATAAAAAAAAACTTTCAATACACACACACACATCAATCAAGAGAAATACAGGGGGAAGCAGATACGGAAACAAATAGAGGGGAATTAGGGTTAACATGGGCTGGTTGTGAGGGGATGATTTGTGAGGGGATGAAGGGTTGGATGTTTCATCAAAAAGTTTATTTTCTCCTTGAAGGTAGGAAATGGAGAAGGGGGGCAGCTACAGGTGGGACAGTGATATCATATTTTTCCTCTCACATATTCCTCCACAATTTGCCTTAAACTGTTAAAATTGTCATTTAGTATGTCCATTTTCACTTCTATCCTTTTCAGCCCGTCTTCCCCTGTGTCGTTTGTTGGCCTTTCTTCTTTTTTTACCTGGTCTGTTAAAAATAAATATATATACGTTGAATGCCCATAAAATACTAACCATTACTTTGCTTATGCAGAGTAGTGTGTACCATTATTATCGCTATCTTCGGACAATTAACCATGCGGAAAATTCTCCTCCAGCCACTCCAAAGTACTGCACATTTCTGTGTCAAAACAACAGAAAGATATTTTTTTTCTGCCCCTCTTACAAAAAAAGTACACACACATATAAGAAAAATGAAGTTCACTTACTATTTTGTTGTAATTTCTCTTTGTTGTACTGTGTGCGTCTACTGTCGGTCCTGGCTGCACAGTTTCTGTGAGGTAACTACGTTGGAGGCATACCTTTTTTTGTTATGGTATAATCCATTTCATTCTACATGGTCATTAAATGCATGGTTATTGTTTCAGACGTTTAGGTTCACCTATTTATTTATTGGTACTTATAATGTCTTTATGTGTCCTTTTTCAAAGTTGTGCATTTTTCATATAACACAATAGTACAATTGCAGATACCCCCTGACTGTTTGGGTACTGTTGTCTTCGTCCGCGCCCGTCTGCAGACAGGCGCTCAGTCCGTGCCTTTCAAATATCATTAGCGAGGGGGTTCAGTATGTTCTATGTTACATGTGTATAAAGTAAGGAAATTATACTACATATCTCCCAAAATCACATGATGAAAGTGTATATGCAGTAAAAAAAACTTTATTAACGAGATGTTATTATTAAGTTCCCGTTCTAAAAACCTGTGAAATTCAATAAAAAAAAAAGGATGTTATGGTTAAGTTGACCTACTAAAAACCCATAAAATTCACTAAAAAAAGAACTTTGTTAAGGGGACGTTATGGTTAAGTTACCCTACTAAAAACCTGTGCAATTCACTGTAGACTTACACTTCAAATATGTGTTTACATTAATTCATTTGGGGTTCACTCATAGCATATGAAACATATACATAGGGAGAATACACACTTGAAAGATACCAATGCATTCTGTGTATGAAGACAATCAGTAAGGTTGGTCTGCTGTTTTTTTTTATTACTGTACTTTCTGTGGATATACTCATATTTGTATTCGCATTACTCTCTTTAGGATGCAGGAACATCATGTGATAGTTATTCATAGGGAAGTAGTAGATTTGAAGCAGAACAATCATTTCTGTGCATAACAATAATCAGGTAGGTTATGAACAATTTCTGGTGATACTGCTGCTTTTTTGTGTACTTCACTTTCACTGTATATACTCATATTTCTATTTGTTGTTATGTCTTTGTGTTTTGTGTGTAATAATGAAATTATATAGGAAGTGTGTTTCATTAGTTAGTACACACAACTCTAATAAGAAAGCCTTTACCATTTCACTATTTAACATGGGAAGATTATGAATATTGCACCTCCATTATGTATGCTGCACACAATGCTTATGTTTATACATGAGTACATTATTGTACTGTAAAGAACTTCATAATAGAATGCTATTTATATCAATGCATTGCTTAATTCTCCACATAACTCATGTCATGTATTCCAATGATCCTTGACAGTTTTTTTATCAACATTATAATAAGACTCCCTTCTGCAGACTTTCCATGAAAAGTACATGCACATGTGATGTCATCAGTGATGGCATCGATGACATTTGTGATGTCATCTTTGCTGTCCTGGGTGTTAGTGTTAGCAGTGCACAGTGGTGCGGGCAGGTCTGGTTGCTTAGCCTACAATAACTGGTGAATTTCATGGTTTTTTCAGTTTGACTTTGAAACATAATGTCACGTTTGTAAAGTTTTTTTGTGTGAATTGCACAGGTATTTAGTAGGGCAACTTAACCATAATGTCCCTTTAACAAAGTTTTTTTTTTACTGAATATATATATATATATATATATATATGTATATATATATATATATATATATATATATATATATTACACGGCCACACTAGTGGCCGTGTAGTTATGGTTAAGTTGCTGTTTCCATAGGAAGAGCACATTTTGGGCAGCCTAAAACTCTGCTCCCCAGAACGAATCGTCACCAAACTTTGCAAAAATCGTATATGGGCCACTCTGATTTGTTTTGCAAAGTTTGGAGATGTTGGGTCCAGGGGGGCAAAAGTTATAGGGGGGGGGTCCCAAAACATCCTTTTTTCCCATAGACTGAATGGGGGAAAAAGGTTGCGCATGGCTACATGTCAAACCGCTGGACGTATTTTCACGAAGTTTGCGCCAGGTACAGGGGCTTGGTCCAGAAAGCATGTTTTTGTAAATTTGGTGACCTTCCGTGCAATACTTTTCATTAAAATGACCAAAAAGTAGGTCTGAAAAAATTAGTGATATCTATGTCCGCTTCGCGGTCACACTTCCCTGTTTGGTCCACGGACAAGGTACTGATTGGCTAAGGGGCTGGCGTCATGACCGCGGACACGCGACGTCTCTGCCGATCGGCTGCTGCAAGACGTGTTCTGCATCAGATTGTTTGGATGCGCCCGACATCTTGGATCTGCCGATAGTGGAGCAACAACCAGCGTACACATGCTATATTTATAAAACTCTTTGGCTGTGTCACAGAGCGTTGGGAAAGGTTCAGACAGTAAGACGTGGGTGATCAATGCATTTGTTCTGGGGGTTGGTCTTCATGTATTTTCTATGGCGACCTTGTACGCACAGAAAATGAGGGGTGTAATAACGCTAGCATTTCAGTCCATGCAGCGCACAGGAAACTTGTATCTGTTGTAAGGACCCGCGTAGTGGTAGCGAACATTGAAATTGACAACATGCCGTAATTGCACTACATTTTCCTATGGGTATTATTATATTCATTAGTACACCACCATGGGTGTCATATGCTACAGTCCATGGATGCACCCGTAGTATTGCATATTGATTGCCAAGTTGTGGGGAGTGTGTGCAGACCCAAGAACAAAGTTATAAGTACTGGACATGCAAGCCACTGCACACCCATCCCATGTAATATCTATGGACATACAGCCAGGAGTGAAGCCTCTGGCCAGAAGCACTGAAGGATACCACACCTATAGAAACCCCCCCACTATCACACATCACTGAGGTGGTTGTGGACACAGTTATAACGTCTTCATGATGCATTTTCTAAGGCCACCTTGTACGCACAGAAAATGAGGGCTCCAATAAGGGCAGTATTTCAGTCCGTGCAGTGCACAGGGAACTTGTAACTGTTGTAAGGACACGTGTGGAGTTAGGGAACATTGAAATTGACAACATGCCGTAATTGCATTACTTTTTCCTATTGGTATTTTTATATTCATTAGTACACCGCCACGGGTGTCACATGCTACAGTGGTTGTGGCCAGGGCCTAGAGTCTTGGATGCATGGCCTTCGGCCGAAGGCCGACGGCCTTACTTCCAAGACTGTAGGCCCCTGCCACAACCACTGCAGCATGTCACACCCATGGATACACCCGTAGTATTGCGTATCGATTGCCAGGTTGTGGGGAGTGTGTGCACCCAAGAACAAAGTTATAAGTACTGGACATGCAAGCCACTGCACACCCATCCCATGTAATATCTATGGACATACAGCTAGGAGGGAAGCCTCTGGCCAGAAGCACTGACGGATACCACACCTATAGAAAAACCCCCACTACCACACATCACTGAGGTGGTTGTGGGGAGACCCTGCACTCTTACCCCACTTTCATTTGCAAATTTGAATGGACCAGCTAGTTCTGTATCTGAGTGCATTTTTCAGAATTTCTGTTCCTTCGTTGACGAATTCCCTGGTTTATATTCCCTAATAGGTTCTTCTTTGTTTGTGTTAATTGATAAAACTTTAGCTTCTTTTCTTTTCTTTGAGGAATTTGCTGTCGGATTCTGTTGCATTTCTGTTTCATTTAGTTTTCTTTTACCACGTTTTACTCTATCTGGAACAGGATATTGTTTCAGATGAGGGGTGTACAGTGAACGCAGTCTATTGTATTCTAGAATGCAAGGAATATCAGCTTTGACTTTACTTGCATCAAAGTACATTAGCAATAGACCGACACGTGTACTTAAGTGTGATAATGCTACGTAGCTCATGCCTTCCTTAAAGACTGTGTTTCCTATACCTATCAATGCTTTGTCTAGGGTAAGACCTTGGGATTTATGAATTTTAACTGCATATGCAAGAGTTAGAGAAAATTGCTCTCTACGTACATACATGTCTTTGAAGAGAAGGAATCAAGCAATTGAGCGCCCTATCCTTTTCACTTCTGAAACTTTATCAAAACTAATATTGACAAACTAAATGTTGCTGTCATGTGGGTATGATTGAAAGCCAACAACTGTACCCAGTGCTCCAATAACTAGCCCTTGCTCGACGTCAAGGTTATGTTTAAGCATTACTCTACAATTTAAGGATAATTTTAATATTTTTTCCAACCCAGCTGTGTTGGAGATTGAATTTTCTAAACTATTTAGTCTTGTTGTGGCTTGCTTACACATGGGTACTGTCATATCATGTACGTCTAGTTTGTCTGTGCCGCTAATTTCCATTATTGGTTGCATTTCTTTATTTAACATTGTTTCATTGAATTTGAAACAGCTTGTAAGAGTTGGCATTAAGGCCATACAATTGACATTTTTGGGCGCTATTTGTTCCATAACATCAGTTGCACATGCATTATCGCCATAAAGTGCACAAATGTGCCAGTTTTTCAATACAACTTGTGCTTCTTGCGATAGTACACCAACTCTAATACTTTTTAAGATGTTGGCATAAGTGAGATCTGCAGATTGCCGCATGTTCTCAGTTTATTCTCTGTATTGGAAATGTTGCTAAAGGTTGACATTACCTATGCTACCAACAGTTTTCCGACAGAGTTTGTGGCCTTGGGTTTTAAAAATAGGTTCACCTTTCACTGGTGCCAATTGTAGAAGATCTCCGAAAACGATAATGTGTTTCCCTGCAAAGAGCTCTTCGTTGCTACTTTTAAGTACTTCTTGCAATCTGAGGTGAATCAAAGCCAACATTAGGTTGGAGACCATGCTCACTTCATCTATTAGTAGCATTTTCATTTGTTTCAATACTCTGCGTAATTCCATTGCAGCTTTTGCAGAAAGTTTGTAATAGTCTAATTTATTTTGATGCTCTACTGGAAGTAGTAGTAATCGGTGTAAAGTGACACCGCCTATGTTGCAGGCAGCTAAACTTGTGGGGGCCGTTACAACAGCTGGCAGTTTGTTGTGTGTCGATTGTTGAAGGAACTTGCTGATGATTTTGATTAAGAATGTTTTCCCTGATCCAGATTCACCACTCACGTAGAGCAGTATAGGTTTGTAATTTTGCCAGGTACATTCTTTATTTTTGTGTTGTACACCATGTACAATTTGTTTTGTTACGTCTTCAAAAATGGTGCGTTGATCGTTGTTAAGTTTTGCTTGTTGTACAGTTAAGGCTTCTGTATCTTCTTGATACTGATGCATGGTGTTTTCTACTTCTGCCATAGCTACTTCAGCCTCATTTGCTATTAGTGGATGTCCTAGTGGTTCTCGACTTCCTGTTACAGAAGGTTGACTACTGTCGGAAGAGTCCTTATCTAGTTGGGCCTGAAGTTCTTCTTCCTGTTGCTGCTCATTGTGCAACATTGTTTTGTACTGCGTAAAGTTCACATCGTGATAGCGCTTTCATTTGCTTTGAAAGCATCTTCATATCAGTCATAGGTATCTAGTAGTTCTTCCTCTTTTCTCCATGGTTTGAAAAGTTGTAACATAGACATGTAATATAGTTCTTTCTGTTGAGGAGTTTTTAATGACAATTTTAAATGATTAATGAAGCTTCGTTTGGTAAGTTTGACTAAGCTCCCTTCACAATCGGTCACTCTATATCTACGTTTGCTATCATCGGGTTTTACATTATTTTTGTATGCAAAGTTTTGAGCTATGTGGTATAGACACATGCTTTCCAAAGTGCTACTCCTGTTTGGATAGTATGTGTCCAGTAAATTGTTTTTTAGAATGTATTGGCTGTTGGGATCATTTCTGGCAATTGTTTCTATGTCCTCATATGATTTCAGCACTCTTTTTCTAGATTTTGCAGGACCAAGACTTAGCCATACTATGTGTCTGATTTTCCATACAAAGCAGTACCGGTTACACAATCTGCTGCTTCATAGGCACCACATGCACTATGAGAGAGCATTTTTATACCTAGGCTGTACAATTTCTGTGATAATGTTTTGTCTGATGCTAGGTCATCCCAGAGGTCTTGAAGCTCTGTATTTTTCTGCTTTTGTTAAGTAGGCTGTAACATATCGTGCAACAGCAGTTGAATTGACTGCAATGTACTGCACATCTATGTCTGCATTCCATAAGAGGGCAATGATTGCATTGTATATATTTTGATTATTCCATTCTTTTTATGTAATATGTGTTCTTAGGTGATTTACCTTTAACACTATGTCGAACTGAAGACATGAAGTTGTTTACTTCACCTGTTTCTGTAACTGGTCTAGGGAAACCAAAGCGATATTTGGTGTAGTATTTACCTTTGTTTTTGTATTTGTGGCGACAATATTTGCCACATTTGTGTCTTTGAAATTGTAAATTCTACCCATGCAGATCACTATGTGTCTGTTTTGAAGGGATTTCACAAGTGACATATTTTTGGATAAGCTGCAAAACAGTGCTATCACTGTTGTGAACACATTTCGGTGCACCTTTGATCCATAACAGCATGTGAATATGTGGTGCTCCTCTCGCTTGATATTCTTTTCTCCAAAAGAAGTGTTGCACTTCTCCAAGGGGAGGAACAGTTTTATTGCAAATAAAGTGTAGCATGGCAATGAAACGATGATGGAAATATCTTGACACATTAACTGGATCTAGAGAGCAAAGTTCTCCAGGTGTTAATATATCTATGTTGTTTTTGTTGCTGTTTGGTATGCGTAGGAACTCATGTAAATCTTTCCATGCATATTCTGCACAACTTAGCGTAACAAACCAAGTCAGTGGTCCAAGGTTTCTGATCATACAATGCACGTCTCAGTGCCGTTGGAACCAGTATTCCTTTGTACCACGCATGTTTGCAAACAAATTTGTTATATGTGATTGTAAAATCTCATCTTTTTCCTGTACTTTTTGTATTAACTGCGTAGCTGACATATTTTGAAAGTGGGTTCCAGATTTCAAAATGTGTGCAATTCTGTAAAATAGCAATGCTAATTCACTTTCATAGAGTAGGTGGAATATGTATTCCACATTTTGTCTAAATCTGGGATCTTGCGAATACATTCGTAATGAGCGGTATTCTGATGCCCCAATCTGAGTGGGTCCATCATCGTATCTTCCACCTTTGCCAGTAGGAAATAGCAGTGGAAAAGCACGTGCTTCTATACTTTTTTCCCATATACTTATTGGTGACCTTTTGGTTTGTCGCATTTGGTAAGTTTCTAGTGCATCATCTATGCTTTCATTGAAATGCAATGGATGAATTGTAAAATGGTCCAAAAGAGTGGATACTGAAGTAGGATCCAGAAGTTTGAATTGTCCAGTTTCTGATGGCTCTTGAATTATTTCAGTTGTTTCCCTTAAGCTTTCATCAATATTTATTTCCTTGTAGTACTCGTTATTGTCTTTTAGATATTGCAATGCTTGTCTAACTTTATGTAAATCCTCCAGTTGTTGCCAAATTGTTTTGTCCTTTGTTGGTACACCATTTACCAAGACTATTAAAGAATGCTCTGTTGAACGTTGCACTCCTAGAATGTGCACATTTTCCGTTAGATCTGATGGCAAATAAACTACTTTGCCACAAATGCCTTTCACTAATTCAGAGGAAGGTAATTTTGCTGTTTTTGGATGAAGGCGTATAATTGCTTGAAATGGGTGAACTGTTTGAATTATTATGCTCTCATACAAATTGAGTTGTTGCAGAGTTTTTGTGGGAACAATTCCAAATTATTTGTCATAGCACATGAAGGAGTGTGGTTGTTGTCTAATTTTGTAGTACAGTAACTGCAACATATTAGGCATTCAGTTAGTTCATATTTGTTTTCTGCTAAAAGGTAGAGAGCTAATTCAAACCATTTAGAATCTTCATTGTCTTCTATTTTGCATGCTATGTCTACAATTTTTGTGTTGCTTTTGTAAAACGTTCTGCGGCAACACACACACACATGGTTTGGTACTTCAGCCGATGACCTTTTAAATGTTACTATTTCTTTTCTGTATGTGTGTAATAGAAGGTTGCTATGTGCAGAATTGTTGCTACTAGGTTCTAAAACTATTGCATTTTGTAAGTGGCTTTCACTTCCAAAGTGCTTTCTCTGAATACGGTCAATTTCTTCTTGTAAGTATTTGGGTGTACCATGCAGAAGAGTGGTATTTAAGTTGCCTAATTCTGAAGCTGGACTTTTTGCATAATATTTGGGTGTACCATGCAGAAGAGTGGTATTTAAATTGCTTAATTCTGAAGCTGGACTTTTAGCATAGTATATTTTATACACTAGATTTCTTACATTTGAATGATGTATTGATATCCTTTTGATATCATGGAAGGTGCTTTTGCAAATAAGCCCAGAAATGCAGGCTAATGAATGTCCTTGTAGTCCTGTATATTTGCATACTGGACAAATATCCATATTTTGCAGAACTTTCATTTTGCTTTTGTCTTTACCTTTCACATACTGATTGAGGAACTGACGTAAAGATTTGAAAGCTTTGTTTGGAATGGCACACATTGATGTGCACGGCCATTTGTATACTGGACGGTGTGGTTCTGCTGAATCGAGAGGTAATTCTGAGTTTTCAGGTGATACTTTTGTAAGCAGTGTTTCTTGCTCCATGATGGTAGTATTGATTTTCTCATACCCTCGTCCACTGCTACGGATGGCAATTGTGTTTGTTTGTGTGCTTCTTCATTAAAATATGGTTCTGTGGTTGTTGTGTGACTCCATTCACCACCACAAACATTTAAGAAATTATTTTTGTTCACATTCTGTTTATTGCTGAGTTTCTTTTGTAGTTTAGTACTTAGTTTTGTTAGTGCTTTCATCCTATTTAACGCTAATATAAACAACTTCCTTCTGAGAAGGATTGCACTTTCCACGAGAGCTTGTAGGATTAACTTTCTACGGTAGGTTTTAAGGGGTGAGGATGATTTCGGTCCTCTTCTTAGTAGATTCTGAAGGACTCTGTGAGGAAACATTTTTGATAAAATACTTTTTTTACAAGGGTTCTTGTTACACTATCAGGATTATTAGGAGCATTGTTAGCTGTACTGGTAGCCAATTTTTTGCCAACATTTTTGTGTTTTGTGACACATTTTGATGGAGGAGGTAAAGTTCCGGTACTTGAAGGTTCCTTTGTTTTGCTAACCGACTGCATTAGCTGATTTGTTCCAACATTCTCTACAAACTCTACAACAGATGGATGCTTAGATCGGGCACTTTTATTTTTATTTGCTCTACTTCTGCGTTCCTTTCTACGGAGTTGCTTTTTGGTAGGCGTTCTTTGGTATCTGTTGAAAAAAAAGGCATACTTTAGTCTGTTGAACAATGTATGTGTGCTGTGTGCATGCGTGCATGAGTCTGAAGGGAAGCTTTCTGTCATGGTGTGTGAATGTGCATTGGACTCTTGCAATGATTTGGTAAGGCTCTTTTACTGTTTGTATACTACTACAATGTGCTTCAGATGAGAGTACAAAGTGGGCTCGTGACCTTCTAAGGATTACGTATGTTATTTGAGTTCCAAACACACAGGGATTTGTGGGCCATTCTGCCTGTTATTCTTTGTTCAATAAAAGGATATTTGTAGGTAGAATGGTTCAGAAATCAATGTTTGCTTTGGTGCCCAAATTAAACAAATAACCCACACAGCCTCTTTGAGGAGTAGTTACAATATAAGGTAGTACTGTACTTACTTTATTTTGCAAAATGGACCAGGTTTCTTTGATATGTCATCTGCATGGCAATGAAACGATGATGGAAATATCTTGACACATTAACTGGATCTAGAGAGCAACGTTCTCCAGGTGTTAATATATCTCCAGGTGTTAATATATAGATGCTGTTGATTCTCAGGAGAATAGTCTTCACTGCGATTCAAAACAACAAAATGAATTACTTTGAGTGTTTACAGCAGTGATGATACTGCACACATTAATTGTGCATCTTTCGTCAGAGCATTCTCCTTTCATATTTCAACCCAGTGCATGTGTGCATTTCACTTCACGCTGTGCAGCCTTTGCATGGTATTTGCAATATGTTACTTGCAAGACCTTCAAAATTGCTAACAATTTTAAGGTTATGAAAATGCCTTGTTTTTTACAAGGTGTACCATCTATAAGAGAGAGGTTTGTAAGCGATAGGGCATGGTAGTAGATGGGAAAAAATGTTCTACTTGCAAATTAAAAGCACAATGCAGAAAAATCGGGAGACCCTCAGAGGGAGATGTCACCACAGCAATCGGGAGCGCTTACTTTTCTTATACGATTACAATGCAAGTAGCATTACTGTAGGCCGTACACAGTACACAACTCCGACATTTTCTAATACAAAATCGAGTTTCGCCCTAAATAGGCATGCTTGCAACATATGTATAGGTTATGCGGAAGACAGTAAGAAGTCGTGCGATTTGTCAATGATAAATTGGACATCTTGCACTTAAAAGGGGGAGCGTTGGTATCTATTGCCTATGCACATTTCGCGGCATTAATTTGTTTAAATTAAATCATAAGGGTTGCACATGTTCTCTGATTAAAATATACATACCTGTAATCTATGCACATGCATGGAGCTGTACAAAGAAATTCGCAACACTTGCACAGTAGCTTGTGAAGTAGGTGCTTTGCAATGATATGCAATTTCCATTCAGAATTATCGACAGTAATTTTGAAGTGTGCAATGTTGATGACGGAGTTAGATTTAGCGATGTTCAATGTGATTGGTGGATGGTTGTGTGACTGCTTAGTTGTGTCCAATGAGGGACTCAATTTGCTACCGCTGTGGAAAGGGTGGAAGGACTGGGTAAGAGTTACGTGCCGCACGTAGGCAACGCTTGTCCGCGGGTAGGGCCTGTCACATACGGGTTTCTACAGCAAATCCTTCATGGAAAGGGGACTGTAGGCATCAACCAATCAGATGTTCACATTACTCTTTTTTGTCCAAAGACGGTGCGTTCACTGAAGATGGCAGAGGAGGAGAGGGTCAGGGTTTTTGTGCTTGAAGACATTTTTGTCCTTGGCTTACAACACTATGCCGAGAGTAGGCATGTGGCACACCATTTCGATGTGAGAGGAGTGGAGGTGGTGTGGAACACTCAGACTGATGCCAATGATGCAGCAATTCTGCAAGTTTGCACATACGTACAATAACCTCTCCTCATGTGGTAATTTTGCACTACGGTGCTTGCCATTTGGGCTACTTCAATTCACATACTTTTTTGGCAGATTTGGAACAGTTGGTTCAAGCACTCATGAACATCTTTCCAACTGCAAAAGTCATTTTTTCTGGTTTACTCCCTAGAGTAAAATGGGACAACAATTATTTTTTCTGTCCAGATCAAAGTATTGGGAGATGTATCATTAATCGTGGCATGCGTGCTTTTATGTTACAAGCTGGTATGTTTTTCTGCAGCCACGAAAAGATTGTTCCAAGTAATGCAGATTATTTTGAAGCAGATGGTGATGCGCTATCTTCTTTGTGAAATTCCATGTTCTTTTGGAACGTAAGGCTTGCTTTAGAGAAGGTTATGTAATGGTTATAGGAGTAAAGTAAGGACAAAAAATACAAAGAAATAAAAAAAATAACAGATGTCTGTAAGGTACCTGCCCAAAAAAAAATGGCTCTTTTCAGAGCCCGCCTTAAAGGGGAAAAAGGGGAATAATACTTTAATGTACCGTCGTCACGCTCTGCTCCTATACATGTCCGCGGACATGGCGGTAGTTTGCAGCCAGCGCATATCATCAATGGGGATTCTGGGGTGGAGACGCATGCAAATGAGAATGAGCGGAGCTAGGGATTGGTCAATAAAGTTCAGTAGGTGTGTTCTCAATGGCGAGATTTAGTAAGGCCGTCTTCTCCGTGACAGGAGACCACACAGCCATGGCTTTGCGTGCTCGAAAACAGATTATCTGGATTTTGGGAGACTCATGGATACATTGGTTTAAGGTGCATGCAGAAAGCCGCAGTTTATCTGCAGATCTCAGATTTCCTCATATGGAAGTGCACTGGCATGGCGTGCGTGGCATGAGGTGGCTGGACTTGGTACTTCTCTGTGTTACTTTACTGACAGAGCGTCCTCCAGATATACTTATCATTCATTGCTGAGGAAACAGTTTAGGACATGTCTCTGGAATTTCTTTGCAATTTGCAATGAAGGAAGGACTTGCGAAGCTCATGGACATGTTTCCGAATTTTCAAATATTTTTTCCCATATTGCACAAAGACAAATATGGTTGCGTTCTTCTGCTTTTGGTCCACAAATGGAGAAAGTGAGACGCAATGTGAATAAGGCTGTTTGTGCCTTTTTAAGAGATGTTGGCATGTCCTCATTCCACAATGAAAACATTTTGTTTCGCAGCTCTTTCATTTTCCGCAGAGATGGAGTCCATCTCACATATGCTGGCAATCAGATTTTTCTTCGCAATGTACAAAATGCATTGCAACCTCTTTTGGATTCACAATAACCTATATGACAATCCGTTTTCTCCAATCCACAGTTTTTGACCCACAGAAAACACCACCAAAAGGCTCTTTTCAGAGCCACCACTTACTCCAAACGTACACTTCATTGTGTTTGCTCAGCTTGCACCCTCCTTTTTTTTCCCTACGACCGTCTGCAAACATTTCGACAACTCTGCGGGGGTCTACAACGGTCACTTCATACTTCTATTGTTAAACTGAGAAAGGCGGCTCAAAAAAGAGCCTTTTCTGTATTTTTTGTTGTTTTCACGTTTATTGCTTCTCAGCACACGACACACTAGGAGAGAATGGGAAAGGAGGGTAAGGAAGGGACACCAGCCACGGGGATAAGAAAGGGCAAGTGGACAGAGAAAGATATAGGATGAACTTTACCTAGGTAAGGAGCAGATCTTCTGGTGCTCCGTGACCGTAGCTTCAAAAGCCCTTTGAAAACTCTGCCCCCTGCAGAGTACTGCGTCAAAATACATACACACTATTGTCACCTTTGAAAGGTAATGGTCAACAGCATTGCGAATGGCTTGTGATGCAGCTGGAGGGAGGCGCTCCCCCACAGGAGTGTCTCTTGTGGTGAGAGGATCAGACATGGAGAATGCTGTGGAGGAACTCAATCGACTACGCTCTTCACATGGCACTACCTTGTGAATGTCCGCAGTGTGGAACGACGTGAGGTGTCGCTTCATGGTTGTTTTACCAAAGCTGTACGCACCAAGTCTCCCGCGACTCAGCACCACTTGGCACTGGTTACACCTCACCAGGTTCGCACGTGCTTTTGGTACGTTCCCATAAATGGAAAACAACCGCCACACCCACGCCTCCCGGCGAGTGCTCGTAGTGCGGAGTTCCTCCACCTCATTCTCTTCCTACTCTTCTTCCTCGCTCTCTACATCCTCACCCATATATCTATCTGTAGGCCCTTGGGGAAGGTGGTGTTGGTGGCGGGTTTGGGGGTGGTGCAGAGGCTAATGAACCAACAGCAGCCAAGGAAGCCATACCAATTACTTTCCTTTTGGTCACTACAGCAGTAAAGGCAGTACACCTCAATCTGCTATAGCTAGAAGGACAATGAAGATGCGCTCGGGGGTGTGGCGATTTACAGGGGTGGAAGGGTGTGCCTTGTGACCCTCTTCATCACTGCAAAGCGGTACGAAAATTTTACACAACAAGTCCTCAGGTAAGCTATTGTCTGGGATATGTGAAATTATATTTTTACACTCTACAATAATTTGCCTTGTGTCTACAAGTTCTTTTGTACTGTTGTGGAAGAACACAAATGGCACAAATTAGTCCACACACTCAGCATGGGTGTGGTCACATGATGACGTCCTGAACACATCCGCGACAGAAATGGGAGTCCGCTGGACAGACAATGCAGAGTAACAAACTAGCGCATGCGCGCAAGTGGCCTGCGGACAGTGTTCGGGTTCTCAAACTAATTCAAAGTGCGACACAAGTGAGTCAGACAGTTAGGGACAGGCACGATGTTCGCTATACTTACGATTGTACTACGCATGTGCATACATGAAATGCTCACTGTACGGACAGGTCCAGTGTCCTTAGGACAACTCCATTTTGTTTGACTCCGAACTTGCCGGCAACCGCACCTGTTCTACGGATGGCACCATTTTGGCTACGGAAGATACGAACAGGTATACTGTCCTTAACACACTCCCATTTTGCTCATTTACAGCCATCCCGGACACCTGGTGTGGTCTACGAACATGTTTCATCTCGTTTGTAAGCGGTACAGCGAGGTATAATGTCCTTAGGACGCCCCTTTCTGTTTATGTACGCACAACTTGAACAGATGGTGCAGTCAAACATCAACTCCATCTTACTTGACATTAGTAAGGGTAGGTGTACTGCCTTTACAACACCCACATTCTATTCCTTATGGATAGGTAGAACAGGTGCGCTGTTCGCGAACATTTTACGTCTTTTTAAAGAAACATTTTTTCTTCAAACTCTTTAACTACAACTACTATACAAAAACATTCCAAACACTCACACACACACTTCAATCCAAAGAAATAGCGGGGGAAGCAGATACTGACACAAATATAGGGGAATTATAGCTGGATATGAGGAGAAGATTTGTGAGGGGAAGAAGGGATGGGTGTTTCATCAAAACGTCTATTTTCTTCTTGAAGGTTTGGGGAGGGTTCACTAGTGAATGGAGAAGCGGGGCAGGTACAGGTGGGACAATGGTAATGTACTTTTCCTCTCACACAGTCCTCCTCAAACTCCCTTAAACTTTTAAAATTCTCATTCACTATGTCAATTTTCTGCTCAATCCTTTTCATTCTGTCTTCTTCTGTCTCGTTTTGTTGGCCTTTCTTCTTTTCTTTCCTGGTCTGTAAAAAAAATATATGCATATGTTAAATGCCTATAAATTACTGATCATTATTTTGCATATGCAGAGCACTGTGTACCATTATTGTCGCTGTCTTCAGACATTTCCCCATGCGGAAAATTCTCCTCCAGCCACTCCAAAGTACTAGCCATTTCTGTGTCAAAACAACAGAAAGAAATTATTATTTCTGCACCACATACCAAAATAATACACACACATACAAAAAAAATGACCTTCACTCACTATTTTGATGTAATTTCCCTTCGTCCTACTGCGTCCGTTCACTGTCGGTCCAGGCTGCAGAGTTTCTGTGAAGTGATTACGATGGAGGCATCCTTTTTTTTATGGTACCAGCCATTTAATTCTACATGGTTATTAAATGTGTTGTTTTCATTTCACACGTTTAGGTTTCCATATCTACTTATTACTACTTATAATATGTTTATGTCCTTCTTCTACGTTGCACATTTTTTGTGTAAGAAAATAGTACATTTTCAGATACCCCCTGCCTCTTTGGGTAATGTAGATCCCGTCCGCCCCCCTCCGCAAACAGGCGCTCAGTCCGTCCATTTATAATATCAATAGGGAGGGGGTTCTGTTTGTTCTATGTTAAATGTATATCAAGTACGTACATTATACTACATATCTCCCAAAATCACATGATGACAGTGTATATTCAGCACAACAACTTCATTGACACAATGTTATAATTAAGTTTCCCTTCCAAAAACCTGTAAAATTCACTACAAAAAAAACTTTGTTAAGGGGGCATTATGGTTAAATTGCCCTCCCAAAAACCTTTAAAATTCACTACAAAAACACTTTGTTGAGAGCGGACGTTATGGTTAAGTTGCCCTACCAAAAACCTGTGCACTTCACTAAAATAAAATGTTTAACCTCCCCCTTATGGTTCCAAGTAAAACCGAAAAACCCTTGAAATTCGCCAGTTATGGTAAGCTAAGCAACCATAACTTGCGCCACCACCGTGCACTGCTAAGACTAACACCCAGGACATCAAAGATGACATCACAAATGTCATTGATGACATCACTGATGACATCACAGGTGTATGTACTTTTCATGAAATATGTGTACAAGGGATACTTATTATAATGTTGCGAAACAAGTGTCAAGGATCTTTGCAATAAATATCATACCCTAATTAGTGCATTGAACGATGCATTGATATAAATAGCATTCTATTATGGGGTTCTATCTAGTATACTAAGCTACTCATAAAGAAACATAACATTGTGTGCAGCGTACAAGATGAAGGTATAATATTCGTAATGTTAATATGTTGAATAATGAAATGATAATTGTTTTCTTAATAGATTTTTGTGTACTGTGAAATATGTAATTCGTAGCTAATAAAACACATGTATTACATAATTGCATTACTATAGACAAAACACAAAGACACAAGAACACATACCAATATGGGTATATACAGGGAAAGTGAAGTTAGCAAAAAAGCACAAATAGTAGCAGAAACAATTCATAACTTAACTGAATATTTTCATGCAAATAAATGATTGCTCTGTTTCAAAGCTGCTATTTACCCTATGTATATGTATCACTTGATGTGATTGGACCCACAGGGAAAGTACAGCCATAAAAAAAAACAGAACTATCAGAAAGTGCTCATAAGTCTATTGATTATCTTTATGCACAAAAAGGATTGCTGTCTTTCAAGCTTGTGTCTTCCCGTATGTATATGTTTCATATGATGTGACTGGACTCTAAGGGAATTACTGTAAGAACCTAGTTGAAGGATACGTCTACAAATAAAATAACATTTTTAGTTTCTGACTGTTACTGAAGAAAACCATGTGGCCTAGATATGTCAGCAAAAGAAAATGGAGTGAGCCAGACATGTGATGTCATCAATGATGTCATCAATGACATTTGTGATGTCATCTTTGATGTCCTGGGTGTTAGTCTTAGCAGTGCACGGTGGTGGCGCGAGTTATGGTTGCTTAGCTTACCATAACTGGCGCATGTCAAGGGTTTTTCGGTTTTACTTGGAACCATAACGTCCCTTTGACAAAGTTTTTTCACTGAATTTCATAGGTTTTTAGTAGCGCAACTTAACTATAACGTCCCATTAACAAAGTTTTTTCACAGAATTTCATAGGTTTTTATTAGTGCAACTTAACCATAACGTCCCTGTAACATTTATTTTTACTAAATTTTAAAGGTTTTTATTAGTGCAACATCACCACAACATCCTTTTCAATAGATGAATACCACTAACATCTTATGTCCTCAAAGTGGGAACGCCAGGTGGCGTCCCGTTGTAGGAAGGAAAATCTTTTACCAAGATGGCCACCATGGAAAGGGAAGGTGGGGTGTATAAAGAACACAACAGGGCATGAGCAGGGGGTTGGGGGGGAACAGGGGAGACACATGGGCATGAGCGGGGGTGAGAGGGAACAGGGTACAAACGGGGCATGAGCACGGGGTGGGGGGAAAAGGAAGGAAACAGGGGGCATGAGCGGTGTTGGGGGGACACGAGAGAGACACGGGGCATGAGCAGCGGGTGGGGAGGAACATGAGGGAGACACGGGGTATGAGCGGGGGGTGGGGAGGAACACGAGGGAGACTCGGGGTATGAGCGGGGGGGTACAGGGCACACACGGGACATGAGCGGGGTTGGGGGAGAAAGGAGAGAGACAGGGGGCATGAGCGGGGGTGGGGGGAACACGAGGGAGACACGGGGCATGAGCGGTGGGGGGTAACACTAGGGAAATACGGGGCATGAGCGGGGGGTGGGAGGAACACGAGGGAGTCACGGGGCATGAGCAGGGGGTGGGGGGCAACAGGAGGCAGACACGGGGCATGAGCGGGGGGTGGGGCCAACAGGAGAGAGATACGGGGCATGAGCGGGGGGGTGGGGAGAACAGGAGACAGACACTGGGCATGAGCGGGGGCGTGGGGAGAACAGGAGACAGACACGGGGCATGAGCGGGGGATGGGGGGACAGGAGACAGATACGGGGCATGAGCGGGGGTGGGGAGAACAGGAGACAGACACGGGGCATGAGTGTGGAGTGGGGGGATACAGGAGACAGACACGGGGCATGGGTTGGGGCAACAGGAGACAGACACGGGGCATGAGCGGGGGGCGGGGCGAACAGGAGACAGACACGGGTCATGAGCAGGGGGTGGGGGGAACAGAAGACAAACACGGGGCATGAGCGGGGAAGTGGGGGGCAACAGGAGAGAGACACGGGGCATGATCGGGGGGTGGTGGGGTACAGGAGACAGACATGGGGCTTGAGCAGGGGGTGGGGGGCAACAGGAGAGAGACACGGGGCATGAGCGGGGGATGATGACCTTCACTCACTATTTTGATGTAATTTCCCTTCGTCCTACTGCGTCCGTTCACTGTCGGTCCAGGCTGCAGAGTTTCTGTGAAGTGATTACGATGGAGGCATCCTTTTTTTTATGGTACCAGCCATTTAATTCTACATGGTTATTAAATGTGTTGTTTTCATTTCACACGTTTAGGTTTCCATATCTACTTATTACTACTTATAATATGTTTATGTCCTTCTTCTACGTTGCACATTTTTTGTGTAAGAAAATAGTACATTTTCAGATACCCCCTGCCTCTTTGGGTAATGTAGATCCCGTCCGCCCCCCTCCGCAAACAGGCGCTCAGTCCGTCCATTTATAATATCAATAGGGAGGGGGTTCTGTTTGTTCTATGTTAAATGTATATCAAGTACGTACATTATACTACATATCTCCCAAAATCACATGATGACAGTGTATATTCAGCACAACAACTTCATTGACACAATGTTATAATTAAGTTTCCCTTCCAAAAACCTGTAAAATTCACTACAAAAAAAACTTTGTTAAGGGGGCATTATGGTTAAATTGCCCTCCCAAAAACCTTTAAAATTCACTACAAAAACACTTTGTTGAGAGCGGACGTTATGGTTAAGTTGCCCTACCAAAAACCTGTGCACTTCACTAAAATAAAATGTTTAACCTCCCCCTTATGGTTCCAAGTAAAACCGAAAAACCCTTGAAATTCGCCAGTTATGGTAAGCTAAGCAACCATAACTTGCGCCACCACCGTGCACTGCTAAGACTAACACCCAGGACATCAAAGATGACATCACAAATGTCATTGATGACATCACTGATGACATCACATGTGTATGTACTTTTCATGAAATATGTGTACAAGGGATACTTATTATAATGTTGCGAAACAAGTGTCAAGGATCTTTGCAATAAATATCATACCCTAATTAGTGCATTGAACGATGCATTGATATAAATAGCATTCTATTATGGGGTTCTATCTAGTATACTAAGCTACTCATAAAGAAACATAACATTGTGTGCAGCGTACAAGATGAAGGTATAATATTCGTAATGTTAATATGTTGAATAATGAAATGATAATTGTTTTCTTAATAGATTTTTGTGTACTGTGAAATATGTAATTCGTAGCTAATAAAACACATGTATTACATAATTGCATTACTATAGACAAAACACAAAGACACAAGAACACATACCAATATGGGTATATACAGGGAAAGTGAAGTTAGCAAAAAAGCACAAATAGTAGCAGAAACAATTCATAACTTAACTGAATATTTTCATGCAAATAAATGATTGCTCTGTTTCAAAGCTGCTATTTACCCTATGTATATGTATCACTTGATGTGATTGGACCCACAGGGAAAGTACAGCCATAAAAAAAAAACAGAACTATCAGAAAGTGCTCATAAGTCTATTGATTATCTTTATGCACAAAAAGGATTGCTGTCTTTCAAGCTTGTGTCTTCCCGTATGTATATGTGTTATATGATGTGACTGGACTCTAAGGGAATTACTGTAAGAACCTAGTTGAAGGATACGTCTACAAATAAAATAACATTTTTAGTTTCTGACTGTTACTGAAGAAAACCATGTGGCCTAGATATGTCAGCAAAAGAAAATAGAGTGAGCCAGACATGTGATGTCATCAGTGATGTCATCAATGACATTTGTGATGTCATCTTTGATGTCCTGGGTGTTAGTCTTAGCAGTGCACGGTGGTGGCGCGAGTTATGGTTGCTTAGCTTACCATAACTGGCGCATGTCAAGGGTTTTTCGGTTTTACTTGGAACCATAACGTCCCTTTGACAAAGTTTTTTCACTGAATTTCATAGGTTTTTAGTAGCGCAACTTAACTATAACGTCCCTTTAACAAAGTTTTTTCACTGAATTTCATAGGTTTTTATTAGTGCAACTTAACCATAACGTCCCTGTAACATTTGTTTTTACTAAATTTTAAAGGTTTTTATTAGTGCAACATCACCACAACATCCTTTTCAATAGATGAAGACCACTAACATCTTATGTCCTCAAAGTGGGAACGCCAGGTGGTGTCCCGTTGTAGGAAGGAAAATCTTTTACCAAGATGGCCACCATGGAAAGGGAAGGTGGGGTGTATAAAGAACACAACAGGGCATGAGCGGGGGTTGGGGGGGAACAGGGGAGACACATGGGCATGAGCGGGGGTGAGAGGGAACAGGGTACAAACGGGGCATGAGCACGGGGTGGGGGGAAAAGGAAGGAAACAGGGGGCATGAGCGGTGTTGGGGGGGACACGAGAGAGACACGGGGCATGAGCAGCGGGTGGGGAGGAACATGAGGGAGACACGGGGTATGAGCGGGGGGTGGGGAGGAACACGAGGGAGACTCGGGGTATGAGCGGGGGGGTACAGGGCACACACGGGACATGAGCGGGGTTGGGGGAGAAAGGAGAGAGACAGGGGGCATGAGCGGGGGTGGGGGGAACACGAGGGAGACACGGGGCATGAGCGGTGGGGGGTAACACTAGGGAAATACGGGGCATGAGCGGGGGGTGGGAGGAACACGAGGGAGTCACGGGGCATGAGCAGGGGGTGGGGGGCAACAGGAGGCAGACACGGGGCATGAGCGGGGGGTGGGGCCAACAGGAGAGAGATACGGGGCATGAGCGGGGGGGTGGGGAGAACAGGAGACAGACACGGGGCATGAGCGGGGGCGTGGGGAGAACAGGAGACAGACACGGGGCATGAGCGGGGGAAGGGGGGACAGGAGACAGATACGGGGCATGAGCGGGGGTGGGGAGAACAGGAGACAGACACGGGGCATGAGTGTGGAGTGGGGGGATACAGGAGACAGACACGGGGCATGGGTTGGGGCAACAGGAGACAGACACGGGGCATGAGCGGGGGGCGGGGCGAACAGGAGACAGACACGGGTCATGAGCAGGGGGTGGGGGGAACAGAAGACAAACACGGGGCATGAGCGGGGAAGTGGGGGCAACAGGAGAGAGACAAGGGGCATGATCGGGGGGTGGTGGGGTACAGGAGACAGACATGGGGCTTGAGCAGGGGGTGGGGGGCAACAGGAGAGAGACACGGGGCATGAGCGGGGGATGGGGGGTACAGGAGACAGAGACGGGGCATGCATGGGGGGTGGGGGCAACAGGAGAGAGACACGGGACATGAGCGGGTGGGGGAACATGAGACAGACACGGGGCATGAGCAGTGGTGGGGGGGTACAGGAGATAGACACGGGGCATGAGCGGGGGGTGGGGGTACAGGAGACAGACACGGGGCATGAGCGGGGGGTGGAGGGGCAACAGGAGAGAGACACGGGCATGAGCGGGGGTGGGGGGAGCGGGAGACAGACACGGGACATGAGCGGGGGTGGGAGGAACAACAGAGACAGACACGGGGCATGAGCGGGGGCTAGGGGTCAACAGGAGACAGACACGGGGCATGAGCAGGGGGCAACAGGATACAGACAAGGGGCATGAGCGGGGGTGGGGGGCAACAGGAGACAGACACGGGGCATGAGCGGGGGTGGGGGGGAACAGGAGACAGACACGGAGCATGAGCGGGGGGTGGGGAGAACAGGAGACAGACACGGGGCATGAGCGGGGGTGGGGGGCAACAGGAGACATACACGGGGCATGAGCGGGGGTGGGGGGCAACAGGAGAGACACGGGGCATGAGCGGGGGGTGGGGGAGAACAGGAGACAGACACAGGGCATGAGCGGGGGTGGGGGGGAACAGGAGACAGACACGGAGCATGAGCGGGGGGTGGGGAGAACAGGAGACAGACACGGGGCATGAGCGGGGGTGGGGGGCAACAGGAGACATACACGGGGCATGAGCGGGGGTGGGGGGCAACAGGAGAGACACGGGGCATGAGCGGGGGGTGGGGGAGAACAGGAGACAGACACAGGGCATGAGCGAGGGGTGGGGGGAACAGGAGAAAGACACGGGGCATGACCGGGGGTGGGGGAACAACAGACAAGGGGCATGAGCGGGGGTGGGGGGCAACAGGAGACAGACACGGGGCATGAGCGGGGGTGGGGGGGAACAGGAGACAGACACGGAGCATGAGCGGGGGGTGGGGAGAACAGGAGACAGACACGGGGCATGAGCGGGGGTGGGGGGCAACAGGAGACATACACGGGGCATGAGCGGGGGTGGGGGGCAACAGGAGAGACACGGGGCATGAGCGGGGGGTGGGGGAGAACAGGAGACAGACACAGGGCATGAGCGAGGGGTGGGGGAACAGGAGAAAGACACGGGGCATGAGCGGGGGTGGGGGAACAACAGACACGGGGCATGAGCGGGGGTGGGGAGAACAGGAGACAGACACGGGGCATGAGCGGGGGGTGGGGAGAACAGGAGACAGACACGGGGCATGAGCGGGGGGTTGGGGGGCAACAAGAGAGAGACACGGGGCATGAGCGGGTGGGGGGAACATGAGACAGACATGGGGCATGAGCGGGTGGGGGGAACAGGAGACAGACACGGGGCATGTGTGGGGAGGTGGGGCTCAACAGGAGATAGACACGGGGCATGAGCGGGGGGTGGGGGGAACAGGATACAGACACGGGGCATGAGCAGGGGGTGGGGGGAACAGGAGACAGACACGGAGCATGAGCGGGGGGTGGGGAGAACAGGAGACAGACACGGGGCATGAGCGGGGGTGGGGGGCAACAGGAGACATACACGGGGCATGAGCGGGGGTGGGGGGCAACAGGAGAGACACGGGGCATGAGCGGGGGGTGGGGGAGAACAGGAGACAGACACAGGGCATGAGCGAGGGGTGGGGGGAACAAGAGAAAGACACGGGGCATGAGCGGGGGTGGGGGAACAACAGACACGGGGCATGAGTGGGGGTGGGGAGAACAGGAGACAGACACGGGGCATGAGCGGGGGGTGGGGAGAACAGGAGACAGACACGGGGCATGAGCGGGGGGTTGGGGGGCAACAAGAGAGAGACACGGGGCATGAGCGGGTGGGGGGAACAGGAGACAGACATGGGGCATGAGCGGGTGGGGGGAACAGGAGACAGACACGGGGCATGTGTGGGGAGGTGGGGCTCAACAGGAGATAGACACAGGGCATGAGCGGGGGGTGGGGGGAACAGGATACAGACACGGGGCATGAGCAGGGGGTTGGGGCAACAGGAGACAGACACGGGGCATGAGCGGGGGGCGGGGCGAACAGGAGACAGACACGGGTCATGAGCAGGGGGTGGGGGGAACAGAAGACAAACACGGGGCATGAGCGGGGAAGTGGGGGCAACAGGAGAGAGACACGGGGCATGATCGGGGGGTGGTGGGGTACAGGAGACAGACATGGGGCTTGAGCAGGGGGTGGGGGGCAACAGGAGAGAGACACGGGGCATGAGCGGGGGATGGGGGGTACAGGAGACAGAGACGGGGCATGCATGGGGGGTGGGGGCAACAGGAGAGAGACACGGGACATGAGCGGGTGGGGGAACAGGAGACAGACACGGGGCATGAGCAGTGGTGGGGGGGTACAGGAGATAGACACGGGGCATGAGCGGGGGGTGGGGGTACAGGAGACAGACACGGGGCATGAGCGGGGGGTGGAGGGGCAACAGGAGAGAGACACGGGCATGAGCGGGGGTGGGGGGAGCGGGAGACAGACACGGGACATGAGCGGGGGTGGGAGGAACAACAGAGACAGACACGGGGCATGAGCGGGGGCTAGGGGGCAACAGGAGACAGACACGGGGCATGAGCAGGGGGCAACAGGATACAGACAAGGGGCATGAGCGGGGGTGGGGGGCAACAGGAGACAGACACGGGGCATGAGCGGGGGTGGGGGGGAACAGGAGACAGACACGGAGCATGAGCGGGGGGTGGGGAGAACAGGAGACAGACACGGGGCATGAGCGGGGGTGGGGGGCAACAGGAGACATACACGGGGCATGAGCGGGGGTGGGGGGCAACAGGAGAGACACGGGGCATGAGCGGGGGGTGGGGGAGAACAGGAGACAGACACAGGGCATGAGCGAGGGGTGGGGGGAACAGGAGAAAGACACGGGGCATGAGCGGGGGTGGGGGAACAACAGACACGGGGCATGAGCGGGGGTGGGGAGAACAGGAGACAGACACGGGGCATGAGCGGGGGGTGGGGAGAACAGGAGACAGACACGGGGCATGAGCGGGGGGTTGGGGGGCAACAAGAGAGAGACACGGGGCATGAGCGGGTGGGGGGAACATGAGACAGACATGGGGCATGAGCGGGTGGGGGGAACAGGAGACAGACACGGGGCATGTGTGGGGAGGTGGGGCTCAACAGGAGATAGACACGGGGCATGAGTGGGGGGTGGGGGGAACAGGATACAGACACGGGGCATGAGCAGGGGGTGGGGGGAACAGGAGACAGACACGGAGCATGAGCGGGGGGTGGGGAGAACAGGAGACAGACACGGGGCATGAGCGGGGGTGGGGGGCAACAGGAGACATACACGGGGCATGAGCGGGGGTGGGGGGCAACAGGAGAGACACGGGGCATGAGCGGGGGGTGGGGGAGAACAGGAGACAGACACAGGGCATGAGCGAGGGGTAGGGGGAACAACAGACACGGGGCATGAGCGGGGGTGGGGAGAACAGGAGACAGACACGGGGCATGAGCGGGGGGTGGGGAGAACAGGAGACAGACACGGGGCATGAGCGGGGGGTTGGGGGGCAACAAGAGAGAGACACGGGGCATGAGCGGGTGGGGGGAACAGGAGACAGACATGGGGCATGAGCGGGTGGGGGGAACAGGAGACAGACACGGGGCATGTGTGGGGAGGTGGGGCTCAACAGGAGATAGACACAGGGCATGAGCGGGGGGTGGGGGGAACAGGATACAGACACGGGGCATGAGCAGGGGGTGGGGGGAACAGGAGACAGACACAGGGCATGAGCGAGGGGTGGGGGGAAAAGGAGACAGACACGGGGCATGAGCGGGGGGTGGGGGAACAACAGACACGGGGCATGAGCGGGGGGTGGGGAGAAAGAACAGACACGGGGCATGAGCGGGGGGTGGGGGGCAACAGGAGACAGACACGGGGCATGAGGGGGGGTAGGAGGAACAGGAGACAGACACGGAGCATGAGCGGGGGGTGGGGAGAACAGGAGACAGACACGGGGCATGAGCGGGGGGTGGGGAGAACAGGAGACAGACACGGGGCATGAGCGGGGGGTTGGGGGGCAACAAGAGAGAGACACGGGGCATGAGCGGGTGGGGGGAACAGGAGACAGACATGGGGCATGAGCGGGTGGGGGGAACAGGAGACAGACACGGGGCATGTGTGGGGGGGTGGGACTCAACAGGAGATAGACACGGGGCATGAGCGGGGGGTGGGGGGAACAGGATACAGACACGGGGCATGAGCAGGGGGTGGGGGGAACAGGAGACAGACACAGGGCATGAGCGAGGGGTGGGGGGAACAGGAGACAGACACGGGGCATGAGCGGGGGGTGGGGGAACAACAGACACGGGGCATGAGCGGGGGGTGGGGAGAAAGAACAGACACGGGGCATGAGCGGGGGGGTGGGGGGCAACAGGAGACAGACACGGGGCATGAGGGGGGTAGGAGGAACAGGAGACAGACACGGAGCATGAGCGGGGGTGGGGAGAACAGGAGACAGACACGGGGCATGAGCGGGGGTGGGGGGCAACAGGAGACATACACGGGGTATGAGCGGGGGTGGGGGGGCAACTGGAGAGACACGGGGCATGAGCGGGGGGTGGGGGAACAGGAGACAGACACGGGGCATGAGCGGGGGTGGGGGAACAACAGACACGGGGCATGAGTGGGGGGTGGGAGAACAGACACGGGGCATGAGCGGGGGGGTGGGGGGCAACAGGAGACAGACACGGGGCATGGGGGGGGTGGGAGGAACAGGAGACAGACACGGGGCATGAGCAGGGGGTGGGGAGAACAGGAGACAGACACGGGGCATGGGGGGTTTGGGGGGCAACAAGAGAGAGACACGGGGCATGAGCAGGTGGGGGGAACAGGAGACAGACATGGGGCATGAGCGGGTGGGGGAACAGGAGACAGACACGGGGCATGTGCGGGGGGTGGGGCTCAACAGGAGATAGACACGGGGCATGAGCGGGGGGTGGGGGGAACAGGATACAGACACGGGGCATGAGCAGGGGGTGGGGAGAACAGGAGACAGACACGGGGCATGAGCGGGGGAGTGGGGTGCAACAGGAGACAGACACGGCACATGAGGGGAACAGGAGACAGATACGGGGCATGAGCGGGGGGTGGGGAGAACAGGAGACAGACACGGGGCATGAGCGGGGGGAACAGAAGACAGACACGGGCATGAGCGGGGGTGGGGGGAAGAGGAGTGAGACACGGGGCATGAGCGGGGGTGGGGGGAGGGAGAGAGACACACGGGGCATGAGCGGGGGTGGGGGGACGGAGAGAGACACACGGGGCATGAGCGGGGGTGAGCGGGAGGGAGAGAGACACACGGGGCATGAGCGGGTGGTGGGCGGGAGGGAGGGAGACACACGGGCATGAGCGGGGGATGGGGGGAAGGGGAGAGAAACACACGGGGCATGAGCGGGGGGTGGGGTGAGGGAGAGAGACACACGGGGCACGAGCGGGGGGTGGGCGGGAGGGAGAGAGACACACGGGGCATGAGCGGGGGGTGGGGTGGAGGGAGAGACACATGGGGCATGAGCGGGAGGGGAGAGACACACGGGACATGAGCGGGGGTGGGCGGGAGTTTGAGAGACACACGGGGCATGAGCGGGGGTGGGTGGGAGGGGGAAAGACACGTGGCAAGAGCGGGGGCGGGAGGGGAAAAGACACGGGGCAAGAGCGGGGTGGGCGGGAGGGGGAAAGACATGGGGCAAGAGCGGGGGTGGGCGGGAGGGGGAAAGACACGGGGCAAGAACGGGGGTGGGCAGGAGGGTGAAAGAGACACAGGGCAAGAGCGGGGGTGGGCGGGAGGGGGAAAGAGACACGGGGCAAGAGTGGGGGTGGGCGGGAGGGGGAAGGAGACACGGGGCAAGAGCGGGGGTGGGCGGGAGGGGGAAAGAGACACGGGGCAAGAGCGGGGGTGGGCGGGAGGGGGAAAGAGACACGGGGAAAGAGCGGGGGTGGGCGGGAGGGGGAAAGAGACACGGGGCAAGAGCGGGGGTGGGCGGGAGGGGGAAAGAGACACAGGGCAAGAGCGGGCGTGGGCGGGAGGGGGAAAGAGACACGGGGCAAGAGCAGGGGTGGGCGGGAGGGTGAAAGAGACACGGGGCAAGAGCGGGGGTGGGCGGAAGGGGGAAAGAGACACGGGGCAAGAGCGGGGGTGGGCAGGAGGGGGAGGAGACACGGGGCAAGAGCAGGGGTGGGCGGGAGGGGGAAAGACACACAGGGAAAGAGCGGGGGTGGGCGGTGGGGAGAGAGACACACGAGGCATGAGCGAGGGTGGGGGGAAGGGGAGAGAGACACGGGGCATGTGCGGGGGTGGAGGGGAGGGAGAGAGACACACGGGGCATGAGCGGGGGGTGGGGGGAAGGGGAGAGAGACACACGGGGAATGAGCGGGGGGTGTGGGGGGAGGGAGAGAGACACACGGGGCATGAGCGGGGGGTGGGCAGGAGGGAGAGAGACACACGGGGCATGAGCGGGGGGTGGGGGGGAGGGAGAGACACACGGGGCATGAGCGGGAGGGGGAGAGACACACGGGACATGAGCGGGGATGTGTGGGAGGGGGAGAGACACACGGGGCATGAGCGGGGGTGGGTGGGTGGGAGGGGGAAAGACACGGGGCAAGAGCGGGGGCAGGAGGGGAAAAGACACGGGGCAAGAGCGGGGGTTGTCGGGAGGGGGAAAGACACGGGGCAAGAGCGGGGGTGGGCAGGAGGGGAAAGAGACACGGGGCAAGAGCGGGGGTGGGCAGGAGGGGGAAAGAGACACGGGGCAAGAGCGGGGGTGGGCGGGAGGGGGAAAGAGACACGGGACAAGAGCGGGGGTGGCCGGGAGGGTGAAAGAGACACGGGGCAAGAGCGGGGGTGGGCAGGAGGGGGAAAGAGACACAGCACAAGAGCGGGGGTGGGCGGGAGGGGGAAAGAGACACGGGACAAGAGCGGGGGTGGGCAGGAGGGGGAAAGAGACACGGGGCAAGAGCGGGGGTGGGCGGGAGTTGGAAAGAGACACGGGGCAAGAGCGGGGGTGGCGGGAGGGGGAAAGAGACACGGGGCAAGAGTGGGGGTGGGTGGGAGGGGGAAAGAGACACGGGGCAAAAGCGGGGGTGAGCAGGAGGGGGAAAGAGACAAGGGGCAAGAGCGGGCGTGGGCGTGAGGGGGAAAGAGACACGGGGCAAGAGCGGGGGTGGGCGGGAGGGTGAAAGAGACACAGGGCAAGAGTGGGGGTGGGCGGAAGGGGGAAAGAGACACGGGGCAAGAGCGGGGGTGGGCAGGAGGGGGAAAGAGACACGGGGCAAGAGCGGGGGTGGGCGGGAGGAGGAAAGACACACGGGGCAAGAGCAGGGGTGGGGGGATTGAGACAGACACACGGGGCAAGAGCGGGGGTGGGCGGTAGGGAGAGAGACACACGAGGCATGAGCGGGGGGTGGGAGGAAGGGGAGAGAGACACGGGGCATGTGTGCGGGGGTGGAGGGGAGGGAGAGAGACACACAGGGCATGAGCGGGGGTTGGGGGAGGGAGAGAGACACACAGGGAATGAGTGGGGGGTGGGCAGGAGGGGGAGAGACACACAGGGCATGAGCGGGGGTGGGGGGAGGGAGAGAGACACATGGGGCATGAGCGGGGGGTGGGGGGAAGGGGAGAGAGACACACGGGGCATGAGCGGGGGTGGGCGGGAGGGGGAAAGAGACACGGGACAAGAGCGGGGGTGGGCGGGAGGGGGAAAGAGACACGGGACAAGAGCGGGGGTGGGCGGGAGGGGGAAAGAGACACGGGGCAAGAGCGGGGGTTGCGGGAGGGGGAAAGAGACACGGGGCAAGAGCGGGGGTGGGCGGGAGGGGGAAAGAGACACGGGGCAAGAGCGGGGGTGGGCAGGAGGGGGAAAGAGACACAGGGCAAGAGCGGGCGTGGGCATGAGGGGGAAAGAGACACGGGGCAAGAGCGGGGGTGGGCAGGAGGGGGAAAGAGACACGGGACAAGAGCGGGGGTGGGCGGGAGGGGGAAAGACACATGGGGCAAGAGCAGGGGTGGGATGGAGGGAGACAGACACACGGGGCAAGAGCGGGGGTGGGCGGTAGGGAGAGAGGCACACGAGGCATGACCGGGGGGTGGGAGGAAGGGGAGAGAGACACGGGGCATGTGTGCGGGGGTTGAGGGGAGGGAGAGAGACACACGGGGCATGAGCGGGGATTGGGGGAGGGAGAGAGACACACGGGGAATGAGCGGGGGGTGGGCGGGAGGGGGAGAGACACACAGGGCATGAGCGGGGGTGGGGGGGAGGGAGAGAGACACACGGGGCATGAGCAGGGGGTGGGGGGAAGGGGAGAGAGACACACGGGGCATGAGCGGGGGGTGGGCGGGAGGGGGAGAGACACACGGGGCATGAGCGGGGGTGGGGGGAGGGAGAGAGACACACAGGGAATGAGTGGGGGGTGGGCAGGAGGGGGAGAGACACACAGGGCATGAGCGGGGGTGGGGGGAGGGAGAGAGACACATGGGGCATGAGCGGGGGGTGGGGGGAAGGGGAGAGAGACACACGGGGCATGAGCGGGGGTGGGCGGGAGGGGGAAAGAGACACGGGACAAGAGCGGGGGTGGGCAGGAGGGGGAAAGAGACATGGGGCAAGAGCGGGGGTGGGCGGGAGTTGGAAAGAGACACGGGGCAAGAGCGGGGGTGGCGGGAGGGGGAAAGAGACACGGGGCAAGAGTGGGGGTGGGTGGGAGGGGGAAAGAGACACGGGGCAAAAGCGGGGGTGAGCAGGAGGGGGAAAGAGACAAGGGGCAAGAGCGGGCGTGGGCGTGAGGGGGAAAGAGACACGGGGCAAGAGCGGGGGTGGGCGGGAGGGTGAAAGAGACACAGGGCAAGAGTGGGGGTGGGCGGAAGGGGGAAAGAGACACGGGGCAAGAGCGGGGGTGGGCAGGAGGGGGAAAGAGACACGGGGCAAGAGCGGGGGTGGGCGGGAGGAGGAAAGACACACGGGGCAAGAGAGCAGGGGTGGGGGGATTGAGACAGACACACGGGGCAAGAGCGGGGGTGGGCGGTAGGGAGAGAGACACACGAGGCATGAGCGGGGGGTGGGAGGAAGGGGAGAGAGACACGGGGCATGTGTGCGGGGGTGGAGGGGAGGGAGAGAGACACACAGGGCATGAGCGGGGGTTGGGGGAGGGAGAGAGACACACAGGGAATGAGTGGGGGGTGGGCAGGAGGGGGAGAGACACACAGGGCATGAGCGGGGGTGGGGGGAGGGAGAGAGACACATGGGGCATGAGCGGGGGGTGGGGGGAAGGGGAGAGAGACACACGGGGCATGAGCGGGGGTGGGCGGGAGGGGGAAAGAGACACGGGACAAGAGCGGGGGTGGGCGGGAGGGGGAAAGAGACACGGGACAAGAGCGGGGGTGGGCGGGAGGGGGAAAGAGACACGGGGCAAGAGCAGGGGTTGCGGGAGGGGGAAAGAGACACGGGGCAAGAGCGGGGGTGGGCGGGAGGGGGAAAGAGACACGGGGCAAGAGCGGGGGTGGGCAGGAGGGGGAAAGAGACACAGGGCAAGAGCGGGCGTGGGCATGAGGGGGAAAGAGACACGGGGCAAGAGCGGGGGTGGGCAGGAGGGGGAAAGAGACACGGGACAAGAGCGGGGGTGGGCGGGAGGGGGACAGACACATGGGGCAAGAGCAGGGGTGGGATGGAGGGAGACAGACACACGGGGCAAGAGCGGGGGTGGGCGGTAGGGAGAGAGGCACACGAGGCATGACCGGGGGGTGGGAGGAAGGGGAGAGAGACACGGGGCATGTGTGCGGGGGTTGAGGGGAGGGAGAGAGACACACGGGGCATGAGCGGGGATTGGGGGAGGGAGAGAGACACACGGGGAATGAGCGGGGGGTGGGCGGGAGGGGGAGAGACACACAGGGCATGAGCGGGGGTGGGGGGGAGGGATAGAGACACACGGGGCATGAGCAGGGGGTGGGGGGAAGGGGAGAGAGACACACGGGGCATGAGCGGGGGGTGGGCGGGAGGGGGAGAGACACACGGGGCATGAGCGGGGGTGGGGGAGAGGGAGAGAGACACACGGGACATGAGCGGGGGGTGGGTGGCGGGTGGGGAGAGACACACGGACATGAGCAGGGGGTGGGCGGTGGGTGGGGAGAGACACACGGGACATGAGCGGGGGTGGGCGGCGGGTGAGGAGAGACACACGGACATGAGCGGGGGGTGAGCGGCGGGTAGGGAGAGACACACGGACATGAGCGGGCGGTGGGCGGCGGGTGGGAGAGACACACGGACATGAGCGGGGGGCAGGGAGAGACACACGGGGGTGGAAGAGACACACGGGGCATGAGCGGGGGGTGGGCGGGTGGGAGAGATGATTGGGGCACGAGCGGGGCATGAGCGGTGGGTGGGCGGGAGGGAGAAAGACCCACAGACATGAGCGGGGGGTGGGCGGGAGGGAGAAAGACACACGGACATGAGCGGGGGTGGGCAGGAGGGAGAAAGACACACGGACATGAGCGGGGGTGGGCAGGAGCGAGAAAGACACACGGACATGAGCGGGGGGTGGGCGGGAGGGAGAAAGACACACAGACATGAGCGGGGGTGGGAGAAACAGGAGACAGACACGGGCATGAGCGGGGGTGGGGGACTTACTGTGCAGGCGGGATACAAAGCCTCTCATGCGAGGAACAAAGATGGCGGGCGTCTCTGAAGCCAGACGCACTGCACGCTTTCACGCATCCAATGAGAGAGCACGTCAGATGTCCGCGGACATCACGCTGCTTGCCCAATCACCGTCTTGTCCGCGGAGCGAACAGGGAAGGGTGTCCGCAAAGCGAACACAGATATCACTAATTTTTTTCACTTACATTTTTGTAATTTTTTTAAAAACTACTGGATGGATTTACACCAAATAAACCAAATCACGCTTTCGGGACCAAGCCGCCACTCCTGCTGCAAATTTGGTGTAAATCCGTCCAGCGGTTTGGGCTGTAGGAGTGAGAAAAGTTTTTTCCCATTATGTCTATGGGAAAAAAAAAAGTTTTGGGACCCCCCCTATAACTTTGCCCCCCCTGGACGAATCCTCATCCTCCCTCACTTTGCAAAAGAATTCAGAGTGACCCAAACACTCTATTTGCAAAGTTTGGTGAGGATTTGTCCAGGGAGAGCGAAGTTATAAGCCTCCCAAAAAGTGCTCTTCCTATGGAAGATATGGATATATATGTTCATTCACTAAAAAACCTTTGTTAAAGGGATGTTATACTTCACAGTGAAACCAAAAAACAATGCACATTCCCCAATTATGGTAAGCTAAGCAACCATAACTCGCACCATTTATGTGCATTGCTAAGACTAACACCCAGGACATCCAAGATGACATCACAAATGTCATTCATGACATCACTGATGATATCACATGTGCATTTAATTTTCACGCTGCACCTCCACTAGTGACTGTCATTAGAATATTGGCCGAAAAGTGCTACAGATCACTGCAGAACTATCATATGCCAACTAGTTCATTAAGAATGCATTGCTAAAAAATTCCATTGAAATATACCTTTCTTTTAATACATGAACGCCCTCACAAGCAAACGTAGCAACATGTCATACAGAGATGTAATATTCTACATCTTCCCATGTCCGCTACTACATTGATATATGCTTCCAATACATATTTATGCATACTGTGCTACATAAACAACTACAAATGCTTCCCTTACTCCATAATTGTACTATTACTCACAAAACACAAAGAGACCACAATGTATACCAATAAAAGCATTTACAGGGACTGTAATGTAAGCAAAAAAACCTGCTGTATTACCAGAAACTATTCATAACCGTCCTCATTACCTTCATGCACAGAAAGAATTGCTGTGTTTCAGGATTTCTTCTTATCCTATGTATATGTATGATATGATGTAATTGTAACCTAAGGAAAGTATTTTAGGAACATATGAGAAGGGTTACAACTACAAATATCACACTTTTTACTTCCTGACTGATAGTGAAGAAAGGCACCTGCCTTAGATATGTCAGTAAATAAAAAATGAGGGAGCTAGACATGTGATGTCATCAGTGATGTCATGAATGACATTTGTGATGTCATCTTGGATGTCCTGGGTGTTAGTCTAGCAATGCACGTAGATAGTGCAAGTTATAGTTGCTTAGCTTACCATAATTGGGGAATGTGCAGTGTTTTTTGGTTTCACTGTGAAGTACAGCATCCCTTTAACAACGTTTTTTTTTACTGAATATATATATATATGTGTATATATATATATATATATATAGCAGGGAATGAAAACAAAGGGGTTAAACATGTGATGTCCTCAGTGATGTCATCAATGACATTTGTGATGCCATCTTTCATGTTCTGGGTGTTAGTGTTAGCAGTGCACAGTGGTGGTGGCAGGTATTGGGTCTTAGTTTACCATAACTGGCCAATTTCAGGGGGTTCAAGTGCACAGGTTTTTGGTAGGGCAACTTAACCATAACGTCCCCTCAACAAAGTTTTTTTGGTAGTATATATATATATATATATATATATATATAGTGGTGCTTGTTGACTAATTTAGAAACAGGGTAGAGAAAGAAAGGATGAAGAAGGTGACATCACAGGAGAATGTACTTCACGTAGAGGGTGTCTCGAGCATCTGGTAATGGCAGTGAGGGTCGATGGTGTCCTAAATAAATGCAGGAATTTGTACAGGAGTGGTACATTAAGAACAATTGTACTCTCTTGTAATACCTAGAAGGAAGTGGCCCCGGCGAGAAAGTGAATCCCTTCCTGATCTCAAGGATTCAATTAGCATTAGTTGACCATTTTAACTGGAGAGAAATTATAATGGAGGAGGTCACTGTGTGAATATACACACATTCAGAAAAGGCACCCACCTCAAAACATTCGAGGGGCAGGGTGAGAGTTTTAAAAAGTGAGTCACGATTGAGGTCATGTGTGATCACTCAACAGCCAATACCCTCCATGGTCCTGCTTGCCCACTATGAATTGTGACTTTGCTTTGTGCAAGCTGGCATTGGTAACCCTCACTATACACAAGCTGTGTCTCTAACCTGAGTAACATTCAGGAAATAAGCAAAGGGGTTGGTGTTAATATGTTATTCGTGCTGGCAATCAACCAGGCACCTTCGTGAGGTGAGGTGATGTGAGGTGACGGTAGCTCCCAGCATAGCACAAAACATGCACCAGTACCTCACCAGGAAATGGATGCGTGGCTTGCAGGTTACAAACAGATTGCTGCAGTAAATGCATCAATCCATTTGGCAGTCCCATCAGGTTACAAACCTGGGGCTTGCACCCAATTCTTTAGGGCATTAGATTTAACAAAGAGATGCAAATCATTGAGAGGTGTGAGACATGTAAACACTGAGCAGAGCAGTTAAGTCAATAACTTCATCATGGTAGAGTAAGAATTTCTGCAGTGCAGGCTTCTGCCATCTGCTGCTGTACTGAAAGGTGTGCCCAAGAACACACACAGAGCTAAAATAATACTCAATGATGGAGGACTCCAGACCACATAAAATCCTAGCATTATTCAAACAACGAATCCAAGCCGGGACAGCATACAAGCATCTTTTTTCTCGTAGCTATCAATTCTTTCAATGATTACATGTCAGTTCTGTACCAAAACTACATCAGCATTGACATCACATTACACTATCAGTTTACAAAACCTACGGGTTGGTTAGTAGTCCAGGCTACATATAGAATTTATATGGGTTAGTCCCTTTATTAGTCACTGTCTATCTGATGACTCTGCCTCAAACCATCCTCCTACTGATAATATTTCTAATACATAATTACGGGGACAACCAATTGGTTGGTGTTGTCCATCATTGGTTGGCATCGTGCTTACCAACCTTAGACATTTTGACAAGGCGTCAAGATATGTGCGAGACATAAGTGGGGGGATTGAACTTCGTCGGCTGGCCTAATTGCAATTAAATAATACTTCCAGGTCATCCCTAGGCAATGAGTCTTTCTCTCTCCTTGGAACTTGACCTTGTGTGCTGTCTGGTGTCTGCATGTGATTTGAGGGAGTTCTGCAGGTGTCATATTAGTGTTTGGCTTGCAGTGAATAGCCAGTGTTTTCATGTCTGGATCACGTATTAGGGTACGGTGTTAGAACGTGAATTTTCTTCTATTTATTAGGTTTTATCTCATTCTAACGTGCATGTTGTGTTCTACTTCACCACTTGGGACACCCTTTCCCTATTATCTATAGAGTTTCTTGGCATAGTGTTTGCATGCACCTGGACAACAAGGGCTGGTTTTTTCTATTAATTCAATCAACTTGGGAGGTAACTGCTTCATCTCTGGGGAACTATGGTCTTGTCTTTGCATCCATTCTGCACGCCTACTACTCCCTTCTATGTTTAACCTTGGTGCATGCTATGACTGCTGTTCTAAGCAACTTCACCGCTTTTCAAATAAATGTGCTTTATAAGTTCAGCACTTGTCAGAAGCCCTGCTGTTTCTAGCCCTGCTGCAGCCTCTTTGCTAGGAAAATGGTTGCACTTTGGTTCATCCTTTAACCTGTTACCTTGCATCTACTTTACATGCTCATGTTCTTTTCGGCTACATATATACGTGTATATGTACTTCGTGTCACCGTGCATGTGTTTTTTATGTCTATAAACATATATTTTTTAAGTCTGTGTGCGAATATTCTTCATGTCTGTGTGCTCTTTAGTTCTATGCGTACTTGTGTCAAATGCATGTACTTATTATGTGTGTAGCCATTTGGTTACTCTCTATCTATTGTGACGAATCTGGTGAAGTCGTTACTGATTCCCCAAAGATGATCTTCCTTATGTGGCCAGGGAAAGGCAGAAGCTACCTCACTCTGACTCTGACCCTAGCTGTAGGTACCTGCGGGAGGACCACATGTGGGAAGACGACCCACAGAGAAGTAAGGAGACTTGCTAGATAGAACATGGTATTCCCCTTTCTACTAAGGGTGGGATATCCCCCTAAATTCACAAACTGTTATGGCCTATGTTGAGACCCTGGGAGGGGGTAGGGAGTAAGGTTTTTAAGCCCGCCAACACAGTCTTCCTCTTAATCACTGTGTGCTGTGGTCTTCTTCTGTGAAGGGCAAACTGCCCTTAGACCCTCTGAAATAGCTGTCTAAGCCTGAAGGAAATCAGCTTTACTACATATGATCCAGCTGAACACTGAGAGACTCACATATTAAAGGGATGGACTCTTTAAGATAGGCTGGAACAAAGTTATTAAAAGTTATACAATTTTGGAACAGTTTGCACATATGTTTCAGAGGTTTTTACTTTGAGATTCCTTACTACTAATGCTACTCTAAGGATTATTATCCAAAGAATATTAAAACGTAATTTGATATTATCCTACTGTTTTAAAGTACTTACTTGACTTGTTAATTATCACCTCTGGCATAGTGTATATAATATATGTCTATTTTTTATATAACCCCTAAGTGCATTAGTGTTCTCCTGGACAACGTGTATGCTCTGAGTTCTTAGTACCTCACTACAGCCCTCCTCCCTCCTTCGAAAAAGCCTGGCTGCTTGCCATTCTACCAAACCTTTGTGTGGTTCAGGCCTAAACCAAGAAGTGTAACCCTGATCTTTTCCAAGTTCTTTCACAGACAGGAACGTGTGTAAAACTTTCTAACAACTAAATTCATACAATGGCAAAGCCAATTATAAACATGAGACCTAGGGGCCAATTCATGGAATAAATGTGCGCTGAAAAAAGTGGCGCAAGCTGGCGCAAGAAGGCGCAAGCGTGAAAAAGGAAGCGCACGCGTGCGATTCATGGAAGTCCCAGTGCGTGTTTTTATCGGGATGTGCGCCAAACCCGTGCGTGGCGCACACGGGCACACACGTCATTGCAACATCCTGAACGCCGTGCACGATGCGCACAGGGAAAGTGCACAACGTCCGCGCACAAACCAAAAAGGGGGCGGGGCACAGGGCGTAACACGCGGAATGGGGAACAACGTGTGAAAAAGAAGGCGTAACTGGGGAAGTACTGCAGGGAACTACACGGAACGCCCACACGCACGCGAACAACCCGTATTCATGGATTCGAAAACGGGAAACCCGTGCACGGCAAAAGATGGGCATAGGCGTCAACGCGTCCGCCACACGAAGGCAGGCGGAAGCGTCCCCACGCACAGTATAAAAGTGCGTGCAAACAACAAACACATATATACAGCTATGATGAATGCCCCATTTGTCGCAGCACTGATCGTGGGACACCGCAGGAGGAGGAGAATAGCCAGGGCCTGCATTTCTGTTCCCCGGACCAGCCTTTTTGGGATGCCTGATGACCACGTCTATGGGAGGTATAGGTTTCCACCTCATATCATCCTAGACATCGTCAGAGAGTGGGAAGATGACGTTACATCCCCCACCCTGTGCTCCCAAGCATTGAGCCCCTTGGAGAAGGTGCTCAATGTCCTGCATTTTTTGGCCACTAGGTCATTTCAGCGGACTACTGCCATTGTGGGGGGGGGTCTCACAGGCCACGCAGTCACGCTGCCTACACCAGCTGTTGGCAATCATCACTGCACGCCCCTCAGTCTGCAGGCACACATATATGCCCAGAACACCCGCAGAAAGGCAGGCCGTGGTCCAGGACTTTTACAGGGTGGCACACTTCCCAAAGTGCTTGGTGCCATAGATTGCACCCTTGTGGCCATACATCCACCTAGGGCCACTGAGCACATCTATCGAATCCGCAAGCACTGGCATTCCATCAACGTGCAGGTTGTATGCGATCCTAAAGCAATCATCACCTCTGTCTATGCAAACTACCCTGGCTCCACCCTTGACAGTTTCATATACAGAATGGCTGCCCTGAGCCGGGCCCTTGAAGCTGGGCAGCATGGCGACACATGGCTCCTAGGTGAGTACAAATGCCTGTGCACATGCATGCAAGTCACACACAGATAAATACCCAAACCATAATAATCTCAACTATTATCACCTGCCCCGGGGACAGTGCCTACCCTCTGAGCAACCACATGATGACGCCAATCCGGAACCCCACCACCCCAGGTAAGATACAACGATGCCCATATTGCAACCAGGGGCATAGTGGAGCGCACATTCGGAGTCACGCTTCCACTCCCTTGACCGCTCTGGTGGGCAGTTACTATATGCACCCCCAGTAGTGTGCAGGATCATTGTGGCAGCATGTGTCCTGCACAAAGTTGCAACATGGCGCGAGGTACCGGTGGACATGGTGGTGCCCCCACATCCACAACCACAGGCACAGGCACAGGTGCTGCCCATGGGAGGGGACAGGGCACGTGGTGAGGCAGCCCGGACCCAGCTTGTGGCCACATTCTTCACCTAAACTCTCACCCGTGCGGAGTGCACACAGTCCTGGCACCTACCAGGTGACAATCGATGATGACAAAGAGACAGTCAACTGTCACAACCTTACCACCCTGAGAATGTTGCCACGGAAGTGCTACATTGTGTGCATCCCTAGCTACTTAAACATAACCAATCCTGTGTGACCAAAAGGAACACATGCAAGGTGTGTATCACACACCCCTGCAAAACAGTCCATCACAATCCCTGGTATGTCACCCAAACTCTCCCAAACCACATCACCCTTGTCTGCTACACCATGACATTTCATGCAATAGCAAAAGCCCAAACCATGACCCAGAATATACAAAGTGACAAGTCATACATGAAAAATGTCATGAGACAATGAAGTCGGACATGGAATCAGATGAAATGACTGACCAACAACCTCCCACACATACAAAGTCAGACACAAATGCTTTCCAACGGTCGTAGCATGAACACAACACAGAATGCCCGTTCACATGCACATTGGGCATGGCAAAATCCTGACTCCCGAACCCGTGTGCTGTGTGTGTCTCCTGCAACACACTGCTCAGCACACAGCACTTTGATCAGCCATAGTGTTGCAGATACACCTTGAGCATCACATGAAAAAGACTAATGAAATCTACCACCAAATGACGCTTGTACAGGGTACCCAAGTGGCAATAGATCATGTGCTGCATGGACACCGCGGGCCTTAGAATCCAATCTGTGTGCGCCTGTGGCCATGGAAGGGTGGATCTACGTGTGGTGGATCATCGTGCAACTGTGTGTGTCATTAGGGACATGCACTCAATATATGCATGTGTAATCAAGTGACCCTCCGTGCCCTGTACACTTCACATGTGAACATTGGCCATGTGAACACCCCAGCATGTCAAACCACACCAATCTCCTGACACCTGAAAAGTAAAGACAACACAGGAACAGGCATTGACCAGAACAACACATCATGTACATAGTACCCCACAATTACAATGTCAGAGTGCCCAAAACACTGTAGGCCAAGCCAACTGTCCAACAACAAAAGGCCCCCCTTACACATCACTGTGACCTTCTGAACAACTGTCTCTGGGGTATGTAGCCTTCTTCCTTCAAGTGTACATGGCTACAGGATCACCCTACCCCTTGGTCTCCATGTTCGAGCTTGCGTGTAAATAGGGTCCATCCCCCTCAGAGCCCACCTTGACTGGTAAAAATACCAAATCGCAGAGAACTCCAAGTAGGCAAACCCACAAAGCAGGGAAAAGGCTGTAAGCACCAAAAAACCCTGTAGGAGTCTCCAGTAGATGACCTGAAGTAGCAGGAAATGTCAAAGCACATGTACAAGCACAATGATAGAACAACCAAGGTAGCACAGTTGAACAATGGTCCAACAGGATGGGTACCATTTACGGTGCATTACATACAATGATGATGCAACAAGTGATGGGTAGTGTCACAGCTCCGGTGTCCAGGCGCAGGAGTAGCACGAACCAACCACCCCCTTCGTGGTCTGGGCGCCTGCAAGGTCAAACTAACACAGGTCTCTGAGACCCCGGCGGGAAAGGAGGGTCAGGGATATGTTGCATGGTCAGGCATTGGTATTCAGGATGACTGGAAAGAGGGACAGGAGAGTGGATGTGGATTAGCAAGGGAAAGTAGGCAAAATACAACTATTCACTAAAACACATACTCAATTAGAGAAAACATGTTCATCATGCACATTGTACCAAATTAGTCAAATGCAAGCCAAAGAGAACTTATCTCTGGGGCGAGTGCTGCCCTCCGGCCTGCACACTCTCAAGTCCGGTAACAGGTGCACTTCAATGCTGCAAAGAGACTGTGAGTTACTAATCTGAATGTGTGTTTACAACACACACACACAACCCCATCCATGCCCCAAAGTAAGTGACTTCCCCACAAACAAACACCCCTGTCTGCTGCCATGTACTCATACGTTAGCTTGGCCCACCGATGGCACATACACTGTCAATGCAGTAAGGCCGGTGCATGTGGCCGCGCGGGAAATGGAAGACCAATGGGACAATAATCAGACATGATACAATGGTCCCTGGGTGAGCTACTAGACGCGCATAGCAAGGTGCAATTTCAGTACAAGTTGTGTTCTGTCCACCGCTGATTCAAATAGGTAGTGAACATGGCAATTTGCACATGCAAATGACATGCACTCACCACGAGTCTGAGCCTCGCTGGTCGTCCCTGTGCACTGTATCAGTTCCTGGCTAGGAAACGCTAGTACCCTAATTACTCTGCTTCAATGGAGCAGGGGGTACTTGAGGATATGTTTGATGGCACCTGCGTGTGCCCCTGACAACTTGCAAAGCCACTTGCCATTTGGCCCTCAACGCATGTCAGCTGTACTGTGTGCTTCTCCAACAATGCCTGGCAAAGCTCCCCAGCACTGGTGCTGCTTAGCATCCATGTGCAAGTGGCCTGGTGGAAGGTAGGCTGCGGCGTGGGCCCTTGTGTTGCTCACCTTGCCAGGAGCTCCTGGAAACACGTCTGCTTCTGTCGGACGTCTGAGCACAAGCCCTGTGCATCTGGCTGCGCACACATCCACACGTCTGCACCAATGAACGTGGCGTTTCCTGGATTACTGGTCCCTGTGTCTGCTGTCAAAGGTAGTCTGGAGGCTCATCTCCCCGCAGAAAGGGCATTAAACAAAGCAATAAGGCTGGAAAGTTCCCTGTGTGTGTGTGTCTACATGCTGGTTGTCACAGGGCCAGGTTACAGAGCTACATCCAAACTCTTCCCACCATCAGTGTTACTTTGACAGGCAAAGGGTACAGGCTACTGTCAGCAGAATGAAGTGCATCAAGCACATATACAGGCAAGAAAATGACATACATCACAATCCACATCAATTAATGGATAAAACTATCACATACTCACCCAAAATCATTACAGACATCGGGTGGATGAAATGCAACCAATCCCCACTAGGGGTGTTAACACAAGTAGTACAGCAGCAGACAAGCCACAGTTATCAGGCAAGTTCAAAGCCCTTGTGTAATATTTTGTTACACCAAACCATTCTAGCGAGCCCATGGATAAGGGAAGCAGGAGTGGCCGATGTGAGTCAGGACCCCAAGCTGCAAACACATACACAAGACAAGCTTGAAGGGCCCAGCTGGAACAGACAGTGGATGCTTCCAAAAGCCACAAAGCACCACACTGTCACATGAAAGCACAATAGTCAAACAATATTAAACTATATTAACTAATTAAACTAACAATGAACAACCTACATAACCTAATTAAAATAACATCATATAGTCAATATTAACGAACTAAACTAAAAGCAAAAATCAAAAATGGCCACATACGACCCGGGGGGGGCACCCAGGAGGGAGGGGTGGTACAGGGTGCACCTCAAAACCCACATGCGATGATGTTGAGACAAAAAAAAAACCTCCATGGGACAACTGATGCGTCTCCCGGCAAGCACGTAGCTCAGCCTAGATGGTACGCTCAAGCTGCTCAAACCTCTCCTCTGACAGCTTCCTCTGGGACATCAAGAGGACACCCAGAGTGGCTCGGAGGGAAGCATACTCACCCTCCATGGCCTTCATGTGTGCCTCTGCGTGAGCAGCAATTGCCTGACGCAGAGACAACATTTCAGCCTGGCGTGCCCTGTCTGAGGCCGCCATGCCCAGCCTGAGCGAGCGGGCCATGGACTGCGCCACCTGCCGCTGGAGAAGCACCTGCCTAGCAGGGGGGAGCACGGATTGAGCCACACGTTCCATGCTCGCAGCGATGTTATCAAGTGCTGCCCCCTGACATTCTGAATTGGCAGTCGTGTCTTGCTCCCACTCAGTATACCTCGGTGGCGCACGGCCACTGCATTGCTGGGCTTGACCCCGGCGGGGCCCAAGGACTGGCCATCCTTGTTGGGTTGGCACCGCCCGTGGCTGCACGACTACATGCCTCCGTCTACGTGATGGCCCAGGCACAACAGCGACTAGTGTGGAGGGTGACCCTGCGTCGCGATCCACCACAGGTGGAGGTCCCACCACTGTCTGGCCCCTCAGTGCATGTGTCGCGGACAGAGGAGTCTCCACATCAGAATCACTCACCCCTGACGTATTGACCTGATGCACATCCAACTCGACATGGCTGTCAGAGTGGTCATCTGGGCTGGACTCATTGCCAGCCAAACACAAGATGGTCTGAAGCACATGTGGGTTCTCTTGGTCTACCACCCCATGACCCCCCACTTGTGCCGGGTTGTGGTTGTGATAACAACCGTGTGCCTGGCATGACAACACCATCCTCTGGTTCCATTACGTCATCATCTGAAAAGTGGAGAGAAAAAAACATTAGTACACATGTTAGAAGCACATGACACACATACACATAGACACAGACAGCCAACACATGAAGCAGACATGTCACACACAAAAGAGAACCTGCCATGCATGCTGAATTGTCAAAGGTAGTCTGGAGGCTCATCTCCCCGCAGAAAGGGCATTAAACAAAGCAATAAGGCTGGAAAGTTCCCTGTGTGTGTGTGTCTACATGCTGGTTGTCACAGGGCCAGGTTACAGAGCTACATCCAAACTCTTCCCACCATCAGTGTTACTTTGACAGGCAAAGGGTACAGGCTACTGTCAGCAGAATGAAGTGCATCAAGCACATATACAGGCAAGAAAATGACATACATCACAATCCACATCAATTAATGGATAAAACTATCACATACTCACCCAAAATCATTACAGACATCGGGTGGATGAAATGCAACCAATCCCCACTAGGGGTGTTAACACAAGTAGTACAGCAGCAGACAAGCCACAGTTATCAGGCAAGTTCAAAGCCCTTGTGTAATATTTTGTTACACCAAACCATTCTAGCGAGCCCATGGATAAGGGAAGCAGGAGTGGCCGATGTGAGTCAGGACCCCAAGCTGCAAACACATACACAAGACAAGCTTGAAGGGCCCAGCTGGAACAGACAGTGGATGCTTCCAAAAGCCACAAAGCACCACACTGTCACATGAAAGCACAATAGACAAACAATATTAAACTATATTAACTAATTAAACTAACAATGAACAACCTACATAACCTAATTAAAATAACATCATATAGTCAATATTAACGAACTAAACTAAAAGCAAAAATCAAAAATGGCCACATACGACCCGGGGGGGGCACCCAGGAGGGAGGGGTGGTACAGGGTGCACCTCAAAACCCACATGCGATGATGTTGAGACAAAAAAAAAACCTCCATGGGCTCAACGCCTGCACACCACGACCTGTGTGGAAGATAAGTCGTCGTCCGAGTCTGCCTCATCCTGTAAAGGACGACGTGGCACAGGAGCATGACCACGCCTAGGCACAGCTTGCCCCTCGTCGGCAGCAAGTCTGCCGGACGGGTGAGCCTGGTTCTGTGCGGCAATGACATGCAGGTCTGCATGCAGAACCTCCCGTGATACACGTGCTTCCTCTTGCATGGTAACACGTGTAACACAGAGTTCTTCCTGCGTGGTCTGGCTGGACAACTGATGCGTCTCCCGGCAAGCACGTAGCTCAGCCTAGATGGTACGCTCAAGCTGCTCAAACCTCTCCTCTGACAGCTTCCTCTGGGACATCAAGAGGACACCCAGAGTGGCTCGGAGGGAAGCATACTCACCCTCCATGGCCTTCATGTGTGCCTCTGCGTGAGCAGCAATTGCCTGACGCAGAGACAACATTTCAGCCTGGCGTGCCCTGTCTGAGGCCGCCATGCCCAGCCTGAGCGAGCGGGCCATGGACTGCGCCACCTGCCGCTGGAGAAGCACCTGCCTAGCAGGGGGGAGCACGGATTGAGCCACACGTTCCATGCTCGCAGCGATGTTATCAAGTGCTGCCCCCTGACATTCTGAATTGGCAGTCGTGTCTTGCTCCCACTCAGTATACCTCGGTGGCGCACGGCCACTGCATTGCTGGGCTTGACCCCGGCGGGACCCAAGGACTGGCCATCCTTGTTGGGTTGGCACCGCCCGTGGCTGCACGACTACATGCCTCCGTCTACGTGATGGCCCAGGCACAACAGCGACTAGTGTGGAGGGTGACCCTGCGTCGCGATCCACCACAGGTGGAGGTCCCACCACTGTCTGGCCCCTCAGTGCATGTGTCGCGGACAGAGGAGTCTCCACATCAGAATCACTCACCCCTGACGTATTGACCTGATGCACATCCAACTCGACATGGCTGTCAGAGTGGTCATCTGGGCTGGACTCATTGCCAGCCAAACACAAGATGGTCTGAAGCACATTTGGGTTCTCTTGGTCTACCACCCCATGACCCCCCACTTGTGCCGGGTTGTGGTTGTGATAACAACCGTGTGCCTGGCATGACAACACCATCCTCTGGTTCCATTACGTCATCATCTGAAAAGTGGAGAGAAAAAAACATTAGTACACATGTTAGAAGCACATGACACACATACACATAGACACAGACAGCCAACACATGAAGCAGACATGTCACACACAAAAGAGAACCTGCCATGCATGCCTGGTCAATTTGACATTGCATCAGTGAGTAGGCATGTAGAACGGTGTTACATGGCTCAGAAGCGGGTTGATGCAGTGCAGGACATGTGTACGTTACTCACTATCTACATGAACAAGTACTTCATGATGTGTATCAAAAATCATGAAGCCAGTGGAAGGGCTAGTTCAGGCATCATGTGCAATGTGCATGCAATGGGTTGCATGGCTACAAGCAAACCCCCCACCCCCTCAGTGAAAATGCAGGGATGCCTTGCATGGTAGCAAAAGGCTGACCAGAGACCTGTGTATTGGCAGACAGTGTTGACTAGCATCAATGGCATCATCTGAGTCAACTGACAACACAGCAGATGATGATGGGACAGTAAGCAGGACACATGACAAACCCTCAGTAGTACACCCAAGTGTGCAAAAGCCACTACACCAGTTGGACAGAGTCAGTGGGCCTGAAACTGGGGGAGGACTGTGCCCCACACAGACTGTGACACCCTAAACATGAGTGTGATGCAGGACAGGGCCAGAGTGGGCATGGGATGGCTGAAGAAATACCATGAAATGTTGCTCGTACAAGACACGTACTACAATGATCATCCAGGCAAGGACACATAGGGGCATGCATGGAATGCACATGTAGCATGCCCCTGCGGAGCAGCTGCCATCTGCAAAGTCCAAGTGATACACCCTGCATGAAGGGCAGAGGATGTACCCCACTGCATGTGTCTGGCAGGTTGGCTGGTGGAAGTTAGCATGTACACCGGAGGCTTGTACAGGGCATTGCAGTACACCAAGATGAGGCACAACAGTGCAATGGGGTATTTGGGGTGCAGGAGGGTTGAGGGGCAAGGGGGCATGCCTACGTGGAGCACCCGCATGCAGACAGAGGACACATGCACATCAGTCATGCAATGACATAGTCCCAGTGCTGAGAGGAAAACCACCCCTGGCTACATGCAGAAGGGCCAGAGAGCAGGAACATGGACCGGAGGGGCATCTGGGTGACTAACATGTGAGTAGGGTGCAAGTGTGGTGATGAGGACAGTCCCCGTCTGCTCTACATGTCCACCATCCTGTACAGCAAGCACGCATCAGTGAAGCATTGCATGATTAGCACATGAGAACCATGTACACATAGCATGTAGTGGCAGTCAAGCACAACACATCACACAGGCAAAACACACATGGGCTGGACATACACGCAACAAGACTCACTGGACTGGGCATCAAAGTCCTGCATCACTCCCACTCCTTCGACCAATTCTTGTGGTATGATCTCTGCAACGAGTGCCTCGTGCGGAGTGCGGTCATCCTCCTCAGGTGGTGGCCCACCGCCAGTCATCAGAGTCATGCTGTAATTAGAGGCACGCTTGGCCTTAGCGCTGCGTTTGAGGTCATTCCAATACTTCTTGCACTCGGCAGCTGTGCGCACCTCATGGCCGAATGCACTCACATTATCCGCGACATGCTTCCAGTAGGTATTCCGATGGGCAGCCGTAGTTTGACAATTCGGCCCCACTAGCATGTCACGTCTGTGGGCCTGCAAGTAGTCCACAAGGGAGTCCAGTTCCTGGTTGCAGAAAGGCTTCTTCCTTGACATGCAGGAGGCCGTGGCTGTGTCTGGGGTCCCAGCCTGTTCTGCAGATGCAACCTTCCTCCTCTTGGATGGTGGCGCGGACCCTGGCTGGCGAATGCAGCCCTGATCAGTATGGCCAGTGGGACCGGTGGATTGATCCAAGGGAGTGTCAGGTTGAAGGACGACCGAAGGCCTGACTTGCGTCAGTGGCTGCTGGGTGCCCTGGAGTGGACCCTGCGCAGCAACATCCGCTGTGCCAGGGTCATTGACCGCGACTGTCCTGGTTGGTAGACTCACAACCGGGGTGTTGTTGGCTGCATCTGCCCCTGCACTTGCCAACACCTGGCTGCTCGGGGCAGCAGATGACATTGCTGCCCCAGGGACTCGTATCTCGGTCAGGGCAGCCCTGCGTGCACCTACGTTGTTCCTCCTGACCTGCTGGAAATCTTCCAGGGACTCTTCAAGAGCCCTGAGCACGCTCCAACCTGCCATCTGCTGCTGCCTGCCTGCTGCCCACGTGCCCTGCTATTTGGTGCCTGCATGTCAGCCATCTGCCAGGGGCCAAGTGGCTGTGTCCACCCATGCTGGAACAGAAGTCTCCCGACTGGGATACCATCGCTCCACAGCCCAGCCCCAGGACCCAGTTGCCCACCCACGCCTGCCTCGGGGGTGGCCATGTCGGGGCAAACACCATCCGAGACCACTGGCGACCCCCAGCCAGAGAGGCAGAGGGCCACCAGCTTCAGTGAGAAGGAAGTTGGTGTCCTGGTGGAGCATGTCCTGGGGCATTATGATGCCCTCTTCACACAATCGCGCGCCGACAAGGAAGGACGGGAGAGGATCTGGGAGGACGTCATGGTTGCCATCAACGCGGAGGGGGTGGCAACCCGCGACATCAAGCACGTCCGGAAGTGCTGGGAGGACCTCAGGTCCAGGACCCTCAACAAGGCCCGGCGCCTCATGAAGGCAGAGGATGCAGAGGGGTGCCGGGTCCACCAGAGCAACATCCAGATGAGGGTCCTGGAGCACCTAAGCCCAGCGCTCCACGCCCAGATCCTTCGGAGGAAGACCCGTCTGGAGTTGAGCGGTAAGTGGCCATGCATTGCTGTGTGAAACAGGGCATGTTGCAGTGTGCTGGTAGTCAGCTACTTGCCTGTATGTCTAACATAGGCCATGTATGGACGTGTGTGCGCCGGGACATCATGGTAATACATGTGAGACCAGTAATGCGTGAACCACATGGATGGTGCATGTATTCCAATGAGACATGGGGAGCTGCATGCGGAATGCACACATGAATGCATGCCAGTCCCTGTTCTTGGACATGGGGGGCGTTAGAGATGGGTGCTGCTCTCATGTACATGTATGGTTTGCATGTCTGTGTGTCTGAGAAGCATGTGTGTGACTTTGAAACGCCATGGATGCATGACACATGTCTGTGACGATGTGTAGATTCACTCATGCAGTCTGGTCACCGTTGTATGTGTGTGCATGGGATCATTATGAGCCATGATGCATGTGAGTTTGAAGGCAACATTTATGTCCATGGAGGGCCTTGTACATGGATGCTGATGTTGATTGCATGTGCCATGCCTGTTTCTGCATGTGTGTTGCATGCATTGACCCATGTGTTCTGGAGGGACAGGATGGAAGTGACGTTTGACAGTGCCACTCATGTGTTATTGCTTCTTGTCTAGGGGACTATTGTACAGTGCCCTGATGCTTGTGTTCTATGTTTCCCTCTACGCAGCGTCGAGTGAAGAAGAGGGCGGAGACGGCGCTGTGGAGCCAAGCGGCGGGATGCCTCCACCGGGCAGCAATGCAAGTCCCAGCCACCATCCCAGGAATTGCCATAATCCGGGAGCGAGGGGACTGGTGCCACGTCTGCCACTATGGCTGTAACGGAAGGGCCGGGTGAGCCCCCACAGGGGCTTGCAATGGCGGAAGACGGTGCGGAGACATCCAGGTTGGTGGTCTCCACAGAGGAGGAGGAGCCCGCTACTGAGCCGCACATGGGCCTGGTGGGGGTAGTACCACTGGTGCAAGTGGTGCAGTACAGGGCCAGGGTCAGGAGGCAGCACAAGTCACTGCGGAGGGGCCTGTGCATGTCGCTGTCCCTGACCCTGTGACTGCACCACCATGCACCAGCAGGGATGCCCTGTCCCAGACACGTCCGCAGGTATGGGGGAGGCCCACGTCATCTGGCTCTCCACGACCTGCGGACGAGGAGTCCCATGACCGTATGGGCTCCGTCCTGATTGGTGTCACGTTGCGCATGCGTGACATTCGTGATGACGTGCGTGCTTCCTGGGGGGAGCACGCACGCCATCATGAAGAGCTGCGTGGCAACATGGCACAGTTGGGAGGGGCCCTGGTCGGTGGGTTCCTACATGTGTCGCACACTCTGGCGGACCTCTCCTCCTCTGTGGAGACTATGCGCCAGTCGTTCTCCCTGCCGTCTTCCGGCCCAGATTCCACCAGGGCCCCCTGTGGACCTTGCCCGACCAACACAGCCAGCTTGGAGGAGATCCCATTCCTGCACAGTTGGGAGTCGGCGGTCCGGCAGGGGTGGACACCCCAACAACTGGAGACCAGCAGATGGAGGATGTGCAGGCATCATCGGACAGGGCACATGGACAGCAGCAGCAGCAGGCTCTAGGTGGGAGCGATGATGGCTCGGGGCCATCAACATTAGAGGGGCAGGCATCGGCCAGAGGGCAGGAGAATCCTGGAATGGGAGTGTCTTCCGTGTGGCTGTGGTTGGGCCATCGTATAGATGCGGAGCGGCGGCGGGCAGAAGAGGCACGGCTCACCATGGTCAGGGTGGAGTTCTCCATGCGTCGGGCATTGAGGCGGGCTGAGTGCCTCGAGGCAACTGGCAGGGAGTTGGAACAGGCCATGAGTGCATCCGTGCGAGACCTCGGGGCCAGGACAGAGTCCCGCCTCCAGGAGATAGACATGGAGTTCGATGATGCCCTGGCCCGCAACATCACAGAGTGAGCCGCAGGACTTGTCCGCCACCATTGTATATAGTTAGTTAGTGATAGGTTTCCTTTATTTTTTTTAAATTTTGGAACTCTTGGACAATGCCCCACGTTTTTGTATATAGATGTAAATTAGGTAGGGTTTTGTATATAGGTTTCATTTCATTTGTTGGGCTCATGGACCCTTGTTGCAATATTTGTACATAGTTGGACAGTGGATTTTTTTTCTTACATCATTTACCCTCACCATGGATCAATGGATTTTTGGGATTTTGGTTTCCTTTGGATCTACTTTGGTGGACAAGGATTTTTGACAAATTTTATTTTGGATTCATCTGGATTGTGTCATCATTATTATTTTTTTTGTTTTGGACATGCCTTTTTTTCTTGGTTATGATTATTTACATGCTTTGAATCATTTTTATTATTTTTGTGCACAATACATTTTGATTTCTTACTTCCATGTGTGGTATTTGCTCTTTGGTTTACTGCATGTGACAATGTGGGTTTACACAATCACTCGCACCCAGTGTGTGTGTGTGTGTGTGAGACGAACATGTGTTGATGTGCATATTTCACTTTTGGTTAGTGACAAGTAATAGGCCTTTCAGTGTGGGGTGGATGGGAAACTTGATTGTGTCTAAAGACTGGGGTGGCGTGCAGTGGAATTTTGGTTGACATGAGGCCCATAAATGTGCATCTTCATGACATGTTGGGTGGGAACCGCTGGGGGACATAAGTCGGACCTGACCCTCAATGCTGGGTGGATGCGGGTGCTGTGGGACATGAGTCGGGGCCTGCTGGCAGGTGCCCGTCAATGCTGGGTGGATGGGGGTACTGGGGGACATGTGTCAGTGCTCACTTGTGCGTGGTGACATGTGGGCTGGCTGGGGGGCTTCGCCAGGGTGGATGGGCTGCCTGTGGGGCATGGCCAGGGGTGCAGTGTGTTCCATTGTGTTGTGGTCTGCCTGCAGGCCCTGGGGAGAGGGGAGAGGGCACACCTGGGAGGAAACACACTGCCAATTTGTTGGGGCACCCCCGAAATACATGTACCCCGCTCGCACAGGGCCTATCGCGTGTGATTCTCCCCGTGCACCCCCGAAATACACATACCCCGCTCGTGCAGGGCCAATCGCGTGTAAAACTTCCTGTGCACCCCCGAAATACATGTACCCCACTCGCACAGGGCCAATCACGTGTAAAACTTCCCGCGCACCCCCGAAATACACGTACCCTGCTTGCACAGGGCCTATCGCGTGTGATTCTCCCCGCGTACCCCCGTAATACACGTACCCCACTCGCACAAGGCCAATCGCGGGTAAAACTTCCTGTGCACCCCCGAAATACACGTACCAAGCTTGCACAGGGCCTATCGCATGTGATTCTCCCCGCGCACCCCCGAAATACACGTACCCCGCTCGCACAGGGCCAATCGCATGTAAAACTTCCCGCGCACCCCCGAAATACACGTACCCCGCTCGCACAGGGCCAATCGCGGGTAAAACTTCCTGCGCACCCCCGAAATACACATACCACGCTTGCACGGGCCTATCGCATGTGATTCTCCCCGCGCACCCCCGAATTACACGTACCCCGCTCGCACAGGGCCAATCGCGTGTAAAGCTTCCCGCGCACCCCCAAAATACACATACCCCGCTCGCACAGGGCCAATCGCGGGTAAAACTTCCCGCGCATCCCCGAAATACACGTACCCCATTCGCACAGGGCCAATCGCGTGTAAAACTTCCCACACACCCCCAAAATACACGTACCCCGCTCGCACAGGGCCAATCGTGTGTAAAACGTCCCACACACCCCCGAAATACACGTACCCCACTCGCACAGGGCCTGTCACGTGTGATTCTCCCCGCGCACCCCAGTAATACACGTGTCCCGCTCGCGTGTGATTCTCCCTGCGCAGCTGGGTACATGCATTCAGAGTGGTCTGAGGGGAGTTTTACAGGCGTAATCGTGGTTGGGGGGCTGTATGCTGGCCGTTCATGGCGCACAGGGAGGTGTTGGAGGCGTAACTGGCGTTGCTGTAGCGTCGCTGCGCCACTCTGCGCCACGGCTGGTTATGGATGTTTAAATCCATGAATACGCTGTGCGCGGAAATGGATTTTGGCGCACGCGGCTGGCGCAGACTGCTGCACGCGCACCCTGTGCGCCAGCTGCGTGCGCCACTTGTGCGCTGAATTCTATGAGTTACCCCCTTAATATTTTGTCCAGGGATCTACAATGCCCATAATTTGATTCTGCTGTATTGAGAAGGTCTGTGTATTTGTTTGTTTGTTTATATAGCACTCCTCACCCTAAGGCAGAGGTCTTCAAACTGTTTTTTTAGATTGGAGGAAATGAGCAGGGTTGGCTCACATGGTTGGACTGGACCATAAAACTGTCTCGGGCACCAATGAAAAAGTGGCCCGCAGTTGCAAATGGATATTTATTCCTTTAGTCACAGACTGTTTGAATAGTACCCAAGGGGGTGTTTGTTGTTAAAATGTAAGCAAATTGTGATATTTAAAGAATATTTATTCAGCAACAATGGTCAAAACTACTAGCTGCATAGTGAAGTAACTCAACAAACTGGCCCACATTGGTCAAAAAAGTGGCGCATTTTGACTGGCCTACACTAGCATTTTGCATTTCTGGCATGGGCATCACCCTATTGCCCTATATGCCAGTCCGAGCCTGGTAGCTCATCCATAATGGGCGCGGGGGTGTCCACCCAGTGGCCCCCTCATCCATTATGCAGGAGCTGAGGAGCTAGCCCAGTGAAACACTGAGCACAACCTCAGCTGCATTTTCCAGCTGAGGGCGTGCTCCTGGGCTGGCTGAACTGTCAAAGGGAAACAGGCTCACTTAGCCATGCAACAGTGCACGGTGGTGTGGCTGTTGCATAGCTCGTTGGAAATGCTGGCTGGGACTCTGCATGTCTGTATGTGTGAGGGGGAGCTCCTGCACCTCCTTGCATGTGCGGACAGAGCAACCCGGAGCGGGGCATTTCAGCAACCACACGCAGGCCCCCTACAGAAGGTACAGTTATTTTCATGTATTTTTTATTTAAATGTGTATGTATGCTTGTGTTATGAGTGAGAGTATGGTGATGGGTGCTCATATGAATGATAGAGTGATTGCTGTGTGAATGTGTGTGTGTGTTTTGGTCCGATGAGCTGATTTTGGTGAGTGGGCGGTAGAGGGGTGGAATTAGGGTTGTACAACAAAGGAATTTTAAAAATGCCTTTGTTGTACAATCCCCCTACCCACCTGCCAAAATCAGCTCTCCTTCTGAGGTGCTGTGGAGCCCAGGGGACAGGTATGGTATTTCTTTTACTTGATATCTATCATAGATGTTCAGTCAAAAATATCATGCTTTTCCCCTTGGCCCCCCCAGCGCCAAATACAAACTGTTTGGCTTTTTACCCCTTTTTTTTTTTAAAGTATTCTCTAAAAAGCAACATTTTTTAACCCATTATTTAAAAAAAATGCATTGGTGGAAAACCCCTGACAAACCCCCATTGATTGGTTCGGGCTCCCTCACTGTGCTCGGTCGCGATGGCATTTTTGTGGGAAATGTTTTTGCCCCTCCATTTAAAAAATTCACCAGCTCCCAATGGCCCTTGAACTGTGTTGGGAACGGGGTGGGAGTAACCCAGAGACTGTGGTGGGAGTAGGATGGGTGCGAGCACTGGGATAGTGGTGGGAGCAGGGTGGGGAGTGCCCAGGGTCTGTGATGGGGTGAGGGGAGCCCAGGGACTGGCTAGGAGTGGGATGAGGGAGCCCAGCAACTGTGATGGGAGCAGGTGGGGGAGCCCAGGGACTATACTGGGAGTAGGGTGCGGTGACAGCGTGCAATAGTTCATAGCCATTTGTACATACTGTCTGTTTGGCATTTTTGGTGGGGCCCAGCCTGGCAAAGTTTTGCTCAGGGGAGGCCCATGCCAAAAAAGTGTGTAGACCACTGCCCTAAGGTATCTGGGCGCATTACAGGTAATTACAATAAATCCATGATACACTTTGGGACCCATGTTAATTGTTACTACAACCATATGGATTCCTCAATGATGTAGCAGTAGGGATCAAGACAGTGTAAAGGTGGGATATATATCTATAGAATTAAGAAAATGGCATGCCGTGCTTGTATTGCATTTCTGCCTTTCATTTGTGCAAGTGCTTAATAGGATCAAAATGTCTGTCAAACTTTGAATAATTTGGCACTGTGGGAATGCCTACCTGATAATCTTTGAATACAGAATAATGGTCTACATAAATCTGAATCATCCAGACATATCCTTTCAGATGACCATGGGCTCTGTGGGACCGCTATCTGGTGTGGTGTGGAGGCTTTGTGGCACAGCATAAAAGATCATCAAGGTGACAGCATCCTCACACACTTCAAGTTACTTCACCCACTTGTATTAGTGAACTCACCCACACCAATACACTTTGCAAACATGGCTTCTGGAGGAACAGTTCACCCCTTCCACTCCATTGCCACTGCCCTTTTGTGTTCCCCGCATTCTGCTTCAAATAGCCAATTCTTGCCTCTGTCACTTCCGACAGTTAGCTTCGTAGTACAGACTATTTCTCTGGGGATTGGCAAAAGGGGCCGAAAAGGTTACCTGCCAATCAAGTATCCACACTTCATTTCCTGAGCACATCTCAGGTCCATCACACATCCATACCATGACTAGTTCCAGTACAACCTTCCAGGGTACTGGAGACTGCCATCACTGGAAAATGCTCATTTTTCATGAGATGCTGCATTTTCCTTCCTTCTGTTCAGCAGTGCAGCTGATCCACTACACATGGCTAGTCGTGCATCTCTATTTTCACAATCACACACCTTTTCCATCAACCACTCATATTTACCAAGATGCATTATATGTGTCATCTACCCTACTCCTCCTTCTCGCTGGTGGAAAGGAAGATTGAAAAGGTGTTCACTTGTAGCAATGCTGGTACATTGCTTACTGTGTTCAAGTGTTTAATTAATAATGTCACTGAATACAGATGTGCATTGCAAGTGCATATCAATTCACCTATTTAATGAAAAAATGCCAAACAAACCTCCCCAAAAAACCCTCCCAGAAACCCTCCCCAAACACCATCACCAAAACACCATCCCTACAACACCCCCCCACTCCGCACAAACCCTCCCAAAACACATTTGCAATGTCACATAGTTGATAGTCACTTCTGGTGCCTCTTGGACTTGGAAGCCTGCTCCAGCACCTTAGGAGGCAGATGGCACTGTGAGCGGTGCCTTGGGATTCTGGGCTGTGACCCCTGTGTGGGGGTGACAGAGGTGGAGGGCTCAGACCTCTGGACCCGGATATGCTACTAGGTCAGCAGCATGCAGGTATTTAGGGACTCTGTGAAGGCCGACATTCCCTCAATGTGTTCCCTCATCCTCTGCCCACCCATGGTGATGGCAGTGGGGCCTGGCAGAGGGAATGGGAAATGCAGCGGCATAACCGCTGAAGACAGTCCCTCATGGCCTGCATGTGCTCCAACTGCTGGCCTGCCAGTGTCTCGAGTGATGCCTGACACTGCTCTATGGTATCTGGCTGTGCCCAAATGTCTGCCATGATGTGCATGGGCACAGGTGGTGGTCCGTCGGCAGGGTAGCGGCTGAGGCATGTCATGTCATCCTCCTCCTTGTCAGTGGTGATGTCATTGCTAGTGCGATGAAGATGTTGTGGCTGCTGATGCACTACCCGAGATGGCAAGGAGGGTGTGCTGGTGCCCTGACATATGGGTGCCATGGCGGGGACTGCAGCCATGTGGATTGCGATAGGTGCCTGCTGTGGTGTAGCTGCGGCAGCTTCATGGTCTTTCCCCTTCTGTAATGGTTTAGCAGTCTGAAGAACGATGGTCTGGAGGGTTGCCCAAAAGCAATGCCATAGGTTAGGATGTATTCCAAACCTACCAGCCATCACATTTTTTGTTTTGCATAAATCACACCATGTGGGGCGGGTATGCCCAGATATGTGTCCCCAACCTGCTGGGCCTAGAGACCCAAGCTCCTTCTCACTGACGATGCTCAATAAGGCTGAAACATGTCTGTGCATACTTGTGGTCTCATGCAGAAGTGATGTGACCTAGCAGTTTGGGCTGAACTGCCCCTTTTGGTGTGGGACCAAGCCTGATTTTCATATTGTCTTTACCCTTCTGTAATGGCTTGGCAGGATGAGAAGGATGGTCTGGAGGGCTGCCAGAGCAATGTCAGAGGCTAGGATTTGTTCCAAACCTTCCAGCCATCACCTGTTTAGTTTTGCATGTGGCAGCTTCAGTGGCAGCCATGCCACCTGCATGACTGGTGGTGGGGCCACTGGGCACCACAGTGGTGATGTTGCTATCATATGGTCCTGCCAGAGGTTTCACTGTGGTGGTATGTAGTGTCCTTGCTGCCTTGGTCCTCTGCTTACTCCCACTGCCTACCAGGTCCAGCTTTGCAGGGGTGGGGGTGGATGGTGCGGCAGCAGTGGAGGGTCCGGCCTCTTCACTGTCCGTGGACTGTGTACCTGTTGAGAGTACGATGACATGCTGTAAATCATCTTGCAGACATGTCAGTAGGCTTCTAAGACACTCATGAGACATTGTGCGTGTTCTACATATGCACTTTTTGTATGATTTGCATGGGTGGTATTAGGCCAATGAGTGCTGCTACTAGTATGTGGAGGTAGTGCCTGCTGAGGGTGTACATGGTGCATGCATGTGCACATTGCCTGTTGGCCTGCCATGGTTGTTTGTTGCTGTGGGTGCACTGGGGCTTCCTTTGCCAACATGGACTATCTTGGCACACATGGGTGGTTCTCCTGTTTACATGCCTTGGCATGCCCATTTCACCTACAGTGCATGTGCATTACTCCATTTCCCTGCCTCTCCTGGCACATGTGTTTACTCACTGTGCTTTTACTGTGATTGCTATGTGTTTGCCCATTCTCTTGCCCATTGTGATCATCTATGCTGGAGGATGCTTGCTTTTTGCCAGTGCATTCACATATAGGTTGGGTCTGATAGACTTACCGCAATTGCTGTGGCTTCCTGCTCCGGACTCTGCACTCCCAATCCCCTCAATGCCCTCCATATGTAGGGTGGAGCTGGCCCTCTCCTCCCACGGCATGAGAGTGAGGGGTCCCACAATGCCACCTCCTGTGGCTGCACTCTCCATTCTGTAGCATGAGATGAGGCTGCAGATCCTTGACTTCAAGTCGTTTCACCATTTGTAGCAGTCCTCTGCATCACGTGGAACACTGCCCACAGCCATCACCTTGTCTTTGATAGTGGATCAAATTGCAGCCTTCCTCAAGGCAGAGGTCTTTCAATGCCTACTATCAAACAGCTCATCTGCATGATGTACAACTTCCTCAGCCAGCGTGTTCAACTCCCTCTCTGAAAACTTTGGCTTGCACAACCTAAGTTCGGGAAGCACCAGCACTGTTCCTTTTGGTGCCAGTGCTTCAGTGAGAGACAAGCCGGTAGGAGCCTGATTTCCTGGCAGGTGAGGCCAGCCGGGTGATCCGTGCCCCTACCAGACCACTGTACTTGGAATGAGGTTACTTCCAGGTGAAATTACAATATACTTCACCATCCTCTACATCCGTCAAAGTAAGTATGTATTTTATAGAGGAATGCATGTACCTGTCAATAGATATCTGTTTCAATAATTTTCAGCATTGATATGATGTTCAATTGTGAAGTCCATATTTCACAAAAACTTCTCTGTTAATCTATTTTTTACATATGAGATTGACTGAGCTTTTTTCATTTGAGTAGTGTGAAATCATTGTGTGTTATACATTTTCTCCCCATATCTATCTCAACTTGTTATTTAAAAAAAGTTTGATTACCATTGTTCCCTCATTCATAACTTTTGTAAATACACGATTTAACTAAACTTTTTATCTAACACATATTTCATAGACACTTTTTCGAATAGGTCTCTTCTGTCAACCACCATGACTATCACATTTTGTATCTACCAAGCGTCTTTCATCTTTACAATGGCTGATCTTCTCACCTTTATCTTTGGGCCACAGTACATCAATACAAAATGTAGCAAGACAAAGGAAAGAGCTTTCGGTGCAAGGCAGTGACACTGGAGACACATTTTCTGAACTTCAACCGAGTAGAATGGATGATGACCCCACTTGCTGCCAATGCCATCGTTGCATTGTGCACTCATCGCAACCTTACCTGAAAACATTTGTTGTTGAAATAAGTCAACATGTAGGGCTTATCTAGCTGAAGAGGACCCCCCACAACAGTGCATTACATAGCAAAATAAAAATGTGGGCAACATGTCTGACCCGATTGGTTCTTCATGCACTGATGGCATTGATGCAAGAATATCGGGGTACAGTTCGTACGTGGGTTTCCACTTATGAGTGAGTATAGTATTATTACAAATATTTTCTAAACATTACTGTACTTTCACCAGCCTGACTAGGGACCTCAGCAGTAAATCTGCCAGGATACCGCCAACGCTAATAGCGTTACTGCAGCTTGGTCCGGCACTATTAGCAAGGTGTACCTCAGAGTCTCACAGGTCCCTGGCACCTTTCGCCAGTCCCCACGCACTTGCCTGCGGGCCTGCACTTGCCTCATCGCTGCTGCACTTGGTCAATGACCCATGAGAATGTCATCCCTCAGCACTTACCCCAGTTTCTGACTGACTGGGCGCACTTAGATTTCCCCCCTGCACTTGCCCCCCGCCCCCACCCTCTCCTGTACCATCTGTGCACTTGCATGATCTGAACATACCATGCCTTGAAGATCATTTATCTATCTTCCCTATCTCCCCTCCTTGCATAGTGACGCTTCAAAGCACTTGGAAAAACTGCAGAATCGTCGTCAGAGAGAGTGATATATGCACTTACTCTGCCGGTGTAGACTTGTATCATTCAGAAATTCAAGGGCTCTGAATGACTGTTGTTTTTTTCCCCTTGTTCCCTCCCTTCTTGGGTGCTTTGAAACACTTGCCTTGTTTATAGGCGCTTTACAAATACAAATTAGCATGCCATACCATACCATCCCAAGTTGTGGTAAAGCTGTTACTCTCCATTTTGTTAAGAGTCCATAGGACTATATGGGGCATTATCGGCGCTATTACCGTCGGCGCTAATAGCGCTGCAGTAATAGCACCGCAAATGTGAGGAAAGTGGCAAGATTTACCTCCAGCTCAAAGCTGGAGTTAAATCTGCTAGTTTCCTCCCAAACTCGGGATTGGGCGGAGCGATAATGTGGCATACATAGCGTTATGGCCACATTTTTACCTGTCCGCCCAGCCCCTGATGCGGCCATAGATGCACTCTTTCCCATGGGATGGCACTAGCACTTAAGATCTAATCATCCATCCGCCCACACATGCTCACCTGCAATGTGGATATATCCGTCTTCAATATGTCTATTTATTTCTCATACTGTTGTCGGTCTCCAGAGGATTTCACTGTGATAATCAAAACGGTTCAGTGTTCATTGATATTGTTGCACACGCTTGCCAATATCAAAGCATAACCTCTTCAACCTACAGCTTCAATAGTGTAGAAGGCGATTTTCTGGGGTAAGAAGTGTTCCTGTTATGTGGATTTAAATAAAAAAATGGTTAATCTAGAAAGGTCAAAAGTGGTTGCTGAAACGTTTAGCGACACATTCAAGTGGCACACTTTGTGCCTCATTACATGGATGGCGGAGAACCATGACGCTATTAGCGCCATGGTTCATGCCGGTAAAATACCGGCACCGCCTTGGCGGAAAGGGGAATTACCGCCCCATTCCAAGGTTGGCGGGGTGGTAATTCCCCCTTCCACCATTGCCCTTCCCCATTCCCATTTTTGCCCCATAGGGCTCAATGGGAATGGGGAAGGCGCTAATTACGGTACCGCAAATTGCGGTACCGTAATTAGCGCCCTGGGTCCCTTTGCGGGTTGGTTTTTAACGCCTGCAAAAAGCAGGTGTTAAATCCCCCAACCCGCAAAGGGACCTCGTAGTAAGGTGGTAAGGATTTACCGGTACCGGTATTTTACCGGTACCGGTAAATCCTTAGCGCCATCCGTGTAATGAGGCCCTTTGACCTCAAAATCACAACAGTGCGGCCATGTTGGACCTGCACTTTCTCGATTGCCATGTTTTCCCAGAGGCCTGTGGTAGCGTCATTTGGTGGTTTTCAGCCAGGATGTATGAGGGGCCTCAGAACGGATGTCTGTCATTGATAATAAAAATGTCTCATAGCAAATACTTTTTTTACACTTAGCTTCTAGCATCAACCGTTATAGTTCTCTTTAATCAATTGAATATTGTGCATCCTCTGAACATGAACAAATAGTATCGTCTTGTGGCATCCGGAGCATAGACTTGGTGCAATTGGAACCTATGTATTCCTGTATGCGTCCTATGTTTCATGCACGCAGACACGCAGAATCTCCACGTTCTACAGGACATTATGATGGATTTTGCAGAATACAAGATATCCAAAAGTATGGAAGATATCTGAATTTTTTTTAGAAGTTTGTTCACTGTTTTTTTTTCATAAAACAAGTGAATGCCAAGTTGACAATGATCATTTATTCCTCTAGCATATTGTTACTCTACAACTCGTCCATGCTCTTTTACAACGTGACCTAAAGATGAACCACATGCACAATATTTAGTGGCAAATGGAGGAGCTAATCTCATGGCATAAACTTGAATTGATCTGCCAAGATATATCATTTTTAATATTATTACAAACTAGCAGCTACACTGTTGTCAGATAAAAAAAGCATTGCACAACAGATATCTCAAAAAATCGTCACTCTTTAGCAATATGCTACACCACTTTCAGTACTGTTCTACATAGTTCTACTACCACATCTGCTAAATACTCCCAATAGGTATGAATGATGATCTATATGATGTTTTGATTACAAACAATACTGATTTAGCCTTTCATATAACATTACGGAGACATTCATTAACAATTTATATCTGACACAGACCTACAAGTGACTTTGTCAAGGCTTTTGTGGGGAGGGAGAGTGCACAAACAATGCATTTACATATAAACATGCTTGTACTATTCTTGAAATAGGTGCAGAGTTCATACCCGAAAACACTACTATGCCAGTGTTTCTAGCAAAGTGGTCCCTAAAATGTATTGCTATTCATCCCAACCTACTACTCACCAAGGGTGCCACTGATAATGTCCAGGGTAGATAGTGTGTGGCAGGGTTGGAAGAGGGATTGTGGGAGGCAGCATGAAAATTCATAATTGTCACTCCCTGTAATAGGATTTATAAACAGTTGTGTATTTTCATGTTGGTGGATAGCTGTCTAATATATTAATAGGCACTGAAATATCACATATTAAAAAATTAAAAAGGGACCTTTCTTAAATTACATGCAAATCTTAATGGTAAGTAAGGAATATAAATACGTGAAGTTTTTCAGGCTTCCATACCATGCTTTGAGCTAAGAACAATGTGTTTTGTGCCTAACGCACATTAGACATCACCACAGAGCACCTTCTAAAAATGTTTGTATCTATTCAAAACATAATTAACTGTACTAAGAAAAGAAGACACTTGAACATTCAAAAGATAGTCTAAAATATTACAAATTCCAATTTTTTCATTAAGCTATGATTTATCACATACATCCAAGAACTAATGCTCTGTTGTGTTCCCTCATTTTGTATTGTGATGTATCGGCAGCTAATATGCCTTCCATACATTAAACAAACACAAAGATAATTTGTCTAAAGTAGATGCCTTGGACTTTCAACTTCTGCTTTCGGATAGTAGTGCATGTATTTGACAAAGAATTGAATTATGAATTGGGAACTGTCCAGGATGTCCCACTGGGCAGTGAGGCAGCTCTTCGTGGACGCCAATATGCCCCTTAATGCACCATATTAGCTTGATGTGGTAATTCAATTATTTGCATACATTGTGTTCTTGTTTCTATATCCTAATCAAAGTTATACTGTATTGAGAGCCATTCCAAAAGCTACTCGCCCACATCAATATATATCTTGACAAATGGTGTTTCAATCTGCACAATGGCAGATCGCCAAAATACACAAAAACAAATGAACAGATAATCTAGCCTTCACCTGCATGTTAGTAAAAACATTGAGGGCACTCAACACATTAGCACTTGGTAATTTAATTATTTCAGGATTTTCCCCTGGGGTGTGGAAGAAGTCTTAGAAAGTGGATCAACAGTCCTCTTTTCTCCATCAATTTCCTTTTCAAAGGGATACAAGCATCAATGACATGCCACTATTTGCCCGCCGACTCCTCGCGACATCTTTACACAAGGTGTGTTTTACAGGTCAAAACTGGACAGCCAAAATACATAACCATAAGCAAATGGCCCATCCTGTCCCAGCCAAAAGGTTGCCTAACTAAATCATGAGACCACCGTACACAATAGCAATTGCTGATTGAATTCAGCAGTATGTCCCACAAGGGTATGGTATTAGTCTTAGAAAATGGCACAGCAGTCCTTTTGCACCAGCAATTTAATTCTCAAAGGGATGCAAGCTTCAATGACATGCACCTATCTGCCCCCACCGACATGGTGTGGCTGGTCAAAGTAAGATGGTAAAAATAGGCGAAAACAACTGACTGAAAAGTACATCCTGTGTCAGTCAAAAGGTGGCATAACTAAATCAAGAGACCACCGTACACAGTAACAATTGCTGATTGAATTCAGCAGGACGTGCCAGAAAGGTATGGTATTAGTCTTAGAAAATGGCACAGCAGTCCATTTTCACCATCAGTTTACTTCTCAAAGGGATACAGGTTTCAAGGACATGAACCTATCTGCCCCCACCGACATGGTGAGGCTGGTCAAAGTGAGATAGTAAAAATAGATAAAAACAACTAAAAAGTACATCCTGTGTCGGTCAAAAGGTGGCATAAATACAGAAAGAGAACACTGTATAAAATAGCACTTGCTGATTGAATTCTGCAGGATGACCCAATATGGTGTAAGACAACAGTGTTGTGATACAAGTCTTGGAAGTGGGCACATCGCCCCTTTTGTCACCATTCTATCTTGATCAAGCCATTTAACTTTTTGATATCTTTGAACACATGGGTTAATTTTTACAATACCTTTAATGACATTCCACAATCCCCTCTTCTCAACGACATTGCTACCTTGTCAGATTGTATGTCTGGCAGGTCAAATGCAGATAAGTAAAATAAACAAAAATCAAATGACTCCTCATTGGGGTTTTGCCCACTTATCCTACAAACATGTCCTGAGATAATTAATGTTCCATGGACTATAATCCTTCATCATGGGCCTTTTTAGAACATACAAAACCCCAACAATTAGTTTGAAGTGTGTTTTAACTTGTAATTACATTTTTTGGAATTGCTCATTGGAAATCTGCAAAGATTAATAACTCCTTGGACCATTTTTATATTATGTGATTTCATTTATCCATTTGCATTATGTATTCTAAATGTCCGATGTTTTAATTCCAGAAGTTGTTCTTGTTGATAAAAAGTGATCTTGCATTGTCATCGGATGACCCAACACTATACATACCAAGGTGCAAGGTGCGCTAATACATATTTTCCACAAAGATAGTCCGATGATCTGACAATGACCACTCGACTGTGGAGTCCAACCAGATGTCATCAATAGAGGAACAAATAAGGTGTTAGGAGATGAATAAGGAAATTAATGTGATGTATCCAGTGAACATTTTAGGACATAGATGTATGAGTCAGATGAATTAAGAAGAGGGGCATCCCAGACCGAATAAGAGATGACTTGCTACAGCTGATCCAATGCTTTTTACACATCAGAGTAGTCGAGTCAGTGTAAAATAATGTGCTTCTTGGTTTCTTTCCACTAGATGAGACTTAGGCAGTCATTGCTGTTTCTTTACCCTCTGGCACATTACATTCAACCCACGTATGCCAGTCATGGTTGCCTTGTTCATTAGAATAAATTGTTTTAGTGGGTTACAGTTGAGAGCAGGCATGTTACTAATATCTATCTGATTAGTGTCTAGGCCAAGTGGAAATTATTGCCTCATGACACTTGACAAGTGTTCCCAATAGCCTCTCTGTGAATCTAGAAGTATTCCCAATAGCCACTCTGAAAAGTTGAATTTAGAAGTGTTCCCAATAGCCACTCTGAAAAGTTGAATTTAGAAGTGTTCCCAATAGCCACTCTGAAAAGTTGAATTTAGAAGTATGCCAAATATCCTCCCTGTGAAACCTGAATCTAGAAGTGTGCCCAACAACCTCTCTGCGAAAAGCCGAATTTAAAGGTGTGCTCAATAGCCTCCGTCTGAAGGTTGAATTTAATTGTGGGCCCAATAGACTCTCTCTGAAAACTGAATTTAGAAGTGTGCCGAACAGCTTCCATGTAAAAGTTGAATGTACAAGTGCGCCCAATTGACTCTCCGCGAAAGTGGATTCGAGAAGTCTGCCGAATATCCTAATAGTATAATACCATGCCGGACCGAAAGGACTAATCTCCCTAATAACCTCCCTGTGCAAAGCTGATTAAGATTCATGCCTAATACCCTCCCTGTATAAAGCTGAATTAAATGTACTGCACCTATTAGTGTGCCCTAATTGAACTGACTAGTGTCCAGAATAGCCTCTCCGCACTTAGTCCAACGTAAAAGTGTACACGACACCAGTGAGGTTAAGAAGCGTACCTAAATATCCTAATTATTAATATGCCTAAAAGTATATCTGTGTAAGGTAGAATTTAGAACTGTGCCTAATAATCTAATATCCCCTCTATGCAAAATTGAATCTAGAGGCAGACTTAATATCATCTTTATGTACAGGTGAACTTAGAAGTGCACCTAATAATACCTAAAAGCCTAATATCATCTGTGTACAAATAAACCTAGAAGTGCACCTAATAGTCTAGTGTCGCTTCTGTGCAAATTGAAATTGGAAGTGTGCCTAAAAGCGTGCCCCCACGGAACTTACAGCTACAATTAGAAAGCCCTCCTAAAATCCACCTAAAAGCGTGTACCAACATTGAGTGCACCCACTTCACCAGAGTTCGTCGAAAACGACCACCGTGGACCACCCCCACTTCCCAATCTGCCTTCCCTCCCGTCCCCCCTTCCCAAACCAGCCCACCCTCCTTCGCACTCCCTGCCATTCCCCTCTCCAAACACCAATCCAGAGGGGCACGATGGCGAGCCAACCACCCTAAGACCACTCCTCCCCTGAATCCCACCACCGTCCAGCCATCGTTAACCATGCCCGCTCCCCTCACTATCATACCTGGCACACCCCGCCCTGCAATCACCCACCCCCCGCCTTGCCCTCACACCCCTGCCACCTTCCCCCCGACTGCACCCTTTCCCCTCTCTAAAAACTGCATGCCTAGCCCTTGCTAGAACCGAAGCTGCATCCCTCTCCCCCTCTAACCCTCCTACCCTCTCTCACACCCCAATCACAACAAGGAAACTAAAGAGGAAATGTTCCTGGTCCCCCTCAATCTCTCAGCACTCTTCGCCTCCCCTGTCTCGACCCACCACCTCATTCCCGCAATCACCTCCTTCCTCCGCTGCTTCACACTTCCTGAAACCCCTCTCCCTTGATTTCTCATCAACTGCAACTGAAACCCCTAATTGCCAACACCCCACTTTCAAATCCCCCGAACCAAACCCAATCATCCTAACACACGCAGCCTCCCAACCCAGCCCGAAGCCTGCCAGTTTTTCTGCTCGCCCTCTATTCCCATCGAGCATCACCCACCCTACCCCCCCTCCCTCCTCCACTCTCTCCGACCCCACCCCCTCCAGCACCAAGACCAACCTCGCCTGCCGATGTGAACTGCATCATATTTAATGCCCGATCCGTAGCAAAAAACAGACACTGCATCTTTGACCTCCTCGCCTCTGTCAAACTAGACCTAGTTTTCATCACTGAAACTTGGTTCTCGACGACTTCGCCCCAATCGCCAATGAAGCCTTCCCCCCTGACTACTCCCTCATCCAACTGAACCATCCCTCCAGAGGAGGGGGAATAGCATTCGTCTTCAAGTCTCTCTTCCACGCCTCAATCATCGACAACCAACGTTCCATTCCTTCCTGCGAATCTCTCCTCGTTAAACTATCCATCTCCCCATCGCTCTCACACAGCTTCCTAATAATCTACAGGCCTCCTGGCTATGATGGACAATTCGCAAACAACCTCTGCGACTCTATTGCCACCCTTCAACTAAACCATCCCAACCTCACCCTTCTTGGAGACTTCAACATATGGCTCGACATCCCCACGAACCCTATGACACACTCTCTGGTTGACGGTTTAGACGCAATTAACCTCCAACCCTGCATAAATGGCCCGACTCACTATAAAGGACACACTCTTATTCTTGCCCACGGCCCCTCGCGCCGCCATATTCCGGTCTACGTTGGGTCACCCTAGCGTCCAAGTGTCTTCCCAATCGTAATTTCCGCTTTTCACCGACCGTCGTAGTGATCTCAGGGCAGTCGCGACATCCTCTCACCGCTGCTAGTTGCTGATCAGTGCCGAGCGAGCGCCGCTCGTGCTTGTCATGGTGCGGCCTGCATTTTCACACCTCTGTTGCCCTCGGGCCCCTGCTGTCCGGGCCAGCCCCCGATCCTCCACGACCCAAGGCCCACAGCCCCCAGGGGTTTTGTTCCGTCTTCACCTCGCCATTGACGTTCTTTCCCGGTGGCCGCCGCCTCTATTCATCCTATTCAGGTGCCCCAGTGTCGTTTCCTTTGTTGTCGGCCATCTTGTGTGACAATGGACCGAACTGCCGCCGTTTTTCGTCGAGCAATTCCTCCCGACTACCGCTTACGATACTCTCGATCTTTACACAGTGGGCAGAGCATACATTCCCGTGCGTGTGTGATCAATTCTGGAACCAATGGCGCACTTTCAAAGGTAGTTTTTTCGGATCATCTGTCGGATCCTCCGGAGCTACACGGGAAGCACGTCCTACCCCCTGGCTGCTCAAGCCACGCCCCCTATATAAAGGACACACTCTTGACGCCATTTCTACCTCCAACACTCTGATTCATTAAAAGCCACCCACCCCTATCATCTGGTCCGATCACTTTATTCTCTCGTTCACCTTTTGCTCACCCGACTCCCTTCCCGTACTCGAATCTGAACCTCCGAATCTAGGCAAATGCTGGAAAAAACTAATAATCACCCCAGACCTAGCCGAGGCACTCCACCAGTCTCCACCACCTACCAACCCTCTCATCAAACAACTAACCCCTGACGCCTTTGACTCATGGCTCAACGCATCTCTGATGCGGCTCACACCCCCATGCAAACCATCAGCCCGCCGTGGCCTCTTCCCCAAATGGTTCACTCCTGAATTGAAGATCACTAAACAACTATATAAATACCTAGAATGCAAATGGCAGAAAGACAAAACCCAGGAGAACAGGGCCACCTTGGCCCGCCACCTGTATCAGTACAAGGCCGAAATCCGGAAAGCAAAAAAAGCCCACTACAACTCTGGAATCCTAAACTGCAAAAACCCAAGCAAAGAACTCACAAAATCATCTCCGAATTCACCAATCCGGCCTGCACCACGACCATCCCGACCCCCTCACAAGCACTGTGTGACTCACTCTCCCCCCACTTTTACACCACGGCTCTCGAAAGAAGAAAAACTCTAACCACCAAACTGGCTTTCTTACATCCACCAGGCAATTCTCCACCCGTACCGGCCAGCCCACCAGCTGCGACCTCTACGCAACCAATATTTGAATCCTTTAGCCCAATATCACCAGAACAATTTCTCAAACTTTTATCTGCCCGCAAACCATCTGGATCCCCGCTGGACCCTTTCCCAGCCACAACCCTCAAAGAAATGTTCACATCCACCTGCGCAGGAGAACACACTAGATCCATCATAAATGCCTCCCTTTCCTCTGGTATCTTTCCCGACGCATTCAAAATGGTTTACGTCAAACCTCTAATTAAAAAACCTTCTCTCGTCCCTCTCGAGCCCAAAAACTATCGCCCCATTTCCAACACCAGGTTCCTTGCCAAACTCATTGACCAAACCGCCTACTCCCAACTAAATGCCTTTGTCGAAGCCAACAATCTCATAGACCCTGCCCAATCAGGTTTCAGATCCCCTCACAGAACTGAAACCACCCTAACCTCAATCTGGGATGACCTTAAAATGACAGCACACTCCACGAGATTCGCCGCGCTAATCCTTCTCGACCTATCTGCCGCCTTCGACACGATCAATCACTCAATCCTCTAGACCGCCTCCACTTCCTAGGAATTCGTGGAACCACTCTTAAATGGATAGATTCATTCCTCAAAGATAGGTACCAAATAACGATACTCTCCACCTATACCTACCAAGCCCGACCAGTCGACACGGGAGTCCCACAAGGAGCATGCCTATCTGCCCTCCTGTTCAATCTCTACCTGACCACCCTCCCACCAATGATCCGTTCACACAACATCCTGTGCTATAACTACGCCAACGATACTTAGCTAATTCTAAAACTCCTGAACTCAAAACTCAATCTCCGACCCGACCTGGCCTCCTGCCTCCTTGACATAGAACTCTGGCTGACCCAAAGCCACCTCCTGTTAAACCCCTCCAAAACGGAAATCATGGTATGTGGCAACTCCGAACTTCTTCCGCACCCACTACCATGGCCACCCGCCATGGGCAACTCACCGACCGCCTCCAAATCAGTGAAAAATCTTGGGTGCACCCTTGACTCTGACCTAACTCTCTCGCACCAAGTCAACAATGTCTCAAAGTCCTGCCACTACCACCTTAAAACCCTTAGACACATCTTTCCATATCTCTCCTTTCCCAACAGACTCTCCGCCATCCAATCAATCGTTATATCAAGACTGGACTATGCAAACCCCCTATACCTCAGAATCCACGCGTACCAACTGAATAAACTCCAAAGGGCACAAAACGCAGCAGCCAAATTACTACTTGCGCTTGGCCCAAGAGACCACGTCTCCCCAGCCCTTAAAACGCTCCACTGGCTTCCAGTAGCCCGAAGGGTGACTTTCAAAACCTTATGCATCTCCCACCGAGCACTGCATAAAACCGGACCTGAATATCTTCAAGACAAACTAAAACCCTATCACCCCCCCACGCACCCTAAGATCGAGCTCAGCCGGCCTCCTAGTCATGCCGAAGACAAACTCAGTCAGGCTAGGCAGAGCATCATTCTCATCCTTGGCCCCCACGCTATGGAATTCACTCCCACCCCACATCTGCCTAACTGAGGATCTAACGTCTTTCCGCAAACTGCTGAAAACCTGGCTCTTCCCATAAAACCAACCCGTACCATACTATCCCAAAACAGCCTAACAACAACTCAATGACACCAATGTACAAACTACCGATGCGAGAAATGGACAGCTAATAACTCCTACTATAAACTAGAAGGACAAACAGAATTAAACAAATAAAGTAGATCAAAGCAGTATAAGGGTTAATAAGAGTAAATCATACGGAAACAGTAAAGAAAGTTAAACTGCTGAAATGGACAGATTCCATGAGGAGTGAAGGAAGTGAATGGCATGGATGATATAGTTAGAATTGATGAAGCCGGTAGAACAGATGAATGCGCTGAATCGAAAAATGCATGAGTGGAAGAACAGATAGCTATATAGCGAATGAGTGTGGAAATCAAAAGAATAAGTAAATCGGATGAGTGTATAGAATGGATGAACATGTTGAACGGGTGAGTGTGTAGAGCGGACAGGTATGTAGAGCGGACGAGCGTGTAACACGGATGAGTGCGTAATATAGATGAATGTGAAGAACAGATGAGTGTAATCCGAATGAGTGTGTAGAACAGATGAGTATGTGGAACGGATAAGTTTGTAGAGCATGTGACAGCTCCAGGTCATATATGCAGGTTTCCGCAGGAGAGGCAAGTAAAGCGCATGATTGTGTGGATAGCGGATTGACTCAGAAGTGCAGAGCGGATGAGTGTATGGAGCGGATGAGTGTATGGAGCCGATGTGTATATGGAGCGGACGAGTGTATAGAGCAGACGAATGTATGGAGTGGACGAATGTATGGAGTGGAGGAGTGTATGGAGCGGAGGAGTGTATGGAGCGGAGGAGTGTATGGAGCACATGAGTGTATGGAGCGAAGGAGTGTATGGAGCGGAGGAGTGTATGGAGCGGAGGGGTGTATGGAGCAGAGCGGTGTATGGAGCAGAGGGGTGTATGGAGCACATGGGTGTATGGAGCGCACGGGTGTATGGAGAGGATGAGTGCGCAGAGCACATGAAGGTATAGAACAGATGAGTGTGTGAGATTGAATATAGAGAATAGGATATCGCTGTTGGATGTGTGAAAAGCACGAGTGCTTAAATCAAATGAGTGCGGAGAGGGGATGAGTCCATGGAGCAGATGAGTCGTGGAGCGGATGAGTGCGTTAGAGCGGATGAGTGCGCTGGAGCGGATGAGTGTGCAAAGGGGGTGAGTGCGCAGAGGGGGTGAGTGTGCATAGGGGTAAGTGCGCAGAGGGGGTGAGTGCACAGAGGGGGTGAGTGAGCAGAGGGGATGAGTGCGTAAACTTCAGAGAAGCAAGTAGAACGCAAGAATGCACAAACCGGATGAATGTGCAGAACGGATGAGCGAAAACATGATGAGTGTGTAGAACAGATGAGTATGTGGAGTGGATGAGTATGTAGAGCCATCGAGTCTGGATGGCTGATGAATGCGGAAGTACAGAGAGTGTGTTTATCGCCAGAGCGGACGATTATACAGACCTGGCGAATGTATGGAGTGAATGAGTGTAGGAAGCAGATGAGGGTATGGACCGGACAAGTGTAGGGAGTGGACGAGTGTAGGGAGTAGATGAGTGAAGGGAATGGATCAGTGTACAGAGTGGATGAGTATGGAGCAGACAAGTGTATGGAGCGGACGAGTGTATGGAGCGGACGAGTGTCTGGAACGGATGGTGGAATAGAACGCATGGGTGTATAGAACTCATGGGTATATAGAGCGCATGGGTGTATGGAGCGGATGAGTGCATGGAGCGGATGAGTGCATGGAGCGGATGAGTGCATGTAGCGGATGAGTGTATGGAGCGGATGAATGTATGGAGCGGATGGCTGTATGGAGCGGATGGCTGTATGCAGCGGATGGATGTATGGAGCGGATGGGTGTATGGAACGGATGGGTGTATGAAGCAGATGTGTGTATGGAGCGGTTAGATGTATGCAGCAGATGGCTGTATGAAGAGGTTGAGTGTATGGAGCGGTTGAGTGAATGAAGCCGATGGGTGTATGGAGCGGATAGGCGTATGGAATGCATGAACATATGAAATGGATGAATATTCAGAGTAAATGAAGGTATAGGACAGGTGAGTGTAGAGATGAATATATAGAACAAGATATTACTGTTGGATGTGTGAAATCACGAGTGATTAAAACGGATGAGTGCAGAGAGGATGAGTGCGTGGAGACGATGAATGCATAGAGAGGATGAACGCATAGAGAGGATGAGTGCATAGAGGGGGTGAGTGCGTACAGGGGGTGAGTGCGTAGAGGGGGTGAGTGCGCAAAACAGGTGAACGCATAGCACGCGTGAGGGCATAAAGCAGATGAGTACCTGGAGAGAACGAGTGCCTGGAGCGATCGAGTGCCCAGAGTGAACTGACGTGTCGCGTAGAGCCGACGAGTATGTAGAACGAATGAGCACTGACGCATCCGGTACTGATGAGTGCGTAGAATGGATGAGTACGTTGAGCTACTGAATGCGTAGAGCATGAAGCAGTCAGGAGTACATGCCTGGGGCAATAAAGAGTGCATGCCTGGGGCAGTCAAGAGTGCATGCGCGAGGCAGACAAGAGGGCATGCGTGGGGCGGACAAATGGACAGTCGTGAGGCGGACAAGAGGGCATGCGTGGAGCTGACTAGACCGCGCAGGGCGGACCAGAGTGTATTGGACCGACTGGGGTGCATAGAATGGATAGGTGTGCACAGTACGGACTGGAACGCATAGAATTGTGTGACATACATAGTATGGTTTAGAATGCAGAGAACGTCTGAAAGAGCATATAACTCATTATATCACACCACCACGCTTACTCTCTCCTTTACATCACCACTCAACTAGATCACAGAGATACTATGACACCATTCGGTATAACTGTTCTCATACCAACATCCGCCGCTCACTCCACATCATTCTATGTTGACACTACTGGTCGCACACCCCCCAGCCAGGCGTTCTCCTCAGGCCTAACGCAGCCGCAGCCATTCTGGATAAAACCTGCCTGAACAAACACATTCTCCTGATCTCTCAACCACCACACCTACCGCTAAGAAGCAGCTACTACACGGATATCACACGTGCTGCACACATACTCGGTGCTCACATGCACCTTTTGACTCTCTCTACTCTCTCTACTGATCTGAACTTCGGTTCCCAAGGGCATTCAACCTACCAGTGCCTTCAGACCATACCAATGGTATATAAGGCGGTATATAAATGCAAAATAACATAACATAACATAATAATGTTTTATTTTTATTTTGGCCCATTTCATTTATGTGCCACAGTAGGAGACTGGGACATCCACTGATTTTACCACACCGTCCGACACATACAGGGCATGCCGGTGGGCCATTCATGGTTGCTTTGTGCATCATGGAGAACAGTCTCTTGTCTTACTATTGGGAGCAGCAATGTCACTATTATCTGTCTGTACAGTGTCTCGGTCGAGTGCAATGTATTGCCCCATCAATCTTTGCTCATTTCATAATTATGCCTTTGCCACATCGCTCATTTCATTTCTTGTCCACAAGAAAAGACGGCTTTACCAAGTGTTGTTTTGTTTCCCTCCAATACACTGCACACAATGCTTGGATGTTAGTCACGGTTGATGTGTGCATTCGTGTGAATTGTTTGAGTGAGTTACAATTGGAGCAGGTCTTCAACTTATATCTGTTTTGGTGTCTAGGTCGAATGTATTGCCCCATTGCATTTTCTTCTGTCATAATTTTGTCTTTTGCTATTGCCCCTTTAATTTCTTTGCCACAGAAGGAGGCTGGCATGGCCACGCTTTCATTGCAACGACCTATACATTGCAGGGTGCAATCGCATCAGGGCCATCGTAAACAGTTTTAGGGCCCGGGGCATGGACACCCTTGGAGGTTCCCCCACCGAACCAAAGGAATTAAGAGATCCGAATACCTGGCCGTGACCCTCTCATTTCGATCACCACAGCGATCAAAATAAGCATGGGTACTCCCTTTCAGTCCCATTAACCTCTTCATTCCTGCTGTAATCAGAATGATAAACAAGTAGCATTTCAATAGCAACATTAGCTGTCCATGATAAGGGTGCTTGTGCTCTAGCATACGTACAGGACACTTTTCATCTATAGCCACAAGCAAGGTATACTAGCCATAATATCAACGCCGGACACAGTGTGAAAACGGTGCACATAAACCAGAATAGACAGATGAATCAGATCAGCTGCCTCACATAATACAAAGGTGCTGAAGCATGGATACCAGAGACCAATTGGAAGCAAGGAGAAAGCTACACATGCCGGAGCATACATAGTGGATGAAGATTAGTAGCTACCAGGGAGGTGTCCGTAGCCAGACAGACTGAGATCAGAAGAGGGACGTGGATTTCAAGTAGTGTTGCCATTAGAAATCTAAGAAACTAGTGGCTTGTGTGTGCACTATATCATTGTTCACTATTATTATAAAGGAAGCAACACAATAGCCAATGAAACCATGAGTGAGGATATTTTGAAGATCACACAGTGAGAATGAAATCACTCAGAAGGGCTGACAATTTTGAAAGGTTTAGGGACTGGTAGTTTTGACAGGTTAGGCAATACAAGATTAAATTAGATGAGGATCACATTCTGGTTAAAAGGTTATGCTGGGATGTGTGCCACTCTGCACTTTACCACTTACTTTCCTATTCTTACCATGAACTAAAATAATCCAATTGTATAGAACTGACTTTGAAAATACACAAATCACATAACACAAGATGACAATTTTTAAGAACAAAATGTTATAGAAGCATATTAGGCAAAATGGGAATGATTCCAGCTTCATCAAGGGAAATTTTGTAGTACCAACATTCTAGTTAATGTGACCGTAAAAGATTTTATCTGGGTTTGTTTTTTATATTTTAAAGGTTTAAATATTTCCAAAACACAGGCTTGTGAAATTGTTATTTTTACATGTGCACATAGGTCTTTGAAATGTACAAAAAAGCAAACCATTTTTGTGTCAAATGAACAGACCTTAAAATATGCCTGTCAGATGCCTGCAATTTCTGGTCTGTTTTCTTCTGTCTACAACCCCTTCCACTCAAATGGCCTATATAAAAAGAAAGATCAGGTAATGGGATAAACAATGTCACCATCACATGAGAAGGCTACCCTATTCACAGAAGATAACACAGTACTGTCAGATATATATAAGATGTTTTGTCCAGGATCACTGTATCATTTGCTGGAAAAGTCAGGATATGAGAATGAATGTCTTTGTTCCACAGTCTTAAGTTTCGTTATCTAATCACCTGTCCAGACTAACACTTTCAACTGATAATTAGGGGTGGACTCCTACGTTCTACAACCACCTGTCTGAAGAAACTAATTTCTAGAGTTTCACCATACTCTTGCTATGTTTGTTTTTAAAGCAACCGCTATCTGGTACATGTACATTGCTAATAATAGTACCTCATGTGCTACAAAATAAAGTATGTATACATGCATGTTTATCAACTTCAGACATAGGAAAGCGGGAGCCAGCCCTGCTGGATTTTGGTTTTGTAACCATGCATATGAACGCAAGTCTTTGAAATGAGTGCTTAACATACTGAGCTATCTTCTGAACTATCACAGCACTTAAATGTATCGATATGCATTTCAACTTTGGCTATTGCACATGATCAATATGATCCTCACGAAAAGGTGAGAATGCTACAGGAGTTGTGCCATAGTGAATGCACAAACTATGTATACCACAGTGAACAAAGAAAGCATAATAGGATGAATTAATCAGAGCAGAATGTACTTGTCAAAAAGAGAAAGGAATAGGTTTACAGCATCAGCAGCAGCCATATAATATCTTGCTTTCTGCTGTTTATGTGTGATGAACAATGGAAATTACTTATTTAGATCAGACAGCGTTGTGGGACCCCCATCTAAGATTCCATGATGGGAGCCCGGGGCAAGTGCCCCTTTTGCCCTCCCATAAAGACGTCTCTGACTGACATGCCACTCAGGGTTGCTTTGAGCATTGGAGAAAACAGTCTCTTGTGTTACTACTGAGAGCTCAATGTCACAATTAACGATTTGTTAAGTATCTAGGCTGAGTGGAATATAGTGCCTTTGCCTCTTGGCCTATTTCATTTCTTATCTAAAGGAGGAGAGCAGGGCAGACAGTGCGTTCACATACCCTCCCAAACATTACATGCAGTGCAGGTATACTCCTCTTGGCTGGTTTGTGAATTAGGGATGTCCATCTCTGGTGTTCCCATTAAAAGTATGAATGTCAATAATATTGGTGTGTGCAGTATCTAGGTTCAGTAGAATGTATTGGTCTCTCCCATGGGCTGGTATCATAACTGTGCCTTTATTTAATAGCCAAATTCATTTATTTTATGCAGGAAGAGACCGCGATGGCCAGTGTTTTACCTGCAACATCTGCCACATACGGTTGCGTTGCGCAACAGCAAAAATGCTATGTTTGATCAAGCATGGACTTTGTATGTATTAAGAATTTTGAATAGTTTTTGCAACGGCCTTCCAACAATTTTGCAATGTACATCTAAATATTCTGGCTTTTTTGACTCTGTTCTGTGTCGATGAGCACAAGGATTATGCCAAGTGACATACAACAGCTATGTAAATAATTATAATTTTTATATTTTTATTTTTGCTGGCAGAGGCTACAGGCGAAAGTTAATTTGTAAAGACCAATCTCCGGATATAAACAAGGGTGAGTACAGAGAAATGACACTAGAACCTTTGTAATCCCTTCTCACTGAGATTGTGATCTATTTGGAACAGTTAAATTGTCGTGTTACTTGATAAGCAGATTTTGCAAAGTATAATTTCTATGTTGGAATAGTGTTGTATTCAGAGGTATTCACACATGTTTCAAGGCATCACACACCTTTTATCATGTTTAATTGTATTACTTTACAATAGTGGCCGAGGAAATGATGGACTGGGAACCACAGACCGCATAACAAACACGGGATGCAGGCTGTCAAATGACATTCATTTGGACAGAGTTGATCTTGCCTCAATCTAAATCATCTTGCAATGTACTCATGAAAGATGCCTATGTGGAGTGGCCTGAATTTGAGTTAAACACCAGTGCAGAACCAAGGAAGGTTTTGAAAGTCCATTGCAACTCTTCAATGTATCCTCCCCAGCTGCCAATGTGCACAGAAGGGGTCACCAAATTCAGTGCTGATGAATATCTTTGCCAAACTATACCGTCAGACCCTGACTTGCATATCTCAGAGACCATTTCCGAATATCATTGATTGCACACTGCGCACCAGAATTATACTTTTTTGAAGCTTCAGAAGAGAGCAAACACATTACAGATAATACTGAACTTAATCCACACTCCAATATGTCCCATGTAGAGGTAATTAGTACTGCAATTGAGGCTGAAGAAAGTGTATTGCTAAACAATTACCATTTGTGTGAACCTAGGGATATTATGTTTGAGGGCTGCCCGCTGGGTATTTTAAAGATACTGAAATGCAACACATTAACTCACAGTACTGCTTGTGGCAGACCATTGATTAATTTTAAGAAAAATGTGATTGCAACCAAGTTTACAATTCAGAGATTCTTGACAATTCAAGGTATCTGTGAAGATGATCACTTCAGTCTTTCTTGGACCTCTCAATCACTCCTTGGAAATGTTGCATCAGGCAATCTGCTAAATTCATGGCACTTTTGTGTGGTTTAACGTTCACAAATATTTTGTTACACTTTTTAAAATAAAACATTTCAAATAACTCCTACTTTGGATACAGAGAAAAAAAAGGAGTATATTGAGAGGAGCAGACAGCACCAGATAACATTCTTTCAAGAAAAAGGCATTGGTTGGCAGGTAAAGGTCAGTGCGACAGATATTGTATTTATCTTTTACAGGACGTGTGCTATTAAAACCTGTTTATGGGCCTCATTACACGGATGGCGGCAAGGATTTACCGGTACCGGTAAAGTACCGGTACCGGTAAATCCTTACCACCTTACTATGAGGTCCCTTTGCAGGTTGGGGATTTAACACCTGCTTTTTGCAGGCGTTAAAAACCAACCCGCAAAAGGGACCCAGGGAGCTAATTACGGTACCGCGATTTGCGGTACCGTAATTAGCGCCTTCCCCATTCCCATTGAGCCCTATGGGCCAAAAATGGGAATGGGGAAGGGCAATGGTGGAAGGGGGAATTACCGCACCGCCAACCTTGGAATGGGGCGGTAATTCCCCTTTCAGCCAAGGCGGTGCCGGTATTTTACCGGCATGAACCATGGCGCTAATAGCGCCATAGTTCTCCGCCATCCGTGTAATGAGGCCCTATATCTCTGGTGGTCCAGATTACAGAATGCATTTCCTCTGTTGCCATGGCAAAGCATGGTGTGTGAAATCAATTGAACTTTTACAAGCCAGAGGTTTAGAATATGAACTGGTAGCCGCAGACACATATGAGCCAGCCAAAGTCTTGCAAGTGAGGTTTCTCCAGATCAGGCATCAATTCAACATTTGACATCTGTCTAAGTCAGTGGCCCAAAAATAAAATATAAAGCAGGGAAAATAAAACGTTCTGAAGCATAACAAAATTGATCACAGGAAATAAGTAATTTTCTATGGCAGAGTTCTCAGAATTGTAAACAATCGAAAGAGATACTGGTAAAACATGCCAATCACTTTTGTACCATACTGTTAACAAACCTGCATGGGAAGCAACCAGATACTATCATGCATGTGCACATCTCCTACTGAGCGATCAACAGGAGAGGAGGAGGAAATAGCTGTCTGATTCAGCACTTGTGAAGATTGTATGTGGATAGGGGCTGACCAGAGATCGGAAGGGTCTGACAGCATTTTCCTACACCAGACATTTATAGGTTCTCTATAACATGTGTCTCCAATACTGTGCCAAAACATTTAATTTCAGTTCAATGGCATGCAGGCGAGGACATGCATAGCAGTGTTGGCACATAGTGAAAACATGGGGAGACAACGGGAAAGAAATAGTGGTTGTAGTTCATTCAAAAAGCAAGGAAGGGGAGAATTGTGCTATAGATTTGCCACACCCCAAGAAAGAAAGAGTGGGTATCCAAGCTGATTTAAAATGAAATTCTATTTGAGTTCTGAACCTTGTGGCATTAACGGTAATGCCATAGAGAGCCATGGGTTTCAAACTGGATACAGACCACATACTATTGCCCAAAGACATTTAGATGAGCATGGCATGTGCTCTACGTTAAATTTTTAATGAGTTGTCTTCTTCATTAAAGTCCTATTTCTTTAACCACACCTACAATGCCTTCTATATACTGTATTGAATAAAGATTGCACATTCATTAAAAGGAACTGTTGTTATCTTAATACATGTGTTGTGTTACGTTAATTGGCTTTTATACTGTGCACACCACCCCTGTATTGGTCTTAAAGTGCCAAAACCTGGTCTCTGTAGGGTGAGAAGGAAATGGGGATAAAGGTAAGCGGGAGTTGGCACAGTGGGAGAAAGTCAGAGAAAGAACTGAAGACAAAGGTGACAAAGATGGCGAAGATAACTTAAGGATCGTTTGGTAACATCAGGTGGGGTGTATTTACCATAGTATAGAGTTAAACCAAAACGGTCATGAAAAGAATCAGGCGCTGTCCATAATGGACAAATTAATTATCTTGACAGTTAGCAGGGCAATGTGTTGTTGGTTTAATTTTAAGTAAAGATATGAATGTGTGATGGCCTTGAGATGTACTCAAGAGTTTCTGGCAGTTGTGGAGGCCTAAAAAAACAGATATATTCGTAATGTGTCCCTCATGGGGAGTCCTCAAGAGACCTGGTGATAATGAGTCAGCTGACAAAGGTGTCAAAGCCAAGAGTTGGCTGTGTGCTGAATAAAAGTTGGAGGATACAAAAGGGTGAAATAAAAAAAAAATTCTCCCCCACCTGGAGCCATACAGCAGAGAAAGAGTGTGACAATCATGCAACAGAATGGCCTGACTGCATCCTATGCTATAGGGAACAATTTGAAAATATAAGGAAACTGGTACTTTACTGTGACATGTTCTGGCTGGATGCACTGGATAATTACAATGAAAAACCTCTGCTTATTCTAGCTATGGGAGCGTTCTCGTTAGTATGCCATAGTGCATTATACTTGTTAGTATTAATTGTATGGGCATTGACATAAACATCGGTTGAAGCATAATGTAGACCTTTAGTGTGTCAGAGCTTTAAAAGGCAGAAAGTTAGGCTAGGCCTTGACAGAAGCCACAAATCAGAAGCAATCCAGAAGGAGGACGTCTCCTTGAAGACTAACTAGATAATGGATTTTGAACATATTGAAATCTCCTTTTTATGCATATTATTGAAGATAAGTGAATACAAATATGTTGGAGCATATTGCTCTGTGTGTTAACCGCATTACATTTTGAGGTGATTGGTATTCATATGCAGAACTACTGTTTTGTTTTCTACTTTTCTCCAAAGGGTGTCTCAGAAATATAAATATAGCAGTGGCTTGTGGATAATGCATTCATGTCTTTGCGTGAGTAAAAAAGTGGCACATTCCCTGGGCACACCTTGGTAGGGTCTAAAACATGACTGCCTGTTTCAAAACAGTGAATGCCCAACTGTTTGTCACCATAAAATAACAAGTCATGATTAGTGTACCATAATGGACTTGTACCATAATGGACTTAGATTTGTGTGTGTGTGCATGCACTAGGACCAGCCCAGAGTGAGCACACCAGTACAGGTATGTATTTGCTAGAAACATTGAACTCAGTCAGAAAAAAAGGCCACACTTTATACTTTGCATTATTTTGCTATACGTAGACAAAAAGGTAAATGCTTACTACAAACTACACAGGAATTTATGCTGACAAATAGGTACATGCTAGTCACACACAGGGAGACATTAGGGAGTATCAGAAAGGTTCCCCAGTCTTTTTTCACAACATAAAACACATTAACATTTCTTCAAATCCTTGTAGGGATTGGTAAACTATGCAACACTTGTTTATACCAATACACAAATATATATTTATTGATAATTCTACATTAATGCAGTTCTTCATTACCATTTAAAGTGACTAGTCCTCCGAACAACCCATCACCACAATGTTACATTAAATCCTCTCATAATCACAACACTGTCAACTATAAAACACAATTTTGATTAGCGTAATTGCATAAGGATCAATCTTTCGTTGTGTGGCTACTTGTTGCAGCCAAAAGTAACCCAACATGTTTTGTTCCTGGAATTCAGTTCTATGTAGATAGCAGAACTTCTTCAGCGGCAGTCTTAAAGGTTTATGTTGAACTGTCATGCTCCAATCTGATTTTGTGGTATTAATCCCAAGCAGTATATGTCATATCACATGATATATGCACCCACAACCAACAAGGAAAATGTTTTCACTTTTCTCAAAACAGCTCATTAATAACTGATTATGTAGTCACATGATGCTATTAATAGCCTATTATTCACTTTTTTTGTAAAGCAATTGTTTTAGAATATCATAATTTCTATAAGTTAAAGACTCAATAGATTTGCATTTGGTTGTGTTTGGCTCTACAATATACAGCATGACTAGACTTGCATTAGCCTAGCATGGAGTATAACGTACCTCAATTCTTACCCATTGTTCATGTTTGTATTTCTTTAACTTCTGCCGTCAAAACCATCTTTTATACATCTTATTTACAAGCATGCAATCAAATGTAAGCTTTTTTTTTTTTACAGAGCCTAACGAGGATAAGGTCAGCACGATGGCAATTATAATACCTTTTATCGTATTTACTATAATTCACCTACATGTGCTTTGCGGTTATTTCTTCAACAATTTCCAAATCTTTCAAATCCTAAGCCCTTGAGAGAGAATCTCGATGTAGACCAATTTTTATGCTTGAACCGAAACAGCCTACAAAGGTGGCTTTTTTGGAAGAAGTGTGATAATTTGTAGAAAATTGAGAAGTAGGGGGTATTCCAAATGAATATTAAAATGAGCAATTAAAAGGGCCAAAAACAACAATGGAGATGCCCTTTTGGAATATAACAACAATAAATAGAAAAAAGAAAATAATGGTGATATTGGGCCTCATTACGACCCAGGCAGTAAGGGGTTAATGGTGCCGTAAAAGTGGCGGCGCTGTTAGCCCCTTACCACCTAATTACGAGGTCCCTTTGCGGGTCCCTACCTTAACGGCTGGTTTTACCAGCCGTTAAGGATTGGACCCGCAAAGGGACCTTGCGGTACCGTAACTACCGCCTTCCCCATTTCCATTGAGCCCTATGGGGGCAGAAATGGGAATGGGGAAGGGCCAGTGGTGAATGGGGAATTACCGCCCCACCAACCTTGGAATGGGGCGCTAATTCCGCCATTCACCATGGCGGAATCTGTAAAATACTGGCGGCAACCATGGCGCTACTAGCGCCATGGTTACCACCTGGGTTGTAATGAGGCCCATTGTGTTTGTTCCAGGAGATTGAGGGTGGGCACCGCTTGATTGTTCAAAATGTGTTGAAACTAGAGTAATTGGTGTGAGAGCGCACCTTGAGGCCTTGGCACAAATGTACTATAACTGAATAGAGAGAGAGAACCAGAAGTTAATCTAGTTCTAAGTGTGCTCGCGTTAAGCTCTCCTATGGAGATGCAATGGGGTTGTAGTGTTCAATCAAATATTCAAAACATCGGTCTAAATTAATAGACAAAGGATATGATGGTATATCCAATTTACAAAACTATGTCCATCTCCAGGGCTTTGGGGCACTGTATAAGATTTCATGAAAATAATACAATAACATATACATGTCAACATTCAGACGTGATCACCATTGAAAGAAAGTCAGTTAAAGCTATGAATAAACAATCAGTGAATACACAGTCAGAGAACACATTGTTAATGAACAAACTAAAATTTCACATACCATTTGACTATAAGCTGTACAGATGCAAAATCGAACACAAGATTATTTAAATATATGGTTCTAAACCCTGTGTGACAGTAAATCCATCATTAATTCCAATTAGTAAGATCAGTACCTGAGCGTGTTGCCACTAACTATGACGTTGGTGTATGGATCTCTGAGCGTCATACATCTAAAATTATCAAAGGCATTATTGCTGATAGTCAATATTCATTGGGCGTTTGTAGTGTCTTGCAATTCATAAAGCAGATTCTGCCTACCTTGTTGATCAGCATCTGCTAACCATGCCCTGACGCTGTTTGAAAAATAGAGATCTCTGTCATATACTAAGATAGATGTGAATATGTCTTGTGTGTTCTATCTCACGTTCTAATAATGTTTTAGCTGTCTGAATCTACCTATAGTCCTGCATAGCAAATGCAGTGTATGCCGATGCGAGAAGCCGGCGTTCCGCACAAAAGTCCCTGATATCCATGTATCAGGTCATTGCTAGGTGACCCGGCAATGCGCCTCCTTGCATGCAGACGTGTCAGTTTTCTTCAGGTCTTCAATCCAATCAAACTCCCCAATTTATGTGTAAATAATAAATAACAAACGGAAAAGGACAAGGTGTCAATATTTTATTTCAATTGTGCTCTATCTTGGAGAAAAGTCTCTGAGGCCAGAAAGTAGCGGTGCAGAGCGTTGCTAGGTGACCAAGCAAACGCATCTGTAAGTGTAATGATATGACATATCGCTCGTTACGCCTCCTTAGTAACCGTGTTTTCAACCTTAAACAAGGTCTGTTGACTTAAAAGGTCTGTAGACTTAAAACAATGTTAGATGCCGGCAAAGTTAGGTGAGGGAGAAACGCATTGTGCAGCTCTCGCCTTACGTCCCACAGGTCCCTGGAAACCAGGGTCTGTGGGAGGCTGTATCTGAGTAGATTAGTGTTGTGTCATGCGGTGCTGGCTACTATCCTACAGTGAATGTGTAGCTGTGCCATATCTATGTATTTGTCAAATCAGCTATGTTACTCCATTATGGGGACCCACTGTCAAGGCTGCTTGTGTGTCAATACACTACCATATGTCCTGTAAAGGAGCATTCACCTTGAATAAGATATGGATATAGTGGGTACTGTGACTCGATTACTAGATCCTGTGAACCTATCTATGTCTATGTGCTACATCGAATAGAGATCGCTGTCAATTCCAGCACACCATGTGTATTCATAATCATTATATATCACATGGAAGACCAATACAGGAAATTAACATGGTCCCTTAAGCTTTTGCCATTACTATAATTGGTGACCATGTTGGTATTTACATCATCAATTTCAAGCCACAACATGACAATAATGAAACCCTCCTTAATCACAACTCGTAATCATACCACTAATGTTGGTATTTGCATCACCTAGTGCCAGTCTCATCTTGTGTAAGTATCATGGGTGTAACTTGTGGATTACAACAGAGAATGTGTCAGATCAGTTCCGGGCCCTGTAAATATTTACATCATCTTGTGTAAGTCTCATAGGAAGAACTAGTTGATACCTATGGCACACATTTGCTATGGTAATTCAAAAAAGGCCAAAACCATAATATCGTCTTGTCGTCATCTCTGAATCCAAATGTTGGTTGACGCATGTCTCCTTGGAATGAAAGTAATTCATAGTTAAGACATGTAATTCATTTCCTCCTTAAGCCCCCCTGGTTTCAGGGAGTCTAGTCGATCTATCCAATAAGTCTCTTGTTTATCCAACTGTCTGCAAAGGTCTTTGTGTGTATTGCATTGTCTTACCACTTCTAAAACTTTTATCCGCATCTGGGTGATGTTGTGTTTTTTGTCATTCCAATGTCTTGCGACAGCTGAGTTCATATTGTTAGTGTGGATGCACAATCTGTGTTAATTCCAGCAAATCTTACCGTACTATTGCGTTTGTTAGCACATTTACCAACTTATCCAGATTATCCACTTATCCACCCAGATTGGAAAAAATACAAAAAAGAACTGGAGAATTTTCAAAGGGGGTCAAACCCTGCTGAAGAAACCTTGCTTTGCCTATAAATGAGGTAAGAACCTGAAAGATCTTTAAACTACGAACAATATCTTTTTAAAACCACATAGAAAACAGACCATAACTGAGTAATGGGGCATGCAGAAAATTGTTAGCTGTCCACCAATTGGTCATTGTAGCTGCTGCAAAGATTACAAATAGAACAACACAGGTAAATATTAGTTTGACAGAACCTTGGAATCAAAAGACATTCACTAAATGTAACTCTATGATGGTAGTGTATTCCATCTGGTGTCCTTGAGGGAAAGTTTATCTTGGAAAATTGAAAGAAAACTTAAAACAAGAATGTGTGAACATAAGAGTTGCATTCAGAATGAAGTAGTAACAGAACCCCTAGTTACAAATTTTGTATCAATGGGCCACACATGCATAGATTTTACATGGACAGTCGTACGCAAATTATGCCTATACAATGACAGAGAACACAACATGAAATTATTAATTGAAGAAGAGCAGCATTTCATTTATTTGACTAAAAGCCATCTAAAAGGTTTGAATGAATCACTGGAATGGCACAACGTGTAATCTAGAAGTATAAAAAGAGCTGAAAAATCTGTGTTTTGATGAAAATATGATATGTAAATTATACCAATACACATAGATGCTCTATAATACTTATTGAAGTTAAATAAATAATGCAGTATTGATTAATGGCCTGCTTTAATAATTAGAAACATTATATCACATATACAAGAATCTATTTTAAGATAGCTTTTCCATATCAATCATGAACACAATATACCAAACAAATTGTATGAAGTTGAAATCGAAAATCTATATTGAGTCTCTGATGGATAGAAAAAGAAACACTGTCTAAATCTTTTTTAAATAGAAACAACCAACACAATATTAAATTTGGAATTAAACAAAGATAAGTGATTCAAGTCAGTCAAATAGTGAGGAATCCACTCTAGCATGGCGCTCTGGAACACTTGTGTACGAGCGCGCTATAAATAAAATATCTTTTCATTTCATTTTTCATTTCATTTGCCCATAGTTAACCAACAACAAACCATTATATGCGTGGTGCATCCGTCATCATGGTACCATTATTTGTGCAACGTCAAATTAAGGATCAGCTGCAGATGCTGAAAAACAACCGACAAAGGAACTTGGGCCAGGTAGAGCTAAGTAAGTTATGCTAGGCACTTAGATTAGTGACACGAAAGAGTGAAATGATAGTTTCCATCTAAACCGCTGTATTTTAACTGTAATTTGGTTTATCTACAGGCATTGAGCATATAAAAGTAAAATAAGTTGATGGACAAAAGTGAAAGCAGTATTACCCAAAACCTTATGAACAAACAAATGCTATCCCAGAAATTGTTAAAGAAATAACCGCAAAGCACAAGTAGGTGAACTATAGTAAATACGATAACAGTTATTATAATTGCCATTGCACCAACCTTATCCTCGTTAGGTTCTGTAAAAAAAAAAATGTTGTTTGATTACAGGCTTGTAAATAATATGTAAAAAAGATGATTTCGACAACAGATGTTAAAGAAAAGCAAACGTGAACTATGAGTATTCATTGAGGTATGTGCTAGTCTTCAACAGTCTTTATTGCATATTCAAATGTCAGAGATTCCAGCATGAACAACATAACATTCTCCACACGCTCTCAGTGTCTAGGCAGTTGTCAAATGGTTTTGTTCAGAAATTATGTCACAAAATTCAGTTACAACTGAACAAAGACAAAGTCATGGCACCACCTCTCCCCTCTAGGAGTAAAAACAATATCACAGTGGATAGATTACTACCCCACATCTTACCTACACTAAACCAACTTACAAGTGCCTCTGACCCCAACCTCCTATTTGAGGCCTACAACAATACGATGTCTGAAGCCTTAGACATTATTGTACCATTAGAAATGCGCAGAAGTAAACAACGGGCGCGTCTTAATGGCTGGTTCACACCACAACTTAAAGCCCTTAGATTACAAAAAAGAAAGTTGGAAACCCTATTGCAACATACCCCCTCTTAGCCAAATTCACAAATAACTACAAAAAAGAAATAATTTGTACCAAAAAAGACCTCTATATCGAAAGAATCACCAATTCCAGCTCCAACACCAAGGAACTGTTCGTGATTCTACAAGAAATGGAATCGCCTATTCCATCTACAGACAATGTGCCCAAGGAAAAGCCTTGGTGCACAAGTATTCAGAATTCCTTTGTGAAAACATAAAAATTTATATGAGGCTGGGAAGCCCAAAGGAAACACACCAACACAGGTTACAAAGGACATACAAAGTGCTTTATTTAAAAGCTACAACAGTTACCAAAGTCAATTGACGGATAGCTATTCGGCTCTCAGAGTAACGTAACGAACTTCAACGAGGGTTCGATGCATTAGTAGAGAGACCGTACATTGGAATACTTGGGCTTTTATATCCTTTATCCAGCCCTTGGCCAACCTCCTCGTGGGTTAACCATTCTTGGGACCAGGCCTAGGGTTCCTTGCCAGGTCAATCCCATAATGTATGCATTTTGATCAGATCCGCTGATACAGTTGTTCATTTACACATAGGTCAGGGATAGGACAAGGTCTCAGTTCGCGACCCCGACATGCGGCCTGCAGGCATATTAATTATTTCGTGTGTGTGGAGGTCACAACGGCCAGAATCTCACTCAGAATGTCAGTCGGCCTCCATTTTGGTGTTCAGGGTGACTTCCACTTTACAAGAGAACCTAAAATGGCAGCTATATCCAAGATGGCGACTTACATAATTTTTCGTTAAGGTCAAAACCTTGCCGCAGAGTCTATTTACATGATAGTTTAGACAACTTGGCGTAGGCCAATACACATTCAAATACTGCGATAGGAGGCATAATATCATTTCAATTCCAACAGACCCTCCTTTTGGCCTACGCCAAGTGCTAATATCATTTATAATATTTCCATGTGTTATCATCCATACATCCCGAATCATTGTCTGTTATATCTATAGCCATTAGGTCGTTCATCAGAACCTCTTGTAACACAAACTCTTTAGATGCTGTATCTGGGGCATATATTCTATGCCCTATTGTGCTCACTGCTTGGGAACAGCATCCCCCTAGCATTCCACATATACTCGGAAGACATTGAAAACAGCAACAAAGGAATAGCAGGATCCCCAAAATAGCTAGAATAACAGAAAGCACCTTCCAACCCCAAGATCGTAAAGAATCCCAGAACCAGGTGCTAAGATTCCAATCTCCTACAGGGATATGTACTTCAGAACTAAGAGTATGCAAGTTCTGTATTGCTTTAAGAATTGTCGGCGAGGAATCTGGTACGAAAACACAGCAAGCGGACCCCACTAATTTGCATACTCCACCTCGTTCTGCCAGAATGACATCTAATGCCATCCGATTTTGAAGTGCTACCAATCTTATTGCTTTTTGTTCTAATGTCATATTGTAGAGTATGTCCCTGGTCAGGTTGATCGTTCTCTCCAGTACCCTTGCTAATCCCCTAATGTTCTCAGAGTTTGTTATTTGTCCCCAAAAGGGCACAACTGATTTTGCTATATCTCCCAATACTTGCCCAGGGGTATCTCCGTTCTTGTCCCGCCATGGCGAGCCTTAGAAACCTCCAATGTACTAGCTACAAATACCCCGGGTAACAGGATTCCTAAATAATAGGTTCCCTGCCAATCCTTGGGCAACCAGGGAAATGCTAAACTACCACAAACAAAATAAACAGGCCCCCCTACATACAGAGGCCTGTTTTCTCCAGTCAAATTTACAATGTTCTTACAACCTTCAAAATCTCCCATTGGCCGAGTGCCATTTCTTTGTACACAAAAGGGGACCGAGTCAGGGCTATGATTTATAGAGTAAGAACGAGGTACGGCGTCCTTATTGCCTATCGGAGCCATTTTAAAGGAAATTAAAGTTTGAAAAGGAAGAGACAGTTTATCAGACGGCCTAATAGAAGCGACATTAGTTTTACTTCTATTCGCAAAATGCGAGCATCCCAGGGGAGTTAATTCACGTTTCTCAAAATCATTCAGATTAGTTCCATCAAAGTTCCCTGAGATGCTATCATTCCAACGGCCAAAGAATAGTGCTCTAAGAGAGGCATAGCAAGCAGTCGTTAAAGGTAAAGGGTGAATATACCATCCCAGTCCCTTGTTCCCATGTTGCGGTAGATGAGTACAAATCCAACAATTACTCTTATTAAAAATGGCATGCGTTGCATTCATTACTATCATTAGAGTGTTATTATGATATTTTTGTCTATGTTGGGAGTCTCTAGGGGACAGAGTGTGAAGGTGTACAGAGGGAGTCAAAGCAGTTGGTACAATCTCGGTCGGTAGTAAAGGTTTTAGAGGATAGATTTCTTCAAAGTACCAAAGTCCTACAGCAGTAATTACAAAAATAACAATTATCGTTATCAAAACACAGCAGTACGTTTTCGGGGCCCAGGCACATTGTTCATTGTCCAAGTTGGTCACCCCCTTATTCACAAGTCCAGTGCGGGGAGCAGCAGTGGAGGTGGCAGGCATTGTAGTTCCTCAATCGACGACCCCAATGTTCGTTGCTGGCGACGCTACGGTCGCGAGATTTCTTAGTCCTTCCCAACCCTAGCCAGCAGAATCCCTTTTGTTCAACAGAACTTTCTTATACAAAAGAAAACTTCCAATCACTTCCCTTTTCCAAATGCACGGAAAACCAGTGCCGTAGTTCTATTTTCTTCGTCGAAGATTTTACCTGGTGGTACCCAAGATTGTTTGATCCGCAAATAAGGTGTCGTCACTTCCTGAGGGAAGCGACGTGTCGGAGGCGACGGAAGTCGCAGAGCTTGAAACAGTGTTTTCCGGAAGTGATTTTTCAAGAGAGTGCGGAGACGAAATGGACTGTTCCCCAAGCGCCTCGGGCTCAGAGAAATTCTCCGACGCACTCACAGTGCTGTTTGCTACTCCAGGATCAGAGATTGTAGCATCAGCAAGGGGTTCTGCTTCTTCTGTAACGTGTGGCGTCGGGTGAGGAAGTTTCTTGACATGCGTCGCGTGGATCCAGTGCTTCTTTCCAGCCACCCGCACTGCTGTCCGGTTGACCAACAGCACCTGGTAGGGTCCCTTCCAATGAGGAGTGAGACAGGAAGACCTTTCGTAGGCCTTCACTAGGACCCAACTTCCAGGCTGTATATCGTGTCATGGGCCCGTGAACCGTACAGGTAAGGCTGAAAACACCTGGTGATAAATGAAATACAGGTTTTTTAGTTAACTGGTTATTGTAGTCTACAAGCAATACATTTTCCACCTCTCTCAGGGCTTTAGGTTTTGGGAGACCCCAAATATTAGCAGGTCTCCCCATCACTACCTCAAATGGAGAAAACCCAGTCTTAGTTTGAGGTGTGGTACGCATAGCCAATAATACAATAGGTAAGGCATCTGGCCATTTCAGTTTGGTATCAGCACATGTTTTTGCAAGCTTATTCTTTAAGATACCATTGTGTCTTTCCACCAACCCAGCACTTTGAGGTTGTCTAGCTGAGTGAAATCGTTTCTCAATACGTAAGGCTGTGCATATCTGCAAAATTACTGCTGCGACAAAATGAGGACCATTGTCCGACCAAATTACCCTTGGGAGCCCAAATCGAGGAAAGAATTCTTTTACCATAATCTTTGCAGTGGTCATGGCGGTAGCATCTTTAACGGGGAAAGCCTCGACCCATTTACTGAAGGCACAAATAATTACAAGAACATATTTCAGATTGTTACACCGTTCCATCTCAATAAAATCAAAATGAATGACCTCGAAGGGAACAGAAGGTGCCCAAAGCTTCCCCTTGGAGTTACTGTCCCCTTACCCACATGGTGCTGTAAGCAGATCATGCAATTTCGGACATGATGTTTGGCAGTCTCCGGAATCTTGTTATTCACCCAAACTTGTTCTAACATTTTTGTGATCTGCTGAGCACACACATGTGTAGGACCGTGTGCCATCGTAACCATTGCCAGTACGTATGAATCAGGGAGCAACCATTTTCCTTCAGATGTATCCACCCAACACCCATCCCCCATTCCTTCGGCCCACCTTTTAGATTCATCTACTGTGGCATCAGTTTGAATATCTCGCACAGACCCAATACCTTCATCCATTATATAAGCATCTTTCATTTCCCTCAAAGCATACATGTCCGTGCTAAGGTCTGTGGCCGTTTGCCTGGCTATCAGGTCCGCAAAAGCGTTCCCTTTTCCCACATCATCTATGACCTTACGATGTGCTGAACATTTCATGATCGCTAACTGCCTAGGGAGTGAGAGTGCCGAGAGTAATTGCACTATCAAGGGGCCATGCTGGATCTTGGTCCCATGTGAGGTCAGGAACCCTCTTTCCGACCAGAGCCTCCCAAAGTTGTGAGCCACCCCAAAGGCGTACTGACTATCAGTATATATATTTACTATACAACCTTGGGAGAGTTCACAAGCTCGGGTCAATGCTATAATCTCTGCGGCCTGCGCGGAGTTATGCGAAATTCTCTTAGTTTAAACAACTTTACTCAATGTAGTAACTGCATAAGGAGCTGTAGATGTACCATCTGAAAGTTTGAAGCAGGAGCCATCACAAAACAGCTCCCCTTCTGCATCGCCCAAAGGAGTATCCATAAGATCTATCCTGCCCTTCGTTTCTTGTTCAGTGGTATACAGGCAATCATGTAATTCTTCGTCACCGCAAACAGTGTTTTGCGGGAAAGGTAAGAGTTCAGCCGGATTAAGAACACAACACCTCTTAATTTGAATGTGAGCGGCAAACAGAATTAATTCATACCTTGTTAACTGCGCAGAGGTGAGGTGTTGCGTTTGGGTTTTGTTCAATAGGATATCTACAGAGTGAGGTATCATCAAAATCAAATCATGGCCTAGGACCATTCCCTCACTCTGTTTTACAGACGCGGCAGCAGCAGCGACAGCTTGCAAACATCTTGACAAAGCGCATGCGACAGGATCAAAGGCGGAGGAATAGTAGCCGCACGGCCTATTCTTCCCTCCGTGTTCCTGTGTTAACACAGCCAAAGCACATCCATCACAGTCATGCACAAACAACACAAAGGCCTTGTCATAATTTGGAGTACCCAGAACCGGTGCAGAGCATAACGCGGTTTTGAGAAGCTCAAATGATCGTTGATGTTCCGATTCCCATGGCAGTGGCAGAGAAATGCCCTTCTTCGTCAAAGCCAACATCGGTTTTATCACTAGTGAAAAGTTTGGGATCCACAACCTACAGTAAGAAGCCATACCTATTAAGGCTCTAACTTCCTTCTGTGTATTTGGAACAGACATGCCAGAAATGTGTTTTATTCTTTCAGGTGTCAATCTCCTCCCCTCCTTTGACAGGAGGTACCCTAAATAGGCGACCTCCTGACAACAATATTGAAATTTATTTGAGCAAAGCTTTATGACCATTTTTTGCTAGATGAACAAGCAACAGTATAGTGCCTTCTTTACAAGCACTTTCAGAGTCTGCAGCCAAAAGCAAATCATCAACATATTGAAGCAGTGTACAAGTAGGTGGCAATTCAAGGGTGTTGAGCTGCTCTTTCAAAGCTCTCTATAAATGCTTGGACTTTCAGTATACCCTTGAGGTGCCCTTATGAATGTAAATGAGCGTCCCCCCAAGGTGAACGCAAACAAATATCTACTTTCCTTATGTATAGGGATGCTAAAGAAAGCGTTTTTTAAATCCACAACGCTGAAGTGCGTAGCCGTAGCAGGGATCATTGTCAATATCGTCGTCACATCAGGCACGATTGAAAATTGTGGGGCGACAACTCTGTTAATAGCACGAAGATCAATTATGAACCGGTATGGAATTGCATTGTCGCCTTTCTTATATACAGGCAAGATCGGACTGTTACACAAACTACCTGTAATCTCCTCGATCACCCCACGATGCACAAAATCGGAGACAATGCATTTCAAAGCACGCTCGCCCTCAACTGATATTGTATACTGCTGAATGCGTGGTAGTTTCACTCCATTTTTCAAAACTATTTTAACGGGCTCAATCTGTAATACCCCAACATCATTGTCGTCAACCGCCCATAAACATTCCGGGACAATGCTAAACTCAGGAGGTAAAGGTCAAATCAGGAACTGAGAATTATGAAGTTGCTGTGGTGAAACCGTCAGCCGTACTCCATCAGAGGAACAATGAATTACTGCATTCAATTTCTTTAACAAATTCAACCCCAGCAAATTCTCTCCACAGTTCGAAGTGAGAAGAAAAGGGCAATGGTCCGTAAAGGGACCCAAAGAAACAGACACCGGTGAAGAAACCAGACAGACAATTGGTATACCAGAAAACCCTACGGAAACATTTGTTTGCCCTGACAGTGGATTGTTTGGAACCCGGGAATGATCAATGGAGCACTTCTGTGCTCCAGTGTCTATCAAAAACTGGTGTTTCCTATTCCCTACTAATAATTCAACGTAGGGGCCTTTCTGATTAACGGGAATAGGTGAAGGTTCCAAACCCTGCTTCGGGCAGTCCTAATGAAATAAAGTATCGTCAGAAGGAAGCTCTTCAGAGAGGTAGGCAGCAGAAGGGTGATCAAATATGTTCCTCGAGTCCACACTCGAGGTCTGATTTTCCCGCGAAAAAGGTTGCTGAGGATCTTGTAAAAACTGACCTCTATCAGGGCCCCCTGCTCCAGGGCGGCCCCTAGGTCATCTACCCATACTCCCAAACGCACTGTTTGACCTTTGTCGAAGGGCGGGGCACTGTGCTCGCCAATGACCTTCCTGGCGGCAATAAGCACATTGATTAATATTCACAGGACCCAAAGGAGCATTTCCTTTTGGGACATACTGACCTCTGGTCTGTGTCGTGCCTCCTCTGGGGTTTCTAACAATTTGTTGTAATAATACTTTGGTTTTCAAATCTCCTTTCCTTTTTTCAATTTTGTCCTTCTCATTATTAACACGGTTCTCATAATACTGAGCCATGTGCAAAACCTCAGATTGAGATTTTGCCTGCCAAGCGCTCTCAGAGGACATAATCTGTGACTGGATGTCAGGCAACAATCCACATACAAATTTGTCCACAAACAACCTTTTCCCAGACTCTGTACCCAAATCCTGTCCACTAAAGTCAGAAAATACCTGCTCGAATCTGTTAAAGAATTCAGTGGCGCCTTCAGTTTTCCCTTGAACACAGGCCGTAAGCTTGTCCCAAATAATTCTTTTCTCTGGAATTATAGTTTTTAATTTTGCGACAATTCTATCAGGCAAAGTAAGTATTACCTGTGGTGGTTTCTCACCTGCTGGTCTTTCCCAATCAATCCTAATCATATTAGCCCACGTATCTCCCAACCCTGGCACATCGTTTATTGTCCGAACCTGCTTCCATACATCTACGGGTAGGAGTACAGGAAATAGCAACGTTGGGTTTTTCCTGATATCGGGAACTGATTGTCTAATAGTGTTCACTTCCTGTCGTGAAAACGGGACGTGAACAAATTGTGATACATAATGTGCAGGGATATCCACAGCGGGGGCACCAGTCCTAGCGTTGGCGGGAATCTCAACTTTTGGGACAAAGGACGGAGGAACCTCTCTCATAGGCAACTGAGATATAGGTACCTCTGGCCGCTTACTAAGCAACAGAGCCAGGTCGAGCGCTAAGGCAGCCGAAGAAGTGTCGGGCGAAAAAGCCCTTTTACAAATCCCCAATAATTCTATGGGGCAACTAACCTTCTTTCTTACACATTCTTCTTCCAGGTACTGTACCATTACCTGAATTACCTTTCTTTGCATTTCTACTGTATACTGACTATAGGTGTCATATACTTCATCTGGCGGAGTTGATGAATCCGAGATCCATCAAATCGCATCTTTGGTACAAATTCGTACTTCCTCAGGTGCCGATCTACGACACGGAAGGAACCATTTCTGTAAATACATACTATCGTCTTCGTCATCCTCATCTCGTGACTTTTCAAAGTCCTTCCTATACTCAAACAATTTTTCAACATGACCATATACTTTCTGCTCTGTGTCCCTCGAAAGTGCCAAAGCATTTAGATCTCTCACCCCTTGTGGAAGATCCGAATTTTGTAATCTACCCCACATCACACATAAATGAGTCCCCAAACCTTCGATAAAAACATTTTTCTCTGGAAAACTGTTCAAATTAGATAATGTGGAAAAAACATTAACTTGATCACCTTTCTCCATACAATGCTTAGGCCATGCAAACAATTCCCGTTTCTTATCTGCAGAAACAGTATTACGAGTGACGATCTTTGATCCTGCACCTTGATCAACTTTAGTCAATACGGGGCCACTCGGGAGCAGAGGTGCAGGTAAATTTAATAAAGGTACAACTATCGGCGCAGGAGGAAGGGGCGGTGCGATAGGTGGAGGAACAACAACTAGAGGAATAGGAACAATAGGTTGTACAGGGGGAGCAGGAATAACAGCAGGAACAACAGCAGGAATGGGCAGAGCGCCCAAAATAGGATCATACGGAGGTGGCGCAGAGGCACCATGCCTGCGTTCGTTTAACAATTTTTCAATAAATTCTTCGGAAACGTGGAAATCTTTGGAGGGGTAAATTTTCTGGATTCCAAGTGAAAAAGCCCTATCCATATTTTTAACTGATTCTGAATGTTTTTCTTTATCATATAACAACGCTTTTTCGGCATGTGTTTTATGACGGCGTGCATATTTATCCCTACATTTAAGCTGCTGTAACGCTTCTTTTTTCCAATTCTGTAAAACATCAAAGGCTGCAGGTCTAGCCTTCTTTTTTTTAGCAAGACTGATTCTAGGTATTCAATACGGGGGATCTCAAAACTGCCGTTGATTGGCCACTGAAATTCGGAGGCATGTCTGGTCTGTCTGTGCCAAATATCATTAAATACTATACTACCAATGCCATACTTACAGTACATAGTACATGCCGGCGACCCCTCCTGTGGTGCCGGGCGGCTAAATTCCAAAGATTGTCGATCGCTGCGGAACTGAGCCCTAAAGCAGCAAGACAATTTCCCAGGCATTTCACAAAAAATTGGTGTTACCTGGTCAATAATTGTGTCTGCAGATGCAATACGCCAAATTCAAATTGTCAGGGTTAAATTAAGAGCCGGGTCACGACTGCACCTGACCAAACCTAAGGAGGACCGTACGGTTTATCAAAGAACTTACCTAACGAATTTTACCTTGTGTTTGGTGGTTTCGACAAATCTGCCCGCCTCACAAATGGACCCTCGTCAAGATGCCGTGTCAGACCACACGACTATCGTCCAAGGATCGGATCGTGCAGCACTGCCGAGGTATCGCGTCTCGTTCGGTCGAGCCCGCAGAATCACACCGTCCGATCCCGGTTCGATAGTCTGCGTCAACCTTCAATGATCCGGCATCAATCTTGAGGGTCCCTATTCGGGCGCCAACTGTGAAAACATAAAAATTGATATGAGGCTGGGAAGCCCAAAGGAAACACACCAACACGGGTTACAAAGGACATACAAAGTGCTTTATTTAAAAGCTACAACAGTTACCAAAGTCAATTGACAAACGGATAGCTATTCGGCTCTCAGAGTAACGTAACAAACTTCAACGAGGGTTCGATGCATTAGTAGAGAGACCGTACATTGGAATACTTGGGATTTTATATCCTTTATCCAGCCCTTGGCCAACCCCCTCGCGGGTTAACCATTCTTGGGACCAGGCCTAGGGTTCCTTGCCAGGTCAATCCCATAATGTATGCATTTTGATCAGTTCCGCTGATACAGTTGTTCATTTACACATAGGTCAGGGATAGGACAAGGTCTCAGTTCGCAACCCCGACAAGTGGCCTGCAGGCATATTAATTATTTTGTGTGTGTGGAGGTCACAACGGCCAGAATCTCACTCAGAATGTCAGCAGGCCTCCATTTTGGTGTTCAGGGTGACTTCCACTTTACAAGAGAACCTAAAATGGCAGCTATATCCAAGATGGCGACTTACATAACTTTTCGTTAAGGTCAAAACCTTGCCGCAGAGTCTATTTACATGATAGTTTAGACAACTTGGCGTAGGCCAATACACATTCAAATACTGCGATAGGAGGCATAATATCATTTCAATTCCAACACCTTAGCAAATAAAATAACATTACTCCAAAACAAACTTGCCAACAAGAAAGCCACTCTGCCTAATCACGAGCTGTAATCTTCTAGTGCTAACACACCCTTCAGTACACTAGATCCATTCAGATTCTCTAAAATATCCATCCTTGAAACGGAAAACATTATTTCCTCTTTGAAGCCATCTAACTGTCAGGGCGACAAATGTCCGGCCCAAATAATCAAAGATGCAGCCAGAGACTTAGCCCCATTCATCTCAAAACTTATCAATGCTTCTTTCGCAACTAACACTGTCCCGAGTAATTTAAAAGAGTCCTGGGTCCTACCCTTGCTTAAAAAACAGATTCTGGACCCATCCATCCCAAATAACTACAAGCCTATCACATTGTTGCCCTTCCTTCTCAAGATAATCGATAAAGTAATGTACCTGCAAATTCAGAAAACCCTTGAAACTAACCACCTCCTAGGATCTCACCAATCCAGTTTCAGGTCACAACACGGTACGGAAACGGCACTTATCGATCTAAAAACCCAAATTGACGAGCTCAAGGACAAAGGGAAATATGCCATGATACTCCTCGTTGACCTGTCGTCCGCCTTTGACTTGGTTGACCACGAAGTCTTGTGCACATACATGGCCTGGGTTGCCTACTTCTCGAAGGAGGGAATAGCACGGGTCCAATCATTCTCAAACAACAGAACCATGAGAGTGTTCTCCCCATCAGCATCAGCAGACCCTATCCAGACTACATGCAGAGTTCCACAAGGATCCGGCGTATCACCAACTATGCATAATATTTTACAAAGCATTTGTTTGACAAATTGGACAGGCTGGGTGTCACCTACACTAACTATGCAGATGACACCCAGATCCTCATACCCCTTACAGGCGATTATTGTAAAGGCACAGCTTTGGTAAATAAAATCTACCTTCTCATTCAGGCATGGATGGCAGCCCATGGCCTATGCCTGAATGACGACAAAACAGTGATCCTAATTCTGGGAACAGCTGCCAATTTAAAAAAAATGGAACCCCAACTACTCACCCTTTAACATCGATGGAAACACAATTAAGGTAGTCAGAGAAGTGAAAACACTAGGTTTCTACCTTGACTCCACCCTAACCCTACGTAAACAAGTAAACTCCATGGCATCAGCATCCGCACACACTCTCAGGCTAATCAGGGCCTGTAGGCCATTTCTATCCAAAACCAGTTGTATTATCCTCGCTAACGCCCTGATACTTTCTAGATTGGATTATTGTAACGCACTATACTTAGCTGCCAATAAATATATCCTTGACAAAATCGTAATCTTATAGAACAATGCGCTAAGAACTGCTCTAAACATACCCAATAGAGAACATGTATCAGAACGCAGAAGAGAACACCAGTGGCTGAAGATAAATGACATATCCTGCTCAAAACAGTCTCCCTTACTTTCAAAGTGCCTTAACAACGCGACACCCCCATACCTAACAGAGAGAATAGTTTGAAAATCCTCCACCTGCCCCTCTAGAGCAGACAACTCTTTTTGCCTGAACATACCCAGATTCAAGCTAAAGAAATCGGGTAGTAATAGCTTCCCAGTTAAAGCCGCTCAATCCTGGAACGCACTACCGCTGTCACTCAGACAGGATCAATCCTTCTTCAGCTTTAGACGGAACACCTTGAACTGGCTACGATCCAATGACATTTGATTTCTTCTGTACCTACTGTCTTGATTATGCTTTACTTACCTGCTCTGTGTCACCTATTGTATAATTTATCTGCACTTTGTATGTACAAATCTGTTGCCTAATCTGTTTTAAATGTGTAACCTGAGCTTAAAGTATTTCTGTACTCGTTGCGCCCAGCTACCTCCGGGTTCGGTGCACCTTATAAATTAATAAACAAACAAACAAATATCCCAAAAACCTAACAGCGGAAGGGATTGGTTAATAAGGCAAACTACATATAGCTTCTATAAAGGATTAGTATACTTATTGGATAACCATATCTGGTGGCTCCTCCTGAGACCACCTCAGAAAGTATCAAATGTAGAGTTACAAGTTAGAGAAAGGTGGTTGGCCAATGCAACATAGTGTAAGCTTAGCATGAATGGTGCACAGGGATTGGACAAAAAAGGGTCTTCTCAGCCCTGGAGCCTTGGACAGACACCAGGTCGAGTGCAACAACTCAAGGTAGTGGGAAGGACCCCGAAGGTGCTGCATGTTGAAATTAAGTTACCTCGTCTGATCCCCTAGGCCGTGAGATAAAACATTTGCCTTTGCACTTGTGTTACATTTGTATCCTACTGCCTTCAGATTTATGGGAATAGGCATCCCTACTAACCTGAATGAATAGGCACTGTATGGCAGGTGCAAGTCACACGTGTAGGTACCACGAAATGGAGCCTCACTGCCTGTAATTATGAGGATTTTAGCTTGGCTTTCTTGCAAGTGCCCCGTTCCCTCTGCTTACCTGGAAAGGTTTTTTCTGTCTGTGTCCATGGCTGTCTACGCACAGTGATTGCTCTGGAAGCCTGTCCTGCCACCCTCAACTGGATCATCCTGTCGGTTTTCTCTGTGTCTCAAACTCTCAAAGCTTCTCCCATTCATTCCAATGTGCCTGTGGCTTCCATCTTGATTTGCATGGCTGTCCATTTTAATTCTGTAAAGCGTCAGCAAGCTGTTCATGTGTATTCTTGTGCTTCTTGCCGTTTTGTGCTCAACAAAAGATTTAATGTGTGTGTCAGTCTCTAATTATGTGAGTCATAAGCAAGTCCTTTGTGTTTAGCTGTAATAAACTAAAATGTCCACGTACCTTTTGCAGGTTAGTCTCTTCTGTAAAATCATCTGGATATGGTCTGAATGGCTGTCTGCGTGAATAACGTTGCTCACAACTACGATACATCAGCGATGAAGGAGAGGAGAGGGCTACGAGTGAAGTACATCTCTCATTCCTCTGTAGAATGGGCTGAGAGCAGGATGGGTGTAATGAGGGATATGTTTTGGTCCCTCTCTTCAAAGAGGTGATTCAATACATAAATAAAACTATCCTGACTCTTAATGAACAATCAACGGTACTGGAACATAGCATCAATGTCATTGTGAAATATAACAAACTGGTAGAGGATATTTTGAATGTGGTAAATCCAATGGAAAGTGTGTTGACACAGTTCCTAAGGAAAGTGCAAAGTGGGGTATCTCAGCTGATACAGAGGCACATTCCTTTGTACTTTGTGTCATCTGATATCATCTGTCAAATGATGGCACAGATCACATGAAGAGAGGTGGAAATAATCCAAGAGACAATTACTATTCAAATGGGGTGTGTGATTCCCTTATATATAGATGTGGAACAAATGGAAATAGGCTTTAGGTTGTGTATCCCATATATCACTCCAGAGTTGATTATCAGACTAAATCGGTGCATAATGTGGGCTTTTGGCAGGGTACAAATACATACAAATTATAACTCCTGAAATTGGTGCCTTTTCAAACTTGGAAGCCTGACTTGTATTTAGTCCCAAAATTGGATACTTGTTTGACATTTAAAGAACAGAACAGATATGTCCTGGGAAGCTGTTTTTACCTGAGATAATAAGACCAATTTGTGGGTTTTGGGAAGATCATGGTATTTCTAAAGGATGTGAAGTGTCTTTAAGCAACCCAAAACATGATGAGTTGGCATATGCCAAGTTAATTAAGCACAGGTTGCTGGTCAGTACTTGTGTATCACATCAAATATTACAGTGACCCACCTCAATCATGGTTAATTTCTCATCAAGCCATTGCAGTACAATGGGCCTCATTATGAGGTGGGCTCAAAGGGATATCGGGCACCGTTAAGGACATCGGTGCCGGTAATCCCTTTGCACCCTATTCCGAGGTCCCTTAGCGGGTCCCTTCCTTAATGCCTGGCTTTACCAGGCGTTATGGACGGGGCCCGTTAAGGGTCTTCAGAGATAATAACGGTACCTCAATTTCCCCCTTCCCGTTGAGCCTTATGGGGGCTGAAATGGGAATGGGGAATGGCATTTTCAATGGGGATTTACCGGTCCCGCAAAGGTCGGACTAGACCGGTAAGTCCCCATTGAACGAGGGTGGATGCAGTACCGGTATTGGAGGTAGTCATGGCACTAATAGCGCCATGACTACCTCCAACCTCGTAATGAGGCCAAATGTGTTATATATGACTGTCCCTAAAGCTACAGTGGTGACAGTTGGGGGATTAACATTGTTTCACATGGATGGGGACCTGTGGGAGGGTAAGATAGAAAATATTGAACTATTCCAGAAAGATACATTTCCCATTGATGCCGATATTGAGTATTAGTTGAGGCATGAAAATGTGCACATGATTAAAATGAATATGCAAAAAAAACATTATCACTATAAGTGATATGGGTTTGACAGAGGGAGATGCTTACACATGGGGAAATTTAACAGAAAAGGGTTTGGTGATTATAGCAGTGTCCATAGTATCCACCTTGATGTGGCTAATCGTGCTTACGGTCAGGTTACACATGATGGTGTTCACATTGTTGGCTGATGAAAGAAGGACAATTCAGTTAAATGGAGCACATGTGATTTAAGGCCCATGTTAGTTCAAATATGCAGCAAACGTTCCAATGTTTGTTTTCTCATGTTTATGTTTCTGTGTAGGCCCTTGTCTTTTCTGGTCCTTACAGAAACAAGGGGGATAAATGTAGAAATAATTAGTGCACACATTTCAACTGTGCACTCATTTCAACAAAGGTACTGATCTCAATAGGGAAGGGGTACGCACCAATGTAAAAGGAATCCCAGTGTGCAGCTTAGGTGTGATTTGGGGCTGATGTGAGGCACTGATCCAAACCAAAGAAGGGCTAATTTGGGGTTTAGCAATGCACAGTGTAGTGTAGAGTAGGGACTAACGATTAACCTAATACTAATCCACTAACCAATAACCTTAACAAACTAAACTATTAGTAATTAGAAAGGGGTTGATTAGGCCATAATCCACACTGTGGGCCGTCGGTGAAAAGGCACCATTTACTCAGTGAAGTGGGTTTAGAAATAAATGCAGAAAATTTGAAAGCTGAACTGCAGTGTACGTGGCAGACAGGAGGAAGCAAGAAGAGTTCTGAAAGGTTACAGGGGGTGGCTGAAATGGGCGGTGTTTAATTGATTGATGATCTCACAGAGGGAGGCCGGAAAGGTGCCAAAATGATATGGATTGTGTAGGGAAAGGGGTACAGAAGAAAAGAGGGTGTTTATAACCCGGAGAATGAAGGAAGGGTAAAAGGGAGAGAGGAGCGAAAGCAAGCAGAGAACTGGGGGGATAAAAAATCAAAAGAAGAAGGGTACCAGGATAGCTGTGCTAAGTCAATAAGGAGAAAGGAGGGACAGGCCTGCAGGCCTGAGTCAGCAGACGACAGTGGAAAAAAGACAGCCATTTTGACCAAAGGCATTTCCCATGCAAGCTGAATCCGCTCTCTGGGCTTGGTGAGTATTAGTTCAAAACGATAAAGATTAACAAAATAGGTGATTAGGACAAGGCCTGTGCTGATTCGCAAGGTGCTGAATCAGGATACAAAATAAATGAACAGGAGACATGAACATATCTGTTTTCAGTGCATTTTATTTCTCAGGCGAAGGGATAGATTTCACAGGAGTGCCAAGTATTTTAGTGTAGCTGACAAGGCCATTGAATTGTGTGTCTCCTGCTGCGAAATGCTGATGTTTAAATAGTCTTGCTAAAAGAAAAGACACGTCTTTTTTGTGGGAGGGAACATGTAAAGAGGGGTATCATAGGGCCTCATTACGACCCTGGCGGAAAGTTACCGCCAGGGCCGTGACTTTACCGCCATGGTGCTAACTACGTTAACACCATGGCGGTAAGGGGATTTACCGCCCCATTCCGACCTTGGCGGGGCGGTAAATCCCCAATCCCCATTTACCCTTCCCCATTCCCATTTTTGCCCCATAGGGCATAATGGGAGTGGGGAAGGCGTTAATTACGCCACCGTAAATTACGGTGGCGTAATTAACACCAAGTTCCCTTACCGCCATGGATTTTTACACCCGCTAGAAGCAGGTGTAAAATCCGCCATGGCGGAGAGGGAACTCGTGATTGGCGGTAAGGGGTCGGCGCAGCTAACGATGGCGCTAACCCCTTACCGCCAGGGTCGTAATGAGGCCCATAGTGTGTTTGCATCGCTGAGCTGTCTGTGAATGTATTTCCCACTTTATCATCTATCTAGAAATGGTAAATGGCAAATAAGGCTGTTTTCATAGAGTGTTGCTCTCCAGTGTAAAGTGTGAAATTATATGTATTTATCTTGATATTTTATTTTATTTTCCTATGATTACAAAACCCACAAAACCGTCGGCGCCGTTAACCCTTGACGCCTGATTCACACTTTAACGCCTGCTTTTTGCAGGCGTTAAAGTCCAAGGCGCTAAGCGACCTTGGTGCTAATTACGGCACCGTAATTTACGGTGCCGTATTTAGCGCCTTCCCCATCCCCATTATGCCCTATGGGGCAAAAATGGGAATGGGGAAGGGCAAATGGTGAATGGGGAATTACCGCCCCACTCACCTTGGAATAGGGTGGTAATTCCGCCATCCACCATGGCGGAATCCGGCATGGACCATGGTGCTAATAGCACCATGGTCCACCGCCTGACTTGTAATGAGGGCCAAAGGGTATGATCGTGATCTTGTGCCCCATGATTTAGCAAACAAATAATCAGAGATATATTGTGCATATTGTTGCATGCTCCAGCAGGTATGGAAGCGACCTAGACATATAAAAAGCCCTACAATGTGCTTATTTTACCCAATCCTCACTCCAGGGATAGGCCCTGGGATTACCTAGTTATATGTGGTCTATGCACCTATGCCTGTAGGTAATTAATGCAAAAGGGCTCAGATGATGATGACTTTAGATGTGTATTCTAGCTGGCAGATTTGCTACTCGGAGCTGGTGTGGTTGGTTGTGTGATTGTCTTGAGATGTGCACATGCAGTCCAGTGTGGTTTGGAGCCCTGTTGCATTGCAGGTGCTTATGTTCCCCCAATCCTCACTCGAGGGATAGATCCTGGGATTACTATGGCATGTGTGGCCTATGCATCTATACTTTTAGTTAAGTAATGTGCTAGGGCTAAGATCTTTATATATGTATTCTAGCTGGCGGTCTGCTACTACCAGTTGGGTGTACTCAGAGTGAGTGAGGTTGGTTGCGTAACTTGATTGAGATCTGCATAAGCAGTCCAGTGTGGTTTTGATATACATAATACCAAAAGGGGTACCTGGTGTATGGTCTTCCAGGTGAGTACACACATCAATAACAAAAATGGACCAATAGAGAAATGATGACAGGATTCCGTGTGCATACAGTCAAAAAGATGTTTTACCAATGCATGATATTTATTTCATTTTTAGTCACAAGCTGTTCATAATGTAGATCACAGCACAAACTCACACAACTTTGTTTCCACCTCTCAAACTTAATTCATGACTCATAGATATCATATTCATACAAACAACCATACCTAACAAGGATGCCTATTGTCACCCTAACAGTGTGGTTTTGAGCAATGTTGCACTGGATGTGCTTATGCCCCACAATCCTCACTCCAAGGTTAGCTCCTGGGATTGCCATGGCATATGTGGTCTAGCAATCAAAATTTCAAGTGAATGTAAGAAAGATGAGTGCAGGGTTCGGCAAAGAGTGGAAGTGACCAGTCCAACCAGATTGCAACACCTGCATGACCACCAGTCATTGTTGGTTGATCCATGGACAAATGTACGCCTTAAGTGAGCATGGGATTTAAAGTGTCCTTATGTTTGAGTTAACGGTGGAGTGCCCTGCACTCTCACTCCCTTCCTGCATTCCGTCCTCTCAGAAATGCAGTTGCATCATGGGATAACAGGTGGTAGCCCAGGGCACATGGTTTCAGGCATAGAGATTCCAGCTATTTATATGAGAAGCTGCATCTGCATGGGTCATAAGATTGTAACTGAAAAGCTAGTGTAGGCAGCAGAGACTACTTCACAGTTCTGCACGTGTGTCTGTGTACATGTGTGTGTGTGCGCGCTTGTGTGTGTGTGGTTCTGATATGTGAATGCTACAGCACACACACGATCCTGTGTCTTCAGTCAATTGTCTACACAGAAGAGTGTCCAGTTTAATTTATTGTGGCCCTTTGATGTGTTAGGCAGTAGAACTCTCTGGTCGTTGTGGCAATGTGAGACATATTTCTGGAAGGACTGCTGGAGTCAATTGATGCAATTCATGCAGATTTGTGATTGTTAGCTGCTGTGCTACAGGAAGAAGGACCTTTTGCGGGGGTCAAGTCCTAAAAAAAAAGAAAAGAAGTGGGTCGATTCATTAACATACTGACTGAATGTGGGTATCACCAGAAATTAGCATATCAAGGTGCTCTCTGAAAAAAGTGGGGAGACTCCTGAAAAAAGTGAGGTTCTACCCGCATGTACCCTCGACTTGTGACCTGCTTCTTTGCTGCCTGTTTATGGTTTGCGTGTGGGCATGTCGGGGCGTACCGGGCGCGACTTGGGAATATGGTTACTTTGCACAGTTAATTCCATGAATACGCAAGGCACGCATTTTGTATTCTGCGCGTAGACTCGCGCAGTGTCTTTCTTGCTGCGCAGCACTTGTGGAATTTATACACACATTTCCATGAATCGGTCCCTTAGTCTTTGCCCTTCACACATTATTGTTAAACAAAAATATTGTGATTATTTTAACACAACCATGAAGTTCACGAGCCCAGAATCAGCTGACATCGAGCATGGTGGCTATAGGAGAGAGAGGTTTAGGGCAGCATTAGGGAAGGGAAGGAAGTAAGGTACGAGAAAGATGGGGAATGAAGTATAGAGCGAAAGGGAGAGTGGGGAAATTGAAGTGGGGGCCTTGGAAGGGAAAAGAAGCTTGAAGTAGAGAGAGAAAGGAAGAACGAAGAGAAGGTTTTAAACCAAAGAAAGAAGGAGAAAATGGGAGAATAAAAGGGGGAAGAATAAATGGACATATACTGAAGGCACTGAAATGCTAGTTAAAACAGTGTGGAAATGGAGGATAGAAGGAAAGAAGTGATGGAAGTGTAAGGTAACAGATGAGGTAAAGAAAGAGGAGTGGTGGAAAGCAGAAGAAGAGAAAGGGCGTGTAGAACAAAAGAATGGAAACATATCCTCTGCATTAAAGGACTAATGGCTACACATTGAAGGCAAGAAGAGAAAGGGCGTGTAGAACAAAAGAATGGAAACATATCCTCTGCATTAAAGGACTAATGGCTACACATTGAAGGCAAGAAGAGAAAGGGCGTGTAGAACAAAAGAATGGAAACATATCCTCTGCATTAAAGGACTAATGGCTACACATTGAAGGCAAGAAGAGAAAGGGCGTGTAGAACAAAAGAATGGAAAAATATCCTCTGCATTAAAGGACTAATGGCTACACATTGAAGGCATTATTAATGTTAAATAATTACATAATAAGAGAATTGCATGCCATGATGGACCATGCAAGACCAGTCTGTCTGCTTGAGAAGGTTAAGCTTAAGGACTGATTATCTGATCATCCGATCATTTTTTGGGAATTTTCTGAACACACATCGCATGACTAAAATGATTAGGGCCTGATTCACAGATGCATTTTTATAATGTAGCAATCCCATAGGAAAACGCTCTGTGAATCAGGCCCTTCATTTCTAGAACACATAGTGCGACACCAATGTTCATTTTTTATTTGTGCTGAAATGTAACTGCTTTCAAAACAAGTATTTGTATTGCTAATGCATATTGTGTTTTCATTATTTCTATTTTATCTCTTTTTTATTTATTTTTATTTTCATTTTCGCTTTTTCTTCTTTTATGCATTGCTAAATTAATAATGTGAAAAGTTAATAAATGTAATACACTACTAAAAATAAATAAATAAAAGTGGTATGGTATGGTTTTGTGTATTTATATAGTGCCTATATACAGGCAAGTGTTTTAAAGCACTCAAGGAGGGTGGGAACATGGGTAAAAACAAACAGTTGCTCAGAGCCCTTGAAATTCATAGAAGATAATAATAAGTGTGTGAAAATACTTTCAACAGTTTGGGAGACAGCAAATAGTCCTGACTGCGATTCTGCAGATTTAACAGTGCAATTAAGGGGTGCATACCGGGAGAGACATACAGACAATCTTCGGGAGCAGTGCGTACAGATCAAGCAAGTGCACAGATGGTCACAGGGAGGGGGGGTCAAGTGCACCCGGTCGGTTGAGACTGGGGTAAGTGCAGAGTGAGCCAACCTCTTGGTTTCATTTCTCACGTGCTTTGAGTGAGGGTGGGTGTAGTGCCCGGAGGCAAGTGCGAGAGAGGACCGGCAGGGTTCTGGGGACAGACTCTGAGGTACACCCGCTGGCCAGTCAGCATGCTTTAAGGAAGAGGAGGGAGGGAGGTAAAATCAGAACTGGGTTAGCAAGGTAGAGGGAGAGAGGAGGAGGCGAAGAGGAAAGTCTTGAAGAGTTTCCGGAAATTTAAGGAGATCCGGCTCAAGACGGAGGGTGGCAGGGAGGTTATTCCAGAGGGAGGCACCTGCTGAGGATAAGGGTCTGCCTCTAAATCTCTGCTTGGAGAACCAGCTCCCTTGCAAAAGGTTGGAGGTAGATGAGCGCAGGGCTCGTGAGGGACAATCTTTAGGTAGCCAGCATTGCAGGTAGGTAGGTCCCAGACCCCAGAAAGCCTTGTGGACAATGCAAAGGGTCTTGAATTTGATCCTTGCAGCCACTGGGAGCCAGTGCAGAGATTTCAGCGCTGGAGAGATGCAGCCCCTGGGCTTGAGGCCAAGGATAAGTCTTGTGGTTCTGTTCTGGATGAGTTGCAGAGGGCACAGGGCAGAAGAAGGGAGGTTGATGAAGAGGCTGTTGCAATAGTCCAGCCTGGAGAGAAACAGGGCTCTGGAGACAGTGAGCCTCTAGGGGGGAGTAAGGAAAGATAGAGTACCTCTGAGGAGGTGAAACTGATAGACTTTTTATAGATTTCTGCAATGTGGGAGGAGAAGTAGAGTGTGGAGTCAAAGATTAAACCAAGGTTTCTTGCTTCGCTGGAGGTTGTGGGTGTGGTGTCAATGGAGACCGGCCCGACGTTAAGTGCGAAAGCGGGGGCTTCCCAATGTGAACAATCTCAGTCTTAGTGGCATTGAGGCAGAGGTCACTTGCAGCACACCAAGACTGAATAGCAGACAGGCAGTCAGATATGAGCGAGGAGGAGGCAGCTGTGGGTAACTTAAAAGATAGTTGTGTGTCGTCCACGTAGCACTGGAAGTTAGAGATGAAAGTGTCAATCAGATATCCTAGGGCAGCCATATAGTCGTTGAAGAGCCAGGGGAATAGGTTAGATCCCTGGGGAAAACCACAGGTTGAGCAAGTGATAGTCGAGTGAAAGGCTCTGAGTTCCACCTGGTTGGGGCGGTCAGAGAGGAAGGAGGTTAACCATACGAGAGCCTGATCTGTGATTCCCAGGGTGTCACAGAGACATGCGATCAGGATGTCGATGTTAACCATGTCGAAGGAAGAAGAGAGGTAAAGGAGAATGAGGATAGAGGGCGTGTTTGTGTCAAGATTTGAGAGCAGGTCTTCACTGGAGTTCAGAAGAGCAGTTTCCGTGCCCCTGGATGCTCTAAAACCAGATTGATGGTCGTGGAAGGAACCAATAGATTCAGTATGGATGGTCAGCTGAGAGATAGTTTCTCCGCGAGTTTGCCCAGGAAGGGAGTGATGGAGATAGGATGGTAGTGTGCCGGAATGGAGGGGACGGCAGTTTTTTTTTTTTTTAGCATAGCGTGCACAAGGGGGTACTTCAGGGCATTTGGGAAAGCTCCAGTGGAAAAAGAGGTTGCAAAGATCAGCCATGGCTGGGGAGAGGGAGTCGATATTGTCTTTAATGGTTTTGGAGTGGCAGGGGTTCATCGGTTTGGATGAAGCCTTCATAGATCGGACTTGTCTGGTGGTGACCTCATCCGGTGTGACGGGTGAAAGAGAAGAGAGGGTAAGAGGAGGGGGGAGGCTCCAGTGTTGGTGTATACTGTGGTGTGGAAGATAGGGTGGAAAGGATGTCTTGGGTTTTTCTGGTGACGTGTGACGCCAAGGCTGAGAAAAGTTCCTGGGTGGGTGTGACAGAGGAAGAGGCTGCTGCAGGATTGGCCAGTTCCTTGCAGCCTTTGAAAGGTTTGGCCGTGTTGTTTGATGCTGCTGAGATTCAGGCTTGAATAAAGGCTCTCTTCTTGGTGCGGATGCAGAGTCGATAATGCCTTTGAAGGAGCCGGCAGGCCAGTTTGTCAGATGGTTCACCCGACACATTCCATTTCCGCTCAGCTGTCCTACACTTGCGTTTAAGGGCAGCCAAGTCGCAGTTGTACCAAGAGGTGCACTTTTTAAGGCTTCAGTCTGACCCTCATGACAGGGGCAAGAATGTCAAGAGTGTAGGAGATGGAGAGATTGAGGTTAGTGAGCGCTGTGTGAGGGTGGGAATCAGCCGAAGGAGTGGCAGGAGGAGAGTAAGTGGAGGCAAACACAGTCACTTTTTATTTGTTCATGGATCTGGGGACTTTGAAACCAAGTGGCTGTGCCGGATATATCGCTTCAAGAGGAGAGGCGAGCTTCAGGTGTGTTGAGAGAAGAGAATGGTCAGTCCAGGAAAGGGAGGTAGTGAGAGGGATAGAGAGAGGGATGTCAGTAGAGATGAGGGCATCGAAGGTGTGGCCTGTGCTGTGTGTGAGGCCAGAGGGAAGGACAGAAAGGGCAAGAGAGTCACAGAGGTTGCAGACAGGACCTGAGGAGTTAGGAGAAGGGAACGGAAAAGAGAAGGGAAGTGGGTAAATGTAAGAGAGGAGGTTAAGGGCAGAGGAAAGGATGAAGAGATGGAGAGTACAATCAAAGTAGAGGAACAGAAGGTAAGAGAAGTGAAACGAAAGGAGGGAGAGTCAGCCAGGCAATGGAAACGAGAATTAAAAGGCGAGAGGGGACACGTAAGGGAACGGAGAAGATAAAGGAGAAAAGTGCGATGGAGGGAGGGATGAAAAAGAAGGGAATGGAAGAAAAAGAAGTCAAGGCTTGTGCAAGGGAATACAAGTAAGGGATAAAGAAAGGACGAAGAAAAGCAGAGCGGGAACGAAGGGAAGAGAGAAGGGACATGAAGGAGTGGGGTAAAGGTAGACAGAGGAAGGGCAAGAGTAAGGAGTGAAAAGTGGAATGAAAGAATGAGATGGAATCAAAGAGAGGAGGAACAATTGGAAATTGTGTACATTGAATAAACAGAATTGAAGGGGAGTAAATGGAGATGGAAAAGATAAGGAAAGAAGAGACATAAAAGTGAGGGAATGGGATAGATAAATAACAAATGGACTGGTGCGTGAGGGATGCGATTAAACGAGGGAGAAAGGAGGACCCGATAGTACAGGAGTGGAACAGAAAATAAGAAAATGAGCGAAGTGGAGAGTGTGGGGCTGGAGGAGAGAAGGGCGACGGGGGGGATGTGTGGAATAAAGCAGCGAAGGGGCAAAAGGGGCAAAGGAGAATAGGAAACTGACCAATAAAGGATGGGGGATGTGAGACAGAATTAAATATGAGGAACGAGCGCATGGCATCCCGGAATGAAAGAATGAGCAGCGTGGAACAGAAGAGAGAAATGTAGACTCGAATGGGGTGACGGGGTGCAGGCAAAGAAAGGAGGGGTGAGCGGATGGAAGAGAAGTGTGGGAGAATGCGGAATAGAAGGAGGAAAGCGTGCAGGAATCACAGAAAAAGCGACAGCGAGAATGGGAGAGAGGGCTGCAAGAGGTGGGGAGATGCATAGGTCGGGTGGGAGAAGCAAGAATGGGAACCAGGGGTAGTGGATGAGAGGCGGCGAGGAGAGGGCAGGGAATAGGGACAGAACAGATGCGGGAAGAGGGGACGCGGGGCAGTGGGGGCAGGAGAACGATGTAGAAAGGGGGAGGGGAGAGGTATAGAAACACTGTGAGTGAGGAAAAGGAAGGAGAGACTGGGAAAGGCACTTGAGACGATGAATCGAGGCATCAAGGGGGGAGGGGGGCAGGACATGAAAGAGGGGAGCTTAAGGGGACGAGAAAGACATGCGACACATGGCACGGGGGAAAAGATGAAAGGAGGGGAGAGGGGAATGGGAAGAAAAGGGAAGAAAGGGAGGATGGGCAATGGAGGGGTAGGGGAACAGTGGCGAGGGGACATGCCGGGCAGGGCAAAACAGAAAGATGGTCCGGGGTGGGGAGCTGAGGCGAGGGTGGGAATGGAGCAGAGAAGGATAAAGGAAGGGGGTACAAAGACAGGGGGGAGAAGGAAATAATAACAGACCCCAAAAGGGGAAAGGGGCAGCGGGAATGGCACAGGCAGATGGGAAGAGGTGCGGGAGTCGAGAGAAGAAGGGACGAAGAGAAGAGGGGTTGGCATGCCTGGGATTGGTTGGGACGGAGCGCGTTGAAGGGGGAGATTTCAAGACAGACAGGGACGAAGAGAAGAGGATGGGTTGGGATGCCTGGGATTGGTTGGGACGGAACGCATTGAAGGGGGAGATTTCAAGACAGACAGGGACGAAGAGAAGAGGATGGGTGGGATGCCTGGGATTGGTTGGGACGGAACGCATTGAAAGGGGAGATTTCAAGACAGACAGAGACGAAGATAAGAGGATGGGTTGGGATGGCTGGGATTGGTTGGGACGGAACGCATTGAAGGGGGAGATTTTAAGACAGACAGAGACGAAGAGAAGAGGATGGGTTGGGATGCCTGGGATTGGTTGGGACGGAACGCATTGAAGGGGGAGATTTCAAGACAGACAGGAGAAGATGGACGGAGTGAGAGACAGGGAGTGAGGAAAGGGGGGCTAAGGAGAGTGGCGGGTGGGGGAATGGCGAAGGGAAGAGAAGGAAGGGGGAGCCTGGGGAGGGAGGTTGACGCGGGAGATGAAAGGTAAGATGGATTGGAAGAGATGGCTGGTGGGCTCTGCCCCCTCCCCCTCCTGCAGCAGAGCGGCCCAGCCCCCTGCTCCATCAGTCCCCCAATGCTCCAGGCTTGGGCGAGCCGCTGATTGGCTGCAGCGAAGACCACATGGCGCTCCTTATAAAGAAATGCTAATTCCTGGTGGTGGGTTTCCCTTTCCTCCCTCCCTCCCTCCCGAGCCAGCTCTGCTGCGGTATTTTCTTCCGCAATACACCTAGAGCCGGAGAGAGGAAGACTGCGGAAGAAAGAGGCGGAAGGACCCCAAGAGTTTCCACCGAGGACCACCCCAGCCCACCATGGCCACCCCCACCGAGCGGACGGAGAAAGGTCAGAGACCCTCAGTGGGCACTTTTAAGTGTCACGCGCTTTCCCATCTGTGCGGGTGCAGGTCCCTGTGCTGGTGTTGGTTTCGGACCTCAGTACTGAGATACGGTACAAGTACTGGATTCAGTGCCAGTACTGGACTCGGGTGCATGCACTGGGTCTTAGCGACAGTTTTCAGTCCGATGCCAACCCCAGGTACTGACAATGTGTTGAGTACTGTAGCGCCCCCCACTATCCCCCGCCCTGTGTCCACATATTTACACGAGGACCAGTACCGGCATTATGGCCGATACCACTGCTTGCTCCTCATATCATTACTGAATATGCGTTCACGTTCTGTTCCGTGCCCCAAAATGGGTTCCGTGTAACGGCAGTGGGCCAGTGCCAGTGATTCTCGTGGCTAATTGTGGGTTTGGTACCATTATTACTCTGGGGACCATTAGAGTGACTTCAAGTCAGTGTGGAGTCCGGATACCAGTACTGCGCCTGGGAGACAGTGTTGCATGCCAGTACGAATGTGGCTCCGTGGTACTGTTATCAGCAATCGGCATGGCGGTGGCTCTGGGAACCCCCGACGCATCAAGGGACCCAGGTTCAGCGCCTGGTAGGCTCCATGACTGGCTCAGGAAATACCGTCAGTGTTCCCCAGAGCCAATAGGTGTAGACTCCACGCACAAGTGTCGGTGTCATCCCTTGAACCCGCACCGGCGGGGATTGCGCTTGCCTCTGTTTCCATGGATGCACCTTCCACCGGCCTCAGCGGGCCATCTCCAGGACCCCTCAGCTCCCGAGACCACTTCCCCGCACTCTAGCGCATGCCGTGGATGGTGTGAGGGGAGCGGACGGGTTTCAGCACCAAGGAGAGCGGCCGCTTGGGCGGCTGCAGGCGCGCCAGTCCCAGGCCAGTCCACACGCGCGGGCCCAGGGGTGGGGTGCGTGCAGTACAGGCTCCTGGGAGGAGAGGGCAGCAGCAAGGCTGGCTAGGGCGAGGCGTGGGGTGACGGGAATACACCAGCACGGCCAGGCTTCGTTCCCACTCCCTGTTGCTTTCTGAAGTGATTATATTTGAAATATGGGAACGGTGACTCGGCGCGGCGGGTGCTCACGCAGACGTCTCCCAGTGCGCCTGCAAACCATGGCTGGGCATCGAGGACACGGAATGACACATAGGATCGCATATTCCGTCACGTAGAAGTCCTGCGCCGTTACTATGCGATGTGTGAATTCCAACTCTTAAAAGCAAGCAGGTCACTCAGTGCGAATGTTTTCGCTGGGATTGGTCTGTTGCTGGTAGGTGGAATCAGTTGTGGTACCCTCGCCGACGCCCCCTTACAGGTGAGTACCTCTCGGGTCCTGGTGACGGGCTGTGTTTTGCCACAATTTGCATTTTTCAGTCAGTCCCAGCTCCAGAGACTGGCCTGTGGTTTCAGGAGGAACTGGCCCTGCGAACAGTGCCGTGTTGAAAACCATAACGATACCCCCATGTGAGAGGCGGGACAGGCCGGTTCTTTCGTCGTCTCCCGTGCGGTGCCACCGTCGGTGAGGTCATCAGGCACAGGGCGACTAAGCGCCGCCATGTTGGGTTGGTAACTGCTCCCTTTGGCCTCTTATTTCATGGCACCATGGCTGGGTGGGCTTTGGGGAGAGGGGAAATACTAGCCAAAGGGAGGATAGGTCGAGCTATAGTCCCGGGACACTCTCACCCAGAGACGTGCCTTGAAGGGACACCAGTTGGCCCCAGACAGGGGACCACTGCATTCCAGGGGGAGGGTCACATAGTGCAGTGGCCCTACAGCACCGGGGGATGCACATTCGGGGGCCACACACGATCTACTTCTAAGCAAATAAGGATCGACTGTGGCAAGTGGGGTCTACGCTCAGGTTCTAAGAGAGTCTCCAGCCATGGAGTAAAGGGGGTGGTCAGTGGGGTGGCCCCATTGGCTTTACTGGCAAAGACACAGTGCATGGACGGCCAACACAACGGCGATCTACAACCAGCCCACAGCGGATCCACGGTGGGGCGCAGGGGTTCCACTGCCGAGCTACAGCCTGGCGTTAAGGGGTTCTAATCCGTGGGCACATGGCCTCTGGAGGAAATAACTAAGGTACCAGGCACTTGCAGTCAAATGGCACGAGGCGCAAGAGTGTTAGGGGGGCACCAGACAGAGAGTCGAGAGAACAATCAGGATTAGAGATTATTTTTCGAGTCCCAACCCCCTTCACCCCTCCTCGTCACCCCCCCCATCTGCGCTTCACCCTTCATTCCATCACCCACTCCTCAGCCTCTTCCTTCTCCCCACCGTGCCATGTCTCGCTGTCTCTCGCGCCTCCGTCTCGCCCTCCTCCTGTGACTGTCTTCAGACTCACCTGCCTCCCTCCCTCCTTCGCCCACCTGCGGCCTGCCACTCTCTCGCCTGCCACTCTCTCCCCTCCCACACTCTCTTCTGCCCACACGCTCAAGTCTCGCACAGACTCCCACCGTGGAGGGGAGCCCGGGCGGGGTGCCTTGAGTGACAGATCCTGTCCCGAGCATGCTGCTGCGGGCAGCGGGCTGGGCGTCACTGCAGTGCAGGGCGGCGGGAATGGCATGAGGGCGAGGCACTGTGCCGCTGCAGTGGGCGCTCCCCGAGTGCTGAACAGGGCAGCGTAGTTCAGGGGTTTGAGAAACGGCTACAGAGATGCTCGTGTACTGCTTCGGATGACAGTTAAATTAATAATAAGCGACTGGCTCGTAATTAAACCTGTCAACTCACTTTTCCGCATGTGTTGGACAAATAGGACCTCATTACGAGTTCCCCTGAATGGGGAAATACCGGGCCATTCCGACCTTGGAGGGCCCCGTGTTTCCCCATTCATGGAACCCAGACCCGGTCCATCCCCATTCCCATTCGAGCCCCCATAGGACTCAATGGGAATGGGGAGCATGCTAACAACGGCCCGTTAATGACAGGCCCGTTTTTAGCATGCTGGGCCCCTCGCGGGACCCGCAAAGGACATCTGGTCTGACCAGACGTCCTGAGCGGGTCGTGCGAGGGGACCTCGTAATGCGGTGGTATGGGTTGAGCGGTGGTATGGGTTGAACGGCGCTGGCCGTTCTACCGGCGCTGTTAAACCCATACCGCCAGCCTCCTAATGAGGCAGATATTTTTTTCTTCATAAAACGGATGTGAGCAGTGCTGGAAAGGGACAAAATTAACGGGGGTAACTCACTCACTCCCCCACCCTTTTCACGCAGGCGTGGTAGTAGATGGGGGGGTTGAGGGGTGGAGCTAGGTGTTGATTAATGTGGGTGGCTGAATATAGGATGCTGGCTGCTTTGCATAAAACAAAGTGCATTTTGGGAACATAAGAATTGCCACCAATTTATCAAACATGTCTGTAATAGTAATTCAAATGTGCAATTATTCTGAGCACGCAACGCACACTTGGTATGGCGTTAATTTCATCTGTCAGAATAGTCACCATGACAGTAAAATGTGTGAATGGCATGAGACATTTATACAGTTTAATTGTTAGAGTTTGGGCTGTCCTGGTGAGCAAAGGACGACTTTCAGAGGTAGTTTGTAAATGTTACATATCGTGTTGGCATTGAGATCTGAGATTTGTGGCAGTTTTGTAACACACAGTGTTAAGCGGATTTGGGGAACTTGGTGCATAGGGCTTCCTCAACATTTTGGGCCTCTACAAGGAGTGGCGCATAGGCAAGACGTTTTTTGCCGGAGCGCACCTCTGTCTTGTTACGGCACAATTCCTGACTTGTGTGTGTATTCCTCAGGGTCAGTCCTACAGGTGAAGTAAGATTTCCCACATACAATTAAACTCATCACTCAGCAAGGGCACCCCGGCACGATATATTGAGATAGATAGCCTGACACTTCCGACATGTGTCTTGTGTAGCTGAGTCCTGGGGGCCATTTTAGTTTGTGGCGCGTCACCTATTCAGACGGTGCATATGGGGTTCGGACGCCTTCCGTGGTCTCAAAGATGAACAGCAAGGGTCTCCGGAGTTGAGGATCAGGATTCCCGAGGATGGCCCGTCTTCAACCAAACTTTCTCTGGGAGCATGGGGTTCAGAATCGCAGTTTTAAGAAAGCTATTTCAGCTTGACTTGACACATACTGGGAAAAGTTTTCCCTGAGGATTGAGGGAGAGGCGCTGTTTGTAAAGCCTCTCCCCTCACTGCAGCTGCACCAGTACATAATCTGTATCCGGCCTGCGGTTGTATTTATGTGTTTGCATTCTTTGGTTGGTCAGACATGCATCACCCAAAGCAAACATCCATAGACCAGAGTTGCAGTAGTTATATTCGTGCAGGTGGGCCAGGTAGTGGGGGGCAGGGGATGTGTGCATGCATAAGAAAGGAAACATTTGGTGACTATGAGAAAGATATATAGTGTACATTATTTACATGAATACAAGGCCCATATGAACAGTTGATTGGCATCAGGGTAGGGTTGATTGGCATAGGGTAGGGTGGTCAGGATGTTTGGAATGGGAGACGAATTTGAGTAAAGGACCATGCTTAAGCGGTTCTACATCTAATAGATTCTACGTTTAATTGTTGCCTGTTTGAGTTCACTCCGAAAAAAGGCTGTTTTGTTACACTGCAGCGGCCTCTAATGGGTCACAACCAGGCACTGATGCCATTCATCAGGGGGTTTCACCCACAAAGCATTCTATACCAAGCATGCCCAAATCCACAGGCGAGCCCCCTTCATCATCTGGTTTCCTCAGCCCCACCGGCTCGAATCCATGAGGTACGGTTTAATGGCAGTCCGGCCCCTCATTAGTCACCTCTTGTCCCTCCAGGCCCCTCTACCACCCCACACAAACCAATTATCTGCTCACCCATCCTGCTCTGCCACCCTCCTCTCCTATCTTGTGGGCCTGCTCACCCTTCCAGCTCCCTCCTGTTCAATTGGTGGGCTTCTGTGGCTGGTGTTTCCTGTGGGGCCGCTTTTGTGGGTGGCACAGGAAACATGGTCATGCTTGGTGTTGAACCGTTTCACTGACTGAATTGCTTTGATGCCAAGAGGACAGAGCTTTCCAGGGATCAGGCGCCAGTAGAGAGAAGGAGCGTGGGTGGGGGGCGCCTTTAAGGGGGACAGTTGCCAAAGATACTGTTAAGAGTTGAAGAACAAAGTACCCGAGTCAGAGAGTAGACGATATGGACTTACAATCTGCCAGGTACTGAGGGAGGAGGCTGGGGGGTTAGGAGGCTAGGCCATGGCGAGATCTGAAGACAAGAAGTAGAGACTTGAAGCAGAAGAAATTTTGCATTGGGGGCTATGCAGTGTGATGGTGATAGGACGAGGTTAGAGAGGATGTAGGAACGTTGTTGAGGATGTGTGTAACGAAGTTGAATACCTCACGAGCAGGCCAGAGTAGTAATTAAGATTGCTGAGGGCCAGGAGGGAGATTGGTGTTTTGTCAGTGTGGGAAGTATGGTGCTGGTGGATCTCGCTGATCCTGGTCACAGTGACCAAGGCACTAATGAAGTGCTTGAGTTTAAGTTCACTCTCAAAGAAGAAGGGATGAATTGAGGAGGCTCGGAGGAAAGGAGATTGGGGATGGGGCAGTGGGGTTGGAAATAAAGTCTGAGCGGATGATGAAATCCATTTTGGAGGAGAGCAACAACACACAGCGTGGTGCCATCCCGTGATGATGGATGGTGACGAGGCAGCTGGTGATGAACTCTAAGTAGTCATACGAGATGGAAACGAGACAAAGATCTGAGCGTCGTCTGCAAAGAGCTGGTAGATGAAGCCAAAGGAGGAATTGAGTCTACCCGTGGATGACGCATGCAGGGTAAAGAGGGGCAGGACCAGGCCTTCTCGATGTGGGAATCCCACCAGAAGGGTGCCAGCGGAAGGAGGTGTTGGAGTCCCAGAAGATTGCGAAGGCGCGGCCTCAGATATAAACTCCACCCAGATGCGTGCAGTGTTCTTGGAGGCCAGGGAAGAGAGAGTCGGAAGGAGGGAAGGATGATGCAGAGTGACACAGGCTGCAGAGCGAGCGAGTAGAATGAGGCTGGAGGCGACGATGGGGTGTTGGCCAGTGTCTATAATTAGGAGTTCTACTTTATGCTTTAATTCTTTGTTTTATCTAAGTCAGAAATGTGAGCTGAACCACATGAAGAATATTATCCTACAAACAACTAAGAGGCAGTTCTCACAGTTGTGATCGCAGTTACTTGCCTGAATAGCTATGTATGTAAAGCCCCTTCCAAGCTCATTAGAAGATGAAATCAGGTAATTGAGATGGCATTAAACTGGGTGCTATGTTTGTGTACAGGTTCATGTATGTGCACATGTTTGCATGTATTTTATTCTTGTATAGTGTGTCTTAGACTGGAAGAGCATCATGGAGCCTGGACACGGACTGATGTGAAATGCATTGAACTAGGGCCAATAAACCAGGATGCTGTCATCATTGCTGTGCGACTGGATATATGTTTCTTAACTTGGATTGGTCTTGGTGCATGCTCTGTGGAAAGTCTTTCCAATCAGCAGAGGTGTTGCTAGGAGGGGCAGGGTCTAAGTGGCTATAGCCCCGGGTCTTTTGGTTTTAGCCTCGGATAGAATCTCAGGGTCTACAACCAAAAGGCCAGCTAGCCCTGAGTCTTGACAATCCCAACATTAGTGTAGCCCCGGATATTTTCCAGACCTAGCAACACCCCTGCCAATCAGCAACAGAGATGCTGACCTTGCCTGGTCTGAGCGTTCAAAGCTGCACAGAGCCTAAACACAGTGCGTTTTCCTTTTAGCTTTTCCTTCCATCTGCCCACAGGACAAAGACAGTCCTGAAATATGGAGTACCTGACCATCCGAGCCAAGAGCCCACCCAAGAGCCCATCCTGCTGGAGGATGAGCATGGTGTCATCTGCATACAAACAGGATTGAAAACGAATCACTGAAGCCAGTGAGCAGGAGGGTCCCACACAAATATGGGGTAGGCAGGTTTTACCGCAGGAGATGTAATTAAGTAGAATTTATCAAAGTTTTTAAAACAGATTTTTCCCCCAAAATATGTGTGGGTGGATTTAGGCTAATAACTAATGTAGGATGGTTAAGAGAGGATTGCGCGGGGCGGGGTCTCATCCTGCATACATTTGCGGCAAAATACACCAGTAAAAAAAAACATTTGATTAAATGTTTTCGAGACGATTACTTAGAGTCCAAATTCCACATAATAAGGGGCAGGTTGCACATCCCTTGAGAACATCAAAATGTGCAGGTCATATCGGCGGCTCAGACAGCAGTAGAGCAGTCGCTTTCTCACTTTTAGAGCAAAAAGATTCATGACATCAGAGATATATGATCATGAAGGCCTTAAACCTACAACTCATCCAACAGGACTTCCTGGTCCCTGCTGTTCTAGGTTGCTGAAAGATTTAAAATAACAAGATCATGGACACCATTGCCATCGGCCACCTACCAGAGATCATCAGTAACTGAAATCAATAGGACTTCAGTCATTAGCCCAGGACGGAGCCCGGGTTACTTCTGGAGCTGATGGCCTTGCGGTTCAACAAAAGCCTGAAGTTCTCTCATAACCTGCTTTTCTAAAACATGTATTTATTGAAGTATTTTATTTATTGTTTGATTTTTAGGCGCTTACACAATAAGAAAATATTGTTTGAAAGCACCCACAGGGCAAGGGAGGAAGCAGGAGTACGAAAAACAATAAACTACATTAAAAACTCAATGCAGTGAGGGGAGAGGAAAACAGGACAAATCTACTATGACTTGTGAGTATTCAGAACGTGCAAGTGCAGCAAGGGAGAAGGTGGGGGGTCAGTGCTGTTGGGTCTGATCTGAAGGGTGAGCCACAGATGAAGTGCTAGGAATGTTGAGTGCTACACGGCCTGGAGCCACGAGAGGTGTAAGTGCGAGCCACCAGGGCCGAGGGTGTAAGTGCAAGTACAGAAGCCAGGAGCTGGGCTGATTGGGTGAGGGAGGTCAAGCCCAGAGGGTGCATAAGGGCCCCAGAGACCCATCACAGTAACTGTGGGATTAGCAGGGCAAAGAAGAAGGGAAGGAGGAGGTAAAGAGGAGAGTCTTCAGGAGCTTCCGGAATTTAAGAAGATCCTGCTCAAGGTGCACAGGGAGGGGGAGGCTGTTCATAGGATGGAGACAGTTGAGGAAAGCAAACAAACACCTGCCCTCTGTTTAGCAAAATGCTTTACACACAGAGACTTAGAACCAGAGGAACGTAGTGGTCTAGAGGGGGAGTATTTAGCACGATAAAGTGGAAGATAGTGTGGTCCCCGGGCCCAGACAGCCTTGTGGATTATGCAGAGGGATTTTAATTGAATTCGTGCAGCAACCAGGAGTCAGTGAAGACTTTTTAGTGCAGGAGATATGCGGTCCCTGGGCTTAAGGCAAAGGATAAGTCTTGCTGCCCTATTCTGGATTAGCTGGACGGGTCGCAGAGTGGAAGATGGTAGATTCAGGGGGAGGCTATTGCAATAGTCAAGCCTAGATAGATCCAGGGCTTGGGTCACATTGAGCCCCTGGCGGAAAGTGAGAAAAGTGAGAATTCCTTTGAGAAGGAAGAGCTGAAAGTTGAAGTTCTTGGCAATGTCCTGAGTGTGAGGGAGGAAGCAGTGGGAGGAGTCGAAGATGACTTCAAGCTTTCTGGCTTGAGAAGAGGGCACAGGGGGAGAGCCCAAAGAGGAAGGCCAGAGTGAAGGGAAGAAGGAGGGAGCAGGGGTACCGATGGCAAGGATCTCAGTTTTACAGGCGCTGAGGCAGAGGTCATTGGTGGTGCCCCAGGACTGGATGGCAGAAAGGCAGTCAGGGATGATGGAGGGTGTGAGAGGGTCATCTGGTGAAGAAAGAGTGGGAAAGGGGAACTGGGAGATAAGGCTCTAGTTTGGTAGTTAAGTTGCATAGAGATTAGGTTCTTTCAAAAGTGAGTTTACACCCATATGTAGACATAGAGGGGACCAGACCGGAGTTAAGAACTAGATCATAATATCAGCGAGATCTTTCTTCAGGTGCGTGGTCAGGACTTTGATGAGTGGCTGAGAGAACGGAATATGTGTCAAGTTGCTAGTTTGGCTTCCGTGCCAGAGGGACGAGAGAAAGCAAAGTTCAGCATGCTTACTGGATTATCAACAGCCTCTGAGAATGCTTGACAAGCCCCAATTTAATATTGCTGCTTTTCTCTTTGAAAAAGATCAAGAGTTCATCATATTGTACTTGAGATGTCTGAGAAGTACGTTTTGATGTAGTTTGCTGCACTTAATTGATGTCACAAAAAAGGTCTTTGGGTATTTTGTGCCTCTCAAAAAAAACGTGACATGAGCTACGTTTTATTATCAATTAATAGTGGCAGCAGGCATCTAAACATTTCCTCTGACGGGGGTTAGAGTGGGCAACTCTGCTTGGGAGTTAAGTCATGTTTTTCCTGTGGTCGCCTGGAGTTGCATGGCAGAGAACAAGTGTTAGTCTGCGCCAGTAATCCATCTGTCCATATACATCAGACACAAAAAACATCGCAACCTATTAGGCATGTTTTCAAGATGGCGAAGATGGAGCTGAATGGCTGCCACATTTTGAGAGTAGCCCTTATTTCAGACTTAGGGCCTCATTACATGGAAGGCGGTAATGGTTAACGGCCACCGTTAATGGTTAACGGCCACCGTTAATGGTAACGGTGACCGTTAACCATTACCGCCTTACTACGAGGTCCCTTAGCGGGTTGGTGCTTTAACGCCTGCTTTTTGCAGGCGTTAAAAACCAACCCGCTAAGGGACCTCGGAGCTAATTACGGCACCGCAAAATTGCGGTGCCGTAATTAGCGCCTTCCCCATTCCCATAGAGCCCTATGGGGCAGAAATGGGAATGGGGAAGGGCAATGGCGGAAGGGGGATTTACCGCCCCACCAACCTTGGAATGGGGCGGTAAATCCCCTTTCTGCCAAGGCGGTGCCGGTATTTTACCGGCATGAGCCATGGCGCTAATAGCGCCATGGCTCACCGTCTTCCGTGTAATGAGGCCCTTAGACCTTATTTTACCATAACAGTCACTGGCTCCTTCCTCGCATCCTTAAAGAAATGAAAATCTGATCATTAAAAAAGTTTGACCCAGAAGATCTTGGGCCTCATTACACGGTAGGCGGTAAGGGTTTACCGGTACCGGTAAGGGCACTGGTACCGGTAAACCCTTACCGCCTTACTACGAGGTCCATTTGTGGGACCCGACCTTAACGGCTGGTCTAGACCAGCCGTTAAAGTTGGGACCCACAAAGGGACCTTGGTGCTAATTATAGTACCGCAATTTGCAGTACCGTAATTAGCTCCTTCCCCATTCCCATTATGCCCTATGTGGCAAAAATGGGAATGGGGAAGGGCCATGGAGGAAGGGGGAATTACCGCCCCGCCAACCTTGGAATGGGCTGGTAATTCCCCTTTCCTCCATGGTGGTACCGGTATGGTACCGGCAGCAAGCACGGTGCTAATAGCACCATGGTTTACCACCTTCCGTGTAATGAGGCCCCTTTGTAAGCTATTGTTCCATCACTCACCCCACACCCCGATTGTGGGAATAATCATGTAGAATGCCATAGCAAACCATCTCTCAAAGACGGTTCAAGGGTTTTTATTAAGTACTTGAATAGGATTCAACTACAGGCTGTCGCTCTCTCTCTCTAATCTTCCTAGCCGAGACTTTCCTAAATCCCAAGGTGGTCATTAGAGCTCGGAAACAGCTACTATCTATAGTCTGACTGGCTAGTGGCAACTGCATTCATTCTCTCACTCCCTCCGATGAATTCTAGGTGGATGCTAACCCGGGGTCCCACAAGAAGAATGACATCCGGAAGAGGTGCACTGCAAACACCCAGGTTTCAGTCGATCGTTTCCTCTTACTCTCTCATACTGGCCACCCTGATGTTCTTTCCATCTGTTCCCTGATGTCTACTCCCTTCCCCTTCTTTCGCTCCCTTTCTTGTTTCTCTCCCTCACTCTGCCCTTTTAAATCATTCCACCTCATGTCTATTCCCACTCTCCCTCTACACTAGTCTGACTATTATCCATTATTCTTTCTACTATTCTCTACTCTCCGGTACTATCCACTGTCCTCTCCACTATTCTCACCAATCTCTACTACTCTCTATTCTCGCTACTCTCCACTCACTTCTGAACTACTCTCACTAATCGCAACTCCCCTCTCCACTATTCTCCACACTCACTACTCTCCACTATACACTATACTCTACACCTCCTTCTCTTACAGTCAACCTATGTTCACTCTCTCAGCCTCACTTATCCCCCTGCACTCCCACATAGTCTAACTAACTCATCTTACCCACCATTCATGAACTCTCACACATAAGTACCAACACCACACCTTGCACCTGTTCATTTTAAGTTTCTTTCATGTTCGACTCCACAGTCCTTCTGAAACCTGGTATCTTATTCTGACTTCTTCTCCCTTGACCTCAGCAGACAAGCCACACTCCCCCATTCTTCCATCCTCCTACTCCCTATTTCATCATTTCTCATGCTCCCCTGGACCCCGCAGCCAATCTCTGCTTTGCTTTTCCCCAGTGAACTTCTCTCTGTTGGCATCCCTGGGTCTCCCTCCAAGCTAGCAAGGTGGTCGCTAATGCTCCGTAGCCCATACTATCTATAGTCTGATGGGCTAGCACTGAGGGCCTAAAGGCAACAGCTTTTTCTCTCTTACACCCTCTGGTCACAGAAGAAGAATGATACCAGGAAGTTGTGTGTGGCAACTAGCCAGGCCCCATCAATTTTGTTTCTCATATTGTCATACTTTTCACCTTAATGTTCTTTCCTTCCTCTCCCTCCCTCTTCCTCCTCCCGTTTCTGTACCTTTCCATCCCTCTACTTCTCTCTGTCCCTCTGATGTTATACCACCTCACGTCTATTCCTACTCTCCCTCTCCACTAGTCTTACTATTCTGTACTCCCCTCTCCACTACTCTCCACTCTCAATACTCTCCACTTCCCTCTTCGCGACTCTCAATACTCTCCACTCCCTTCTCCACTACTTTCACTATTCTCCATTCCCCTCTCCAGTACTCTCTGCTCTCTCTAATCTCCACTCGGATCTCCACTATTCTCGCTACACTACACACCCCTATCTACTATTCTCTACTCTCACTACTCTCCACTCCCCTCTGCACTGCTCTCACGACTGTACACTCAATACTGCACTCCACCCTCCTTCCTTTACCATCACACTCCTTTCACTCTCTCCCTACAGCCTTCTCATTCAGCTTCACCTATCCCATTATACTCCCACCTAGTCTCACTCACTCACCTTATCTGCCATACACACACTCTCACCTCCAAGTACCACTCTATCTCACCCACAAATACCTCACCTTGCACACACTCTTTGATAGTGTTGTCCGCTCAGCCGTCTTTCCTCTGCCTGGTCTCTTGGTCCACCTCCGTCTCCCTTGACCTCACCCAAAACACCCACACTCCCCCATTCTTCCCACGTATTTATATTCCAGCCTCCCCCTTTCATTGACCCTAAGGCTCCTCTGAGTCTCCAGGACAATCTTTGCCTTGCTCTCCCCCAGTGGCCAGGTTACAGAGCGGGGAAAATATGAAGCGTTATTTATGGCCCACCGCCCCTACAAGGACGTGGGCCCATCAGCATCCCACAGTGGTAGGCTGCTTGGAAAAAAGGACATTTCAGAGTTCGTGTTCTGTGGCAGATGAACTTACTGATTGCCGGTCCACAGCGAGCAATAGTCTGCCTGACGAATAGTAGCTACAACATCTCTCAACAGTGGGTTGCATGTTCCATGCTCAGCCACAAGGGTTTATGTATTAGGGAGACCTGCACATGAAGAGAAAAAACACTGGAGAACATAACGTTGGTATGGGGTAATTGTAAGTGGTACTCTGCAAATGTAGTCAGGCACAGGCAGTGGTGACTGAGCATGGGGTCCTCCCAACTCCATAACCCTGCCTCTATGGCAAGACTGACGGAGGCCACACCCTAGTGGGCCTCCAGCCCGAGATTGAGAGGGGTCCCATCCCTGGTGCCGGACAATGTCACATTACAGCCTGCAACATCCTTCTACATTCACCATTCCAGCTTCCATGATCATGCACACAGTCTAGGGTGCTCTCCTGGGCTTGCTTTAACTGAACTGGCCAAGGGAATCATAATTCCCTTGGACAGTTCAGTAGCACCCAAGCCCACATGCCTAGTGTGCCATGCAAGGCCAGGGATGTCCTGCTTCCCTAGCCTTGCATGGCTCAATGGGGGGTTGAAGAGTGAGGTATGGCAGGGCTTAATATGTGGTAGGGTGCTCTTGCACCACATCTGGCTAATATTGGTGGGGCAAGTCTTGACATACTTGTTTACTGTGTCATGGCATTTTTTACTGGGCATTACGCGTGAAGCCAGCATGATGAACATTAAGCTGTAGCTAGCAGGCCTGCATTTATGCAGCAAGTCTGGCTATGGGCCTCATTACGACCCTGGCGGTAAGGGGTTAACGCCAGCGTTAGCTGCGCCGACCCCTTACCGCCAACTACGAGGTCCCTTAGCGCCATGGCGCTTTTAACACCTGCTTTTAGCAGGTGTTAAAATCCATGGCGCTAAGGGACCATGGAGTTAATTACGCCACCGTAATTTACGGTGGCGTAATTAACGCCTTCCCCACTCCCATTATGCCCTATGGGGCAAAAATGGGAATGGGGAAGGGTAAATGGGGATTGGGGACTTACCGCCCCGCCGACCTCGGAATGGGGCGGTAAGTCCGCCAACCACCATGGCGTAAACGTAGTTTACGCCATGGTGGTAAAGTCAAGGCCCAGGCGGTAACTTACCGCCTGGGTCGTAATGAGGCCCTATGTGTTCTTAATGTGGTATGGCATATATTACTAAACATCAAGGGTTAAGCAAACATGATAAGTGTTATTACCTGGATCCAATTGCCTACATTTTTGCAGCCAACATGTACATATTTCCCTATTGTGTTGTGGCATTTTGTACTGGTAAAGCTGACAGCAGTATTTTCGAATGTGGTAAACCGGGAATATATTAGTGCCGCCCCCATGGACGTGTATTGGCACAGTCAGCATGAACATGCTTTTATACTGGCATTTATTGTGGGCAAAGGCATCTTGAAAATGAGTTGGAAAATGCACTTTTGGTGACTTACATGTGCTGGATCATGTCATGTGTTATCCTACAAAACTGATTGCAAACTGTGGCTTTGGCAGAGTACGTGTGCTGAAAATGCAATATTTTAACCCAAAATTGAAAAATAATCTTCCTGGGAGAGAACCTCACAGTAGCCCCCTTGGTTGGTTTGGGTTAACCCGCTACGCTCAGTCGCTCCCACATATTTGTGGATACATGCATGCCCTCCCAATGAAAAAAACAATCACCCGCCACTAATCAAGCAGTTGATCTTTGAAAGTTCACAGCTTAGAAATCTCAGTGGCACAGTAATAATTGAAACTGATTGTCTTTTATCTGCCATTGTTATTGAGATCCCCCTGTGTACACTTTGATATGTGGTTTCATGAAGTGCATCGATAACCTGAAACTGATCTGAAACACTTGCTGTGATCGGCTCTGTAGGAAGGAGGCAATTCAAGAGAGAGGGATATCCGGCAACATGGGTGTCCCCGGAGACGGGGCAGAGCCTTGCGGCCTATCAATTTCAAAGCAGATGGGCTTCCACTGCTCAGTCTTAGGCTGTTTCCGTGGATTTTAAATAGAGAGGATTCCTTTCCATGTCTTTTGGTGAAGCCAAACTATGTCTGCTGAAGGCATTTGTGAGAATGAGGAATCCTAGGGCCCAACACTGAAAACCTAAGCGTTTTGAGCCTCTAGGAAGAAGACTCGTGCAAGGCGTGGAATATGTTATGTGTTACCTTTTGTGTTTGGGTTATGAGTGTTTGTTGCATTGGAGTGCCACCACGGTGCAGGCTTTTGAGCTTCCAAGCGTTTTCCTACATGGTGGTGCAATAACTGTGTCATAGGTTTGGTTCTGCGCAGCACTTAGTTTGTATGAAAATAAGTGCCCGTGCCCAAATATTTTCTAGCACGCTTGTGACACTGCAGGCGGGCAGTTCCCCACCATTGCTGCCACCACCGACATCTGCACCCCACAGTGTCGACACATTTGGAGTTGAACTACAGCTCGCACCTGCTCCTTGGGGTTGATGGATGCTCTGGTTATCATTACTTCATAATCAATATCAGTCTGAGACAATAAGGGCCGCGGCTGTGACCTGGCAAACACCCCCACAAATTAAGCAATGGGACTGCCGGGGTTTTTATTTTGTTGCAGGGGTGCTTTGTGATATTCAGCGAACTCGCTCACATGAGGCAAAGTGTGCCGCAGATCACCAGGATGTCCAGGGGGAGACTGTGAATGTTCTTCAGCATGGGCACGGGGGGATTGCTAATGGTTCCTTAGGTGTGTTAGTCTTGCGGCAGAGGTTTGAACTACCTGGAGATGACTGAGATGGGATTTTCAATGTCCATGTAGGGGAGTGTGCTTATTGTTGATCCCCTTCTATAGCAACACAGACAGATAAACCTCAATGAAATGGAAGCTGCCCAAAGGCATTGCCGGTGGGATAGGGCATTTTCCATTTGCTTGGCCTGTTGATGCGTTTGAGACCTTGAAGAGATGGGTCGGATTAGGGAGGGATGTTAGTAGGATGTGTGGTCTGGGAGCAGGTTAGCCAGTTGCTTCTGCATTGTTGTGTGCAGATCAAGAGAACCCAGAGTCTGAGCGTAAGTAACCTTTCAGATTGTTGGGGCAGTGTAGTGCCCACTCAGACTCAAGCTGGGCATGTCATGGTATAGGTGGTATCAAGAGTTATACCAGGTACTGTTATGGTGTTTTGTTTTATACCATGCTCTGCTACCATTCCCATTGTCGCTTGATGCAATGGGCTCTTAGAAAGAGGCGGGTGGGTTTGGTTGGTTGGAAAAGAAACAAATACAAGGCAGCCTTGCTGTTGCATTAATGCATGTAGTTGGAAAGTGACTGGTTATTGTATGGGGTGTTACTTGGTAGTTTGTTTGGGGGCTTTTCTGGTATGTGTCTTCAGAGGCAAGTCTTATGCGCCCATAGAGCGAGGGTGGGTTGATTAAGATTGTGTTATACAATTAGGTGGGAGAGATTTAGAGTTCTGGTGTGTGCTGCCAGGTGCTGTTTCATGGTTTTGTACGATCGGACTGAAAAAAAAGGTCTGACTCTACAAAATGACCGAAAAATGCTACCACCAAAGGTTGTCCCCCCCAACAACCCGCTCCCGCAACACCTCGTTCACTATACTGTGTGGCATAGTGAGCGGGGTGTTGTGGGGGACACCCCCACAGCACACCCGCAAGAATAAAAAATGAAGAAATAAAAAAACGGGGGCTGCAGGGGTGTCCCCCGCAACAGTATAGTGAGTGGGGGTTGTGAGGTAAACCCCTGCAGCCCCCATAGTATGTAAGTGTGTTCGCATGAGAAAGGTGCAAACTTTTGGTAGTTTGCACCTTTCTCATGAGAACATTCCGGACGCGGCAAAATCAGCCGCGGTCGGATCACTTCGAATCCTGTTTAATTGCCTTGTGTTGGTGGCTAGTACGTATCATGAAGTGGAAAGTAAAATGTGAGCATTTTAGTGAAGGAGGCAAGCAGTGGAGACCCCAATGGGCATTTGGATTATCTTGACTTGTGTGGAAGTTCTACCATTTTAGTATTAGAACATCTTGGGCAGAGTCGTTTGGAGGCACCTCCTGGGGCACTTTAGAGTGGACTGGTATCTTTGCGATGGAGAGTATGCAGTGCCTGGTGCTAAATTACAATGCAGCAAAAAAGAATTGGTGGTGTCGTCCAGGAGAAGACATCTAGGTGCCAGAGATAGTGGTGGACACCTATGAGCAAGATTCACAGTGGAACAGAACTTAAAGAGGGGAGTCCCCAGAGTACAATCAAAGTGGGGACACCTAGGAGCATAGTAATAATGTGAACAACAACAGAGTATGGACAACATGGAGCAGAATTTCAATGGAAGCCACCAGGAGTAAAGAATACAATGTGGGCACCAAAGAGCACAATGTCAGTGGGGCACATAGGGGCACAATTAAAATTACAAGGTGGGACATTAAGGGGAACATTAGAATGGGAGCACCAAGAAGCAACATTACATGTTGGGCTCCAAGAAGCAACAATATAGTGCTGGCATCTAGGAGCACAATTACATTAGGGGCACACATGAGCAAAATTGCACTGGGAGCTTCTAGGAGAAAATTAAAGTGAGGGAACCAAGAAGCAAAATTACAGTGGGGACAACAAGGAGCAAAATTAAAGCAGGGACAACAAAGAGCAAGATTTTTGCAGGAACATTTATGACTTAGTTCCGTGACCCAGTCGGGCTCATGCATGCATGTCATTTGAGGTTGTGTTCAAGGATATTTGCATGCAGAGTTTCGGTGTTACAGTTTTGTTTAGGGATATAGTTCCGGTTAGGGCCTGAGGCTGAACGTGCAGTTGTTAGTTAGTATTCGATATGGGAAACGTACACGGTGTACCTTTCATCTATCTGGTCAACCAGTTCCTAAAAATGAATGACAATTAAGAAACAGAAAGCATTTGTCAAGTTCATATTTTGCAAATGGGAATTGACCTAATATGACATGCAGAAGAGCATAAATCGCCATAGCCTGGTAGCCTGTCCCCAGTGGTAGATGAGAGTAAGGCAGGACAAACATTCCCAAATCTGCACCACATATAGTCACGTGAAACAGGCCAAAAGGTTATGTTTCCTGCAAATATTCATGGATCACGTTTGGGGTTGCAAGCCAGCACCCCTGTACCTCCTCAATGCACCACTATGCCTGTCCCTACCTTCCACTGCTCCCCATGGCTTCCCTCCAGCCCCTAAAGAATTTTTCTTTTTTTTTTTTTTACAGCACAAGATCGTTGTAAATAGAACACAATATTTGACATGCCCATTGCCATGTGGCTGCCAATCAAGTCACATTAGGGCATGGTTTAGGCTCCCTGTGGGGAAGACAGCCACCCGTCCTTAACTGCGCTACATGAATTACTACCCCGGGGTGACCTCGAGCTTCAGAAATGAACTCATTAACATACCAACTGAATGTGGCGTCACCAGAAATTAGCATATCAAGGTCCTCTCTGAAAAAAGTGGGGGGATTTGGTGCGCCCGCGTGTACCCTCGATTTGAGCTCTGGTCTCATTGGATAGTTGGAAGCGGGGCCCTGGCAAATGTGACTACCAATTGCAGGTCGTGAGTTCAAGCTCTAGTTTAGCGTTGACAACCAGGAAGAGGGGACCTCTCCTCAAAGAGGCCCTCAGTGCCACTGGAAGTGGAAGGGTTGGCACTCCGCTTAGCAGGACATTGCATACCTGGGAGGTTTGTAGACTCATCATTCCGGATTGGACTTCCTTGGGGGGGAGGGGAGAGTGGGGCACATCAAAGGGGTGCCAATAGACTGCCATTTTCTTTCCAAAAGAGGCATAGATATCTCGGGCCTCAGAGCAACAGGGCATGTTTCAGTAGGAGGATCGAGGCTTCTAGATTCCAGTGCATGAGTAGGAAACACTATCTCCTGAGGACAGGCCCAAGCATGTCAAATGTCACCCTTTAGCATCACTCACCATTACTAATTACTGCGCAGCACTCCAAGATGGAATCCGTTCCCTCTGCCAGAATGCTGCAAGCAGGAAACCCTTCGGTTCCTTAAAAGATGGTTTCCAATGTGTTTTTTTCTTTCTTTTATGAGCTATAAAGGGAAGAATTTATACTTCATTTTTGAGGGGCAGGCCTGGGGTTGGAGTTCGAGAGAGGATCCTGTCTGTGGCGGGTCTGTATCGGTGGCGTGATATCTGCCGACATGTTGCACGGGTAGATCACTGCCTCCAGAAGGGAAATTCTCACCTGCAGGATGCAAGCAGATCTCTGCAGCAGCAGCAGCATTAACACCCTGGGCTATTTTACAGGGATCATATCCACCATGGACCTGTTTAATTTGACTGAATATTTTATTTGAATACTTTTTTAGCAGATTTTTTAACTACGCACTGAATAATTATGCCCATCACATCTGTATAAGTCGATATTGCTCCCTTTCAAGACATTCATGTAAACTACACATCACCTGTTAGGTAATTCCTTTAGATACATAGGCCAGAGACAGCTTTTAATGGTTCCTTTGCTAGTTGCTCTTCTTAATTTATGCAATAGATGTCGTAGACACCGCCAAAAATTGTTGTTTTGTGAATGGGTGGGCCTCCCCGTGATTTCTAAGCCCCACTGCATACACTGACAGGCGCCCCTTCCACTTAGAGCAAGTACATCATGGAGACCTGGGGAATAATCTGTCCAGCATAGAGGAGAGGCTGCATGGGCCACATCAATGCTAGCTTCCCTGTTAAGTTATGCTGCGTGAAGAGAGTGTTATACTGTGCTAAACATCAGCATAACAGTTGCAGCGCGCCCAGGCTTAACCGCGTCATGGCGTACAGATCCCCGCAAAGGATATCCAGACCTTAGACCGGGGAAGGAAATAAAATGAGGCGAGGAAAGATAAGAGGTTGGCAAAGCGGAAAATAGACAATACAAACAAATGGAGGGAGGTGTGCAGCGGGGGAGCTTGTTTTATGATTGTGGGTCCATGTCATTACTGGTGGGTGAACCATACTACTGCAAAAGATAGTATATTATTGATGCATGATCATGCAGGTGTATTGTTAAGTTACTATGCTTAGACACTGAGCCGAATCACCACCACAGTAGATTCAGAGCGCTTAAGCTTGTCCATGGAGTGGAAGTCTATGCCCCTGACAGGGGCATCAAGACCTCAGTCTTTTGAAGAAAATAAAATGAGTGATGGGAAGATAAGAAGTTGGGGTATCGGGAAACGGATGCTACAGACACCGAACGTTTTGGGGTAGCCTGGGTGCATATCAGTCCTGTTAGGTCGACCTACGAAAAGGAGGAGGCACATATGTCTTGAAATGTTGTGATGATTGTTTCCAGAGCAGATCTTTGAGAACAGTGAGTTGGTAGACAATGTAATATGGGATGCAAGAGAGGTTTGCGAGTGTGCTCGGACAACAGTTTCCTGGCTTATTTGCCTGGGAATCTCTATTTGCTGCACCCTAGGTCAAACTCCAGAATGTTAACTCTGGGACTGCCAAGCCTGAGCCAGGAATGGCGTTGGCAGAATAGATGGTATATAAAGGTGCATGTTGTTGGTAACAGAAGGGAATGGAATGGCCAAAGGTAGAATTGAAAAAAGCCTGGCACCTTGATGTCAAAAAGGTTATTAATATGAGTCTGTTCCATGTTATGTAATTCTAGACTTGATTTCAGTTCATAGTGAGATAGAGTGGCACCTTGCTTGGCTCCAGCCTATCAAAGTACAATAATACCTACCCTTTTATAGTGTGAAATATAATCTGGGCTCCCTATGCAGGACGTGCTCAATAGACTTTCTGAAGGGTGGAAGTTACAAGACACAAAGGTGGCAGGAAGAGAAGTGCCAGTTGTCTTTCCTTGTGCAGGCAGCGATAGTCTGGTCTTCCTGGAAGTTCAGGGGGCCTGCTAGGAACTTCATGGGGATGGTTAAAGTTGCGTGGGAGGCAGGACTCCTCTTGGGCTGAGACTGGCCCTCTCTTGGAGTTCATCATCATAATCCAGCCTTGCCTAGCCACTTGCCCTGGGCTGTAGTTACCGTGTTCATAAGATGGCTAGTAGGTCCAGCAGGGGTGTTGAGTCTGCATACCAGCTTACATTTGGAGGTCTACATCAGACGTAATGACCCTTTGCCTGAACTGAGTGCCACTCATTTATTTGGTGGCTTGTAGAGCGCTACTTGCCACCTCATAGCTGCCTAAACTGTGATGCGCAGATCAGCAATAGCAGGGGTGGCATTTGGGCAAGCTTTCATTGCACAGGACAGCATGGACATAGGGGGAGAGTTTTTCAATCTTCCCAGGAAAAAGAAAGTTAGTAGGGGCAGTGCTAACTTTCCTCATTCATAGAACAGACACAATATGTACACGGGTGATGCAATTGTCCAGTACACACAGAAGAACATGTCTAGGCTGTGTCACACTGCTTATGTGATGACACAGGTTTGGGGGCATTTCTCCAGTGTCTTTTCTTCCATGTTTGAGGGCCATGTGCGCTCACTATGAACCACTAAGCAAAAGGTTCCGATAGTGAGGATTTGAAATATCACGTCTTTTGGGGAGGTGTTGTGTTGAGGTGCTACCTTTCATGCCTCGGTCACCCTTCTAGTCAATTTCTACCTGGCTGAAGAGCTCAAGTGCTGCAGATGGGGTGCAGGCATTGCTCTGGATAGGCAGGGAGACAGACACTGGTAGGTGGATAGTAGTGTGGCTCTAGCCGGCTATAGTAGCTGCTAACACCTGAACGCCATGTGAATCTCTATAGGTAGGGCTATCTGTAGGTTAATTAAGCTTTTAATAATTGTTCATTTATAACATGCTTGATACCAACGCAAAGAGTGGTTTCTAAGCGCGGGATCGGGATTTGAACCTCTGTCGCGCTGTGGTAGCCTGCTTCCAAAACAAGCACGTTGCCCCTGAACTATCCCCCCCCCCAGCTATTCACATGACCCCCCCAACCCAAAACAAAAGTGGGGCAGAGTATTTGTCGCAATCCTGGGGGGCATACAGCTCAGTTGAAGATAGGTGCATTTTCAGGGTGGGACAGGATTCACCGTGGATGGAGCTTAAGGCAAGGTGCAAAGAGAGCCTCTCCTCAACAGTATGCTTTGCAGCTGGGTTGATCATTTTGTCAGAGCCCTAGACAGCACAGATACAAACTCCATCCTGACACATCCACTTCTTCAGAGTGCAGAGCTGTGTTGCTAATAAGGGGGTTGCAAGAGGAACCCTGCTCAACAGCAGTCAGACACAAAGGCATTCATCCTTCTGTCTCTTTCTTCTGGCTAGGGATGATGGGACCTTAAGTCTAAAACTTCTGTGAGGGCCACACAATGAGTAGCCACATAAGGCACAGTCCTCTGACCAGTGAGTGGGCTTTCCCTATCTAGGCTCACACGCTGCCCACCAGGGCCCATGGAATAATAGTATCTCTCTTTGCCAGGACTGTAGATATTGAGTAGAAATATTATGTGTTTGAAGAGAGGGCCTTCAGCCGCTAAATATCCTTATTTATCACAGCAGGAACGGTCCCTTAAGCTGCCTCACAGATGTGGGCTTCCTGCCAAAGCAGCTGCGCGCGTAGCGGGGCACCCTCTCCTGCAGAGACCTGCACTCCCAAGCGTGCACGCAGCGGGACTTCCCCACACTGCCTGCGGTCTTGCATCTGCCAAATGAGTAGGGTGACAGGTGCACTGTTCCCTGCATGGCGTGGACTGCACCGTTTAGTGGCGTGCGCAGCGGTGTGGCTGCACTGTGCCCAGCCTGTGCAAGGGCGTATACACCTGACCTGGCTGTATATCATACGCCCAGGCAACTCACTGTGCAGTGTATAAGCACAATGCATTAATATTGCTGCGTGGTACATGTGTCATACTGTGCATGCCCGAGTGTAATGTAGTGCAGCTGCATAAACACTTGCAATGAGCCTTAGTATGCACTGTAACACGCAAAAAAATGCACCATTCTAGAGGATTCTCGTTATGGTAAATATACACAAAGGTTAATGGATGCATGCCTAAATTGTGTTTGAAAATTCCGGGTAGACATGCGCTTTTGTCCTCCATGCTCCCTCTTGTTTTAAATACGGATTAAAAGTAGCCCCGATATTTCACCCACTCCCTGTGCCTCCTATATAAGGGGTCGTGTGAAAAAAAGAGAAGCAAAGCATAGTCAACAATTTCTCTAGTCATCCTTTCCTAGTCAGTTCTGATTTCTCTTTCACATGGACTTCATTACCCTCATGCGGTTAGACCACCATTGTGACTGTCTATCTTCACATGGACGCAGTCGCCCATCTGCTGGATCTCTACCGAGTAGCTGTATTGATATTGAAGCCAATTTACATACTCTATTTCCATAATCCATCTCCCATCTTAGGCTGGGCTGCAGATGGGAGATAGGGCAGCCATTTTACTTCTGACTTAAACCTCCAGCGGCTTCCTCTCTCATTTCTGATTTATCCACACGTCTCGAGAAACAACTGGAACATAGGTAGGGATCTGAGAACCGCTCATTCTCGTATAGTGAAAGATTGACTAGCACAAAGGCTGTGCTCGGTGTAGCATGGTCAGCTAATTCATAAAAGCATTCATGCATATGTGCACGTAAGCTCTAAGGATACAATGAAAGGTAGGTATGGTTGGTAGGCCCTCTTGTGCCGCTCAGTGACTGGACAGGGTGCTGTGCCTCTCAACGACTTTCAGTTGCCATTTTGTGTCTTCAATACTCAGGCTTGGATGTTGTCATGCAGGGTATTGCGGACGGCCTAGAACCTCTTGGCGCACGGAGGGAAACTACTGGTTCAATGTTTTAAAATGCGTTCATCTATAAACAAGTGAATAGCCAGTCTACCGGAACACCAACCGCACAGTGCAGGAGAAGAGGCTGCAATTAAGACAAAACAAAAGTGTATATAAATTTTGTTTTTGAGCTTACTGGACAAAACTCCCAGACTAGCATAAAATGGATAAGGTCGCTTTATTGTGACAGGCCTCAGCTTGCAAAAACATGCTAACCTGGCTCCCTGGCCTTACAGACTAACAGATGATTTAACAATCGTCAAAACAAACAAATAAATAAACAATTTAAATTCATCACTTCTTGTCCCTTACTCCCTCCCCTCTCTTTCAATTCCTCTCAACCTTCATTCCTGCTTTCTCCCATCTTCTTCCTGAGGCCGCTCCTTCTTCAATACCTCTTCCCCCTCTTTGTACCCCAGGGGTAGCCTGTTCGTGCAAACAGCACCACCCCCTCCTTTATCATGCTAGTACCCCATTGTGCTTGCCTAAACCCTCCCCCAAAGGGCCATGTCCCTGGAAACACTATTACCCCCGTTACCTTCATCATGCTCCCCTCAACACCAATCTTCATCCAACCTATTCTATGACCTGCAGCCAGGGTGACATGGCACATCAGCAACAAATGAAACCTTTAACATAACAGTGTCCCATTCTACTGCCTCAGCCTGTCACACAAATCCACCACCCCCCTCTAATAGACAACCCCTCATCCTTTTCAAATCCAAAAACTAAAATTGGGAGAACCAAAATTAAACCAGGTTCACTAAAGTTAAAAAAGGGGGCAGCAGGGTGGGACAAGTGCTATGTCTCCAACCATCGCTTGCTCCCGAACCTTCCCTGCCCCGATTTATATCCCGGCTAGTGGCACTCCATGCGCACGCCAGCTCGCTCCAAATGGCCATGTCCTTGGCATCAGAAAAACCCTCCCATGAGGTATTCTTTCTGGCACCCCAATCGCTAATTTTCATCTATCTCCAACTCTTTATGATATTCTCCACAGCCATCCTAACATTACACAAGTAGTACATGTTGCCCGTTATTGACAAGTTCACCCCATCCTCCCAAACTAATACAAAATCCTCATAAATGATCTCCTGGTGCACCAGCGTTTGTACTCCCAGGACCTGCAAAATGTCACTGTCTCCCTGTTGATCTTTTTTCTCATCTGTTCTACCGCTCCTTCCATCACAGCCCCACTCCATGCTCTTGTCGGTATCAACTTGGTCCAATCCAACCAAACCGTGGTCCATATCTCCCTCAACCAACTCAGATCCCTCTTCATCTTTTTAACAGTGCCACCCCATATCCCTAACCAAATCGTTCTCCCCTGCATGTAAAATTGGAGCCACCGGAACCCCATGAAGCTCTCTCTTACCCGCCAGCATAGGCAGCAGTTGGTCCCACCTGAGCCCACCCTCCCTAGACCATCTCAACGATGCCACATTATAACTACACCCCAACTGAGTCCACAAATCCCATTTGTCTGTATCTTTTCTCACCCACTTCACTATGGAGTGTCCACATATCCAGATCTGTGGCAACTCACCACTCTCCTGTTGCACATCTGGAAAACAAAAGATTTTATAATCCTTCTCTACACCAACCGCATCGTCCCACCACCCAGATTCCTTTACTTAACTAACAGACCCATTTCCCAGCTCTCTAATGTATCACTTGTACTTTGCCAATTTCCAGAGCACCAAACTCTTAACATTTTCTTCAGACAGACCCATCCTACTTCCTTCAGATGCCGCCCCCATCCTAAAGAATGAGTCCCAAAATCCTCAGCTTTCTCACCCAAAACCAAAAGGGCTCTCCACATCGCACCCAAACCTTGAGCTGCTGTCACCTCAGAACCACTTTCATGCTGGAAAACCAAACCCTCTCTTCCTTTACATCTTTCTCACCATAATGTTCCTGCCCTCACTGGGCACAAATCCCTACTACCTCTATCTAGAGGCACCCAAAAACTCTTTCCCTTCTGATCCATTTTTGATCTGCAAATCTTTATATCCATGCTGTTTTCTGACAGCTGGACGTCCCTCCAAAGCAGACTGTGATGCTGGAAATGCATCGGAGGGACAGGGCCTCCATATCATTGTCCTTTACTGCTTTTTATCATGTGTTCTGTCGTGTTTTCCACGCAGGAATTCATGTGGGACTCCTGGCGGTGCAGCTCTCTCCTTTGGTTTTGGTGAACAGACCCATGGGATACCCTTATGGCACCCATGGGTAGGGTGCAACCCTGTGCCCATAGTGTATGTTTTTGGGCACCTGTGTGTGACCCACACAGCAGGGTACGGGCTGGTGGCAGCTCTGTGCTGAATTAACTAGTGGCCTGAACGTCCTCCATTTTGGGATGCCCAGGCCCTGTCATTGGAATCGGTAGATTCCTGATGGAGACAAAATGGCCCCCGTGGCCTCTTGCCTTCCATCACCTGTTACCTTGATCTTCCCGAAGTCCTGGGAAGCGCTGACTCTGTCCCTTCCCCCTGGCTGGCTGTTGGGGGGAAGTTCCATATATTGTAGGGTGGGGAAGTGCTGACCAGATTGGCTGGAGCCTTCTCAACGACCGTATGGTGTGGGTACACCTGTGGGTGGGACCTGGGTGAATGGAGTGTGTGACAAATACGCATTCTATGTTGTGGGTGTCTAGTATCTGGTGGTTGACACAATGACTGAGACAGCCCTGACCGAAACCGGCATGAATGCAGTGTGGAGTGTTGAATGGCTCGGTACTTGTCCCAATACACATAACTTGTTGTGAGTGGTTGGAGGGAAGTGAATGGCCTGAATGCACTGTGTGCCTGATTGGCTGCCTGCCTGCCTGAATGCCCTTAGTCGTGATTGGATGCTTGAGTATAACCCAGCGGAATGAAAGGGAGATCGACAGTATATCTGGGGACCTCTCACTGCTAGGATTCATGTTCAGAAGCTGAAGTCCACTACAACGAGTAACTGGAGTAACTCAAGCTTGACCTTGAAGACCTGCTGGACGAGAAGAATTGCTGTTGCTCTCCTTCACAATCTGAAAGCTGCTGTGCCTTCAAGGACTGACCCAGAGAGGACCTGGTAAGGCGCCCTCTTCCCGAGCTACGAGGGACCATCGTGCACCAACAGATCTTTGCCAAAGCTCCCTGGTAGACAGACCTTCGACAGGCTGCCAGAAAATTACACCATCTGTCCTCCCCAGGGAGAAGTGTGACGTGCCACATGCATGCACACGCACCCCCAACTCAAGCCGCAATGATGGAACCTGCAGCACATCGGCCTGCCGAAGCTGGCGCAACTGAATAACCGACAGGGGAAAATATGCACTGTGTGCCAAAACTACCCCCAGCCCCGGCCGCAACCAGGTAAGAGCCGGGCTTTATACACAGCCCCACTTGCTATAAAACCTTGTTTTTAAAAAACAAAATATATAACCTGCCCGACCCAAGACACAAATTCCTCCTCCCCAATACCTCAAAACCCAGACCAGCAACCAACACCGCCAAAAATATGCCATGGCAGGGAAGGCTCGGGAGTAGCGTGCCAACAAACGTTATGTCTCAAACTTCACTAGCTCTCTCCCCTTCCCTGCCCCCATTTATATCCCAGCAAATGGAGCTCTATTCGCAGGCCAGCTTGCAGACCTGTGCAGCGCCCAAAACCACCACAGGGGGAAATGCTTGTGCATCCCTCCTGGGCCTTCCCTTCTCATCACTGTGGCATTAATTGAGGGGCACCCTGTTTTCCCTCTGGCACACTTCAACTCCACCTGGTAGATGTAGATGGTGGATGCTTGCAAGCACAGCCTTGGACAAATGACTGAAGACCGAGGTGTTTACCAGAAGCCAAAAGCTCCTTAGTAGAACAAGTGCTTCCTGGGAGGGCCCCGTTCATGCTGCGCGGGCGCTTTCCTGATGAGTGACACTCTAGGCAAGCAGCAAGCCTGACTAATGGTTCCCGCTGCTCTGCCAGAGTTCTCTGTGAGCATGTTTTGGTCAGCATATCGTTAGCCAAAGGTCACGGATTTTTTAAATCAATTTTCATTAAAGGAAGGGACGACAACTGACCTCTTTGATCCCATGCTTGCTGATTAAGCAGTGACCTTTGCATGACCCTCAAATGGCAACAGCACAGGACATGGACGCTCCAACACAGACTCATTCGTTATGTTTATTTAATGACAGTTCCTTAACTACAGACCATTTCTTTTCTCAAGCTACGACTTTAAAAGAATCTGTGCATGTCATGTGTATACTTCTCCAAGCTTTAAAAAAAAAACATCAGCCTATCAAAGCATAGGCGTAGTGTGCATGGAGGCAAAGAGGCCAATTGCCTACTTGTATCTTTAGCAATGGGGGCAGCAACCTCATTTGGCCCCATTGCTTGTCAGTTTCTGGCCGTTGTTCCTAAGTGATTTGTGTGCATTGTAAACATTTCTGGAGATACAATAATAGTGTCTTTAAGGTCATATACATGAGCTGCATGTAATGTGATTTTGAGCAGCATCAGGGATCCACATCCTGAATAATGTTGAGTGACAGGTGCAAACGAGACAGCTGCAAAGGTAGTGCCGAAGGTTGAGTAACTATTGATCTAGCTAGGGTTGCGATACATGTGGTCCCTTGATCATATTTAGGGCAGGGGGATTTCTGGTCCCAGAGTGCAAATCCAAAGTTTCCTCTCACAATCAACACACTCACGGAAGTGTATCCAGTGTCGTGAGCCTCACAGCTAGTTTAGGATCCACCCCACAGTGTGGTGGCTGGGAGATTTCGTTTGCTTTAGTTTCTATCCACCATTTTCAGTGAAAATGAAGCTAAGCTTTTCTGTGGTGGCTTGCAAACATCCCGTATCTGCATCTGTCTTATCGGGTCTTCATGAAAGATGTTTTGAGAGCCGGAAATAATGAGGGATTACCATGATGGACGCTTTGGTTGATGTCCGGAGTGGCCAAGCACAGCAAGGCAGAAAATAGACTGCAATTACTGGAGCGTGAGAGTCTGCCACATACACTGCCTTAACTTGTATACAAATGTCTGGGGTAAGTGGATATGAGGGCTCTCACTTATGATATTTATTCAACATCCATTTCTTTTTTTGATAGGGCACAAGGCCTAAAACATAAGACGAGTTAGTCATCGCTAAAACACCACCAATAAGCTGAAATGATTGCATTGGAGTACACCTCGAGAGAAATGGCATATGAGGTGGAACACAAAGCTTGTAGGTATTGTTTGAAAATTTACCCACCCTTTGACTGCCCATGGCTATGGTAATCCCTATGGCCATGTACACCTATTTCCTCCCCCCCACCCCTGCTCAAAACACATCCTCCTGGGATCTCTTTGAGCTACCGTTTTCAAGACTTACCATCAAACGTTGCACTCAAACTGCCTGCCAGTGTTTTACAAAAGCAGTCTTCTGAGAGTTAATGACTTGATTGGAGATGTAAATGTGCTACTGGTGTAATAAAAATGTCTTAACCAGGTCTGCCTCGAGCCATTCAGTTTGTAAGCACTATGCATGTCCTTCATTAAAGTCCTGTTAAAATCAAGGCTTGGCAAAGCCAAATATTTTGGCTTATGTATCATTAATAGACAGTCCAAAAATAGTAGATTGGTCCTGGTTGACTGGGGCCTTAATAAAGTCAGATGCAAAGGAGGGAATTAAGAGACTGGGGTTTTAGCATATTTATCTGGAACACTCAAGGGTTTCATCATCCTCTAATTGACCCCAATCATTGTGGTAATCTGAGTAGTCACAAAATAGGTTTGTTGCAAGACACGTTCTTATAACAGGATGTAGTCTGGGACAGCTATTATACATTGGTCCAAAATGCGATCAGGGGAGTTGAGGGAAGGCCAACAAGTGGTCTATTTGTAGCAGTTAAAACCTCATGCACCAGGATGCTGGTGTTTTGAATAAGGAGCCCGAGGGAACTATTGCGGTTCAAATTACGATATGGGAATCTCAGAAAAAGCTATTAGTGATGAATGTTTACTGCAATTATTCAGAGATGTGTTGTGATAAAAGCCTTGACAAGTTGACAGAAATGTTCTTGTACTGGTACGCAGAAGGAATGTGGGGGAGGTCATAATTGCAGGAGATTTCAAAGCTGACTGTGCTGGCAATATAGGTAAGAGCATGTTGGTAGGGAGCCAGGAGAGGTCACTACAAGGGGGACGCTCCCAGACAAAATCTGTGAAAGGGATTAGTTGGGAAACATTTTATAAAGATTGGAATCGGTATATCATACATTGATTTGAGGATCTTCCAGAAGAAAATCTCTGTACTTCGAAATGGGTCCTTTTCTAGGATTGATTTAATTGTATCGACGGAGCACCTTCGGCAGAATGTATTATTATTTGATATTGGTAATGGTGCCCTGAGCGACCACCATAAGGTATATGCAGAGTTCAATGTTTTTGGGGTAGCACGGTTGCCCATACCACATATGGATTTTTTGTTGAGCCGTGGTACCAATATACTTATTTGGTGTGGCAGTAATATTAGAGAATTTAATGTCTCTGTTGCTAATTTTATTAGATCTTTAAATCATTAAATGGTTTTACATATGTGTACGCCTGTGGTTTTTCTGACTTTTATAATGAACAATTACATTTTTAACAAATTGATTAATAAAAAGGGGGTGAACAGGGACTGGCACTTTAATAAGTAGATACAGGAATCAAAGACAAATGTGAGATGAGTTGTGAGCCAAACAAAGAGGAGCACTTTAAATCCTAGCATCAAGTTTGAAATGATCAGGAAAGGTAAACAGCGGCACACAAGTAAAGTGAAAGCTATGCAATGGCATTTACATCGGGTTGAAGGTGCAATTATGTTATCTTATATCTCCTCAAAATTTTACGTAAATTATTGGAAGTTTGTGAACTGTGTGCACAATTCTCCATCATTGACACAGGCAAACCCGTTTTCAGAAGATTCTTGGGTAACTTATTTTGAAATATTGTATGCAGGGTCCTAAAAGAAAACCTTGTGTCTCCACGATAGGGTTGGACGCTTTCATTTGATCTCAAGAATATTGAATCGCTGATCAAGACATTTAGCAAATCCTGGGCTCGTGCATGCAATTTGGTTCTGAAAGATTGCCCTAAACTATGGAGCATGTTATTGTTTGATTTATTTGATGTTATCCTGCAAACAAAACAGACTCCAGGGTCTTGGAGATTGTCCCCTGGTATTCCGATCTTGAAAGGGGAATAGGAATGAACCTATAAATTATAGGCTGAATGCACTGCTCGACGCAGAATTTAAGATTTTTTCTCCTCAGGTTTTGAATGAAATGAAATCTTGGGCAGTGAAGAGTAAAGTTCTGCAATGAAAATCAAGTAGGATTAAGAGCAGGAATCGGCACTCCTCTAGTAGGCTGTGTGCTGGATTCAGTTAAAAAACAGCTGTGACAGCCCAACAATGCCTATTTTTGTTGCAACTATCGACTTGTCTTTGGCGTTCGATAGAGGGAATTGATGCACTCTATGGACAACATAAAAAAAAAAACTGGGGTCTTCCCCTCCACCTTTTAAACATATCAATGTACCTTCACTTGGAAATGGCTTTGAAAGTTCGATTACTTCTTGAGGGTGATTTTACTAGAGGAATACCACGTTCTTGGGCCTTTGGCAGCGATGCATCCTAGCCCCTTTTATATTTAATATTAATATATATGGCGGATTTAGGATTGACCTTGGAAGGCGCTACTTTGATCCCTCCAAAGATATTCGGGAATAGGACTTCTTGGGTCTCTTCTGCCGATGACATTTTCAGCCTGATTCATGGAATTATTTGTGTGAAAAATGCTGAGTTGCGCGCCTTCCTGCCCGAAAATCCCTGTCCTGTTTGAAGTATGGGGATTTTCAGGCAGAAAGGCGCGCAAATCTGTGTTTTTCACGCAAATAATTCCATGAATCAGGCTTTTTGTTTAGGGATCGATAGTTATTAGGCTTAAAAGGCTGTTTTCCAGGAGTACTCAACTCAGAATGATCTGATGTTTAATGCTAACAAGACTAACATTTGGATTTTATTCCGCAGGTTGTGAATGATTTTAAGTATTTAGGGTTCTGTATCTAGGCTCATTCTAGTTAAAAGTGCAAAAGATAAGGCCAAATCTTTGCCAGTGAAAATGAGACACTTCAAACAAAGAAATGGGAAATTCATCTTCCTGCCATTAATTACATTTTACGACTCCAAAGTTCTACCGGCAATTATGTACAGACTGGGGATCCACCATACGCTGTTTAATCATGACTTCACAGTTGTGGACGGAATTTTCTGGAAGGCAGTATTATCATTGCCTACATCAACCCCAATGTCAATGATCCACTTAAAGCTCAGCTTGATTTCCTTAAACATGAGAAACCGTTGGAAGCGAGTCTTATTGTGTGCAAAATGTGAAGCCCCTCCCCCCCGTGGAATCATTATATGAGAAATGTAAGTCAGGTGGGTAAGAGATGATTTATTGGCATATTGACAATTGTAGAAAGCAGTTGGAATCCTGTGACTTTGATTATAATATGGTTATGCAAAATCCAGTGGCATATAAAACCCAATTATGGCTCCATAAACACGCATGACGAGTTGGAGAAATATGGAAGAATGCCAGACCTACTGAAAGTTCATAAGAGAGAGAGACAGAGAGAGAGACAGAGAGAGACAAAGAGAGACAAAGAGAGAGAGACAGAGAGGTAGAGAGAGAGAGATAGAGAGAGCGTGTGTGTGTAAAATGTTGCTATTTTAAGATGTGGGTTAAACCTTCTGCCTACTAAAGACAATTGTCTTATATGGAACAGGGTTGAATGCGATAATGTGAGATGCAGGTTTTGTGACAGGGAAGAGGAAACATTGCTGAATCTCATTGCCTGGTGCTCTAGTTTGTCAACCCATCACAAGAAGTGCTTTGAAAATTATGTCGCCGATGTAGGTAGCATTGCAAGGGAAAATGTATAGGAGTGTCTTCATTAATATAGCTCTTGTATGTTACTCAAAGCTCTTTATAAATGTTTTATGGTGAACAAATCTAATAGGATTTTAACCTCAAGGGTGCTTATATATGATGCAAAATGTCGAATTGCATTCTATGGACTTGAGATCTTTTAAGGACTTTTATAATGGGATATGGTGATATGATTGATGTTGAATTGTCATGTATTATCGCTGATTTTTAGGAATTATGCTAAACGATTTTTGCTGTTTTATGATGATTATAAGCCTGCTAATTCATTGTATAATCGTTTTGTTTGATACCAACTGGTGTATTTACTTTGTGAGAAGTTTCGTTTTGTAAACTATTTGTGCGAAAATAATAATTGCAAAAGATAAAAATAAAATAATTTAATAGGCATTTTCCAGGTGCTGCTATTATATGACCAGGTACATGCACCAATATGCAGCTGCCACCATCGATGGCCAGTTAATACCTCTATGGCAGTGCCCGGAAAATGCCTTTCCCATGCCTACACAAAAGCCAAAACTGTAGGCATTGCCCGTGCTTGTTGGTAAAGGTGGGTGCCTGTGCACCCTTGGAATACCTTCACTTGATTGGCAATAGAACGCATGCTCATTTCCCAGCAGTTAATTTCCTTCACATTGATACTAGCACATGCTGAATACCATTAAACCTAGCAACATCGACAAACCCCTGGTAATTTCATCACCTAAAACCTCACTTTGATCTTCCTCTAGTACATGTCTGGTGTTATTTTTCCTCTGTAAAGGTGTGACTACAGTTGCAATGAGAGGTGAGTATATGTGCCAGACCTAGCCAAACGGCTTGCCGCTGAAATGGTGCAATTACTTTAAAGACTAAAATATACACATTAAGCCGGTTTGATAGCCCCTAGCTGTAGTCATTATTTGACACCTGCAGGCAGTTTGTTGTTATGCATGATGCAATCATATCTGTCATCCAACAAAGCAAACATCTTGTTTACGTGACAAATAAACAGCCATTACAGACTTGTAATTGGCAGATTTGAACAATTTGTTCATTTAATTTCACTTTTGTTTTCGTGACTGCAGGTAAATATTAATCAGCCAACATTTGGCTTTGAGAGGTTTTGGATTTGACAATCATATTGTGGATGTAAAAAACACAGCTCAAAGCAAAAGATTACAGGATGATGTAATGGAGGGCTGGTAATTCCCAGTATAACGGAACAGACAGGCCGGGAAATGCCGCACCCAATAACAGAAGAGTGAAGGTAATTGACAAAGACCTGTTATATAAATAATCCAGTTAAAACAAGGACAGCAGTAAACACAATAACATCTCCACCCTTCCCATCCATCACCAGTTTAAGAATAAGAACTATGTTACAACTGACGTTGCATTACACTCTAGATTACACAAACCTACGGGGAGGTGGAATTGGTTAGGAGAATCGTCTACATATCGAACCTATAAGTGTTTAGTTTCTGATTGGTTGTGCTTTATTTCATGGTTCCATCTGACACCACTCCAAAATTGATTACAGGTAAAAAAGACATCATCACAACAACAGACTATTGGCTACTGCAACAGTTGCAAGACGGCATTGAGAAGTGTGATTGGTTGGCATTGGCCTTACCAACCTTGACTACTTGGCAGGCCATCAGCACAATAGCGGCAGGGCAGAGGTATAAAGGTGCTGCTTCTCGCATTTAATAACAACACTATCTCTGATTTCCTAGGCCACAAGCGGGATTTCTAGCTTTGAACTTGGTTTTTTCTGGCATCATTGTACTGAGAACTTGAGGGGAGTGAAGCCCTCAGCCTATCTGAGTTTGAAGTTAATAAATAGTAACTGTTCCACAACTATGAATCACATGTGAGAAGACCACATTTTGAATTATTCTGCTTGACTTTTACTAGGATGTTAGTCCATATTAATATGGGTGTCCTTACTCTTCCTGGCCACTGGAGACTTGTTGGAGCTACTTTTCTTCCAATATTAAACCTTAATTAGTGAGCACCTTGCTTTCAAGGGCTGTTTGTCTATTTATTTAATCTAAGAGAAATGTGTGCTATGGTTGGTAATTATTATCTTCTGTTCTCCTCTGTGGTAATTCAAGCCTCCCTTTTCCAAAAGAAACTTGGCAGAAGTTATTCAGTTATAACAGTCAAGTCTGTTCTGCTGAGGCCTGTATTCTCAGCTAATTTAGCAAGTCTAATCTTCCCGCAGCTTTGAGGTTTCTTCAATGCTTCCCATTCACTCGAACATGACTACGCTGTACATTTGATCCAAAATGGCTACTCATTACTGTTGCATTTCTACATTAAGCAAGCTTTGTGTGTATCGCATTTGCCTTGCGTTTCGGCGTATACATTGGTTATTAATTATATGTTTCTAGTGCCTATTGAATGCAGGTAACATTCTTCATGTCTAAATGCAGTTAGGCCTATTGTCCACGTATCTTAATGGTGAGTGCATATCTGCTCTGTGTCTAGAGCGTCTAGGTGTGTCAGTTTAGCAGTGCTGTCACTTTGCTTTCATCATCTTTGGTTAAAGCATGTTTATTTCTTCTTAAACTTGCCAATTAATCTCTTCTTTGATTGATCCAGGATATGGTTGATAGGGTTGCCTTAGTGATTAGTATCACTCGAACTTGCAATATGGCGGTAGAGAAGGGGCAGATGCCATAAATGATGCACTCCTTTTATTCCTATGATGTAGAGGTTGGAGAGGGGCCGATGATATGAATGATGCATTCAACTACTTCTCGACAATGATCAAAACACTAACAGTCTAGCAGAACACCATGCTGGTGGGTGTTGGCTCCACTAGCTAAAACGTAAATGGGATACCCTCCTCTTCTGCCTCAGTTGGCCTTAGGATGTCATAGTTCCCACTCCAACAAAACAGTACACGACTGCAAATATTTGTGTGTGCCCTCGAATTTTGCTCTGCTCTTCAGTGATATCTCCATGACAGTGAAAACAGAACAGAGGTCGGAGAGTGAGGTGTCTCTGTGCAGCTCTTACAACTCAACTAGTGAGCACACTCAGAAGAGACAGATGTGTTTATTGAAGTAGTGCAGTAGACCCCAATCACAGCCAAGCACCAGAGCATCAGCTCCATCAGTGTAATCCACTGGATTTCTCTTGCATATTTCTCAGCTAAGCAGTTCATGGGTATATATATACTCAACCATCAAAATTGAAATACCATCTGTTTTTGTGGGGTGTATTTTATTGGTTATGTCTGTCATTGGGAATTATTTCCTATTCGTTTTCCCAATTGTCCAATGCAGGTTAAGCTTTTTGTGTCTGGACAACCTTTTCTCATCAATGGTCTTACTACTTTGGTGGCAATGTTGGCTACTCTGTGGGCAGCCATGGAGTACTGAACAGATTTAGTGCACTCTTTGCTGTTGATACGAGTTATTTTAACAGCATCTTTGTTTGATGCATTATTTTAGCCTGCCCATCTACTCTTGTGTGGTCGCTAGAGGGTCTTTTGTGAGTTATGCTAAAGTTATGCAGAAATGCAGACATTTCATGGGACACAAATTGAAAAGCACTTATGGATATATTGCCCTTTGGAAAACATTTTGGTGGTTTCGACCGGAAAGACAGTGACTAGTTCACCAATGGGCATCAGTTTCAACCACTTTGATGTGTAATGGTGTTATTACACAGTTAATGTTTTCCGTTCATTCGATAAATCCCTCTCTTATCATTTCCCATAATGTAGTGGGCAATGAGGTGAGGTCAGTGGCATGGAGCTTGTGGAGCACTTTCCATAATTTCCATTTGAGTCTTAACAGCACCCTAGTATATTACAATGGACATTTACAGCATTCAAATTGAAGTGTTGCAGGTTCACAAAAGGCCACAGATCCTTGTCTTCTTTATGAGTGGTTACCAGCTTATCCATTTAGTGTCCTCATTGGTTTGATGGCCTAATCAGCCAGAAGACCATCACAAGGTGCTATGAGGTCTTCACATGATGTAAGACGGACAGGTCTGGACTTATGCTTGACCGCAAACGTTGATCCACAAAACTGGATCTTTTGTTCATGTACCTTCATAGTACTTTCTGTTTCATGAAATAAAATCTGATACTTTCAGGACTGGCTCATTTCTCGATAGCCTAGGTGTTACCATCACAGAACCGTAGGTCCATTCTTTGCAACTTTAGAGTTTACCAACTCCATTTTATTAGCTCAATCAAGTGGCTACCATGGGTTGCTGGATAAGAGTAATTTGCCCAGAGATTATTTTATAATCATTAAGAAGCGAAATTTAGAAGCCAATGTTTTTCTTAAAGTCCACAAATTCAATGATGTTTAAGGTCTACTGCCCAACACGTGTTTTGCACTGCGTGGAATGTGGTCCCTCCACATTGCGTGCTTCTTCAAGGGTTCAGAAAGAGTAAGATCCTGATTGTACTGATGCTATAAGCAAGAACAATCTTTTCTATACTGTCAACCTGTTGCATAATTACTCAATACCCAGAGGGACAGACTCCATATTTGTGAAGGCTCCATGTCCGAAGCTCTCTTCTCTTGGCGTGCCCTAGATTTCAACTCACACAACCAGTGCACTATAGTGGCATTGAAGGATTCAAGTCCCTGTCCTCACTCAAAACGTGCAATTTTAAGTGACAAGAACCCAGCAGAGTACAAAAAAAGCCATGCAATGTAAACACATTGCTAAGACTGCTGTTTGAACAAATACATGTAGGCAATTTGTTTTGCAATTCTCCCTCAACTCCTCACAAATGTAGATTATTTTGGTGTTCATTTTATGTTAAGAGAAGGTTATACTACAACAGTCACTACTGTAGTGGTCTAACAGTACTGAGAGGTATCCTGAAAGTGGTGTATTTTTCCCCTGTGAGGGGTATCTTGACCTTTTTCTGTAGAGGAATGGACAATGTCATCAGAGGAGAGGCTGGGAGAAAGGGAACAGAGTTCAACAAACAGGAAGGATATGTAAACGTAAGTGAGGCGATGGAGGGTACTGATGGGGTTTGTGATTGTTCGCAACCTATTGCCCACTGCATTGCGGTTTGTAATTGGGCATTATCCCATTATAATGAACTACGTCTTCCTCAGTCTATAAGACTTAACGATACACTGAGGACCAACATAGGACCAATTTGTACTTGGGTTTATAATTTGCATAATTATGATTAAGTTGATGAAAACATCTCAGTGATCATTTAATCAATTACACATAGCTCCACAAAATGTGTAATTCAGTTACTAGTCTGATTGGTTGATGCCAATACTCTGTTAAGCAATTTAAGGGCACTGTAGGCATGGGATAGTTGGTAGGCCCTACTCTCTGCCTTGGGGTATAGGCAAAGCTGCAGAGGTGGCACATGCATGGTACCCATTATGTGCATCTATGGCCATTTTCAAGTAACTCAGACTGAATTCAATACATCTCATGTAGGTCAATAAACACTGTAGGGGTAGGGCTGAGAAACACAGAGCTACAACCGAGTAAACAAGGGTGCATTTGAGTAAAGGTAATTATGGGGATACAGAAGTACAGATTGATCCCTTAAATTAAATGGAGGGATTGTGTGTGTGGTTCCAACCGCGATCAGTGATTGATGCTGCCCAATGGGAAACCACGGAACCTATGTAAGTGCACAACATGAAACATTAGTATCATCTTTCAAGCTTCAGTGTGGAAACTCAGGTCTCTCATATGAAGTCAGGTGAGAAAGGCTACACGGAGACCCTGCCATCACATCTGACTTCAGAGCACTGGCATACTTCAATACTCTTAGACTGACCAAATGTCACAATGTCACAATGTGGTGTGGCAGGTGTGGCAAGTGCACGAGTCAGCATGGAGAAAGGAATATTTGGATGGAAGGCATTGGGCCTTGGAGTATTTAACTGAGTTCATTCACTCACCCACCATAGGCAAGTATATGGACAAAGTGAAGGAAAATCAAATATTCTTCATATTCAAAATCATCATCAGTTTCCACCTGTAAAGCTGCATGAAGCATCACCCCTAATCCCACAGAATGTTTTCTGACTGTGGTTTTGTTCAAATGCTATCATCTGCCTCTGCAATGGCCATTTTTGTGATTCAGCATGAACAACAGGTATGCTTTTCAAGACATTAAAAAGAGATCACAACATGGTTCTGTTTTTTCCTTTGTTAAGGTTAGCCACTGCCAGGAGGCACGAGATGCCATAGGTACATTGGGAACACTTTATGTTTGCAGTTTAGGTTACAGGCGCAGGTCTGTCCCCATAAGGAATGTATTAGTAAGGGAAACCTGAGAACATCCTCTGGCAAACCCTCTTTCCAAGCCTGCCACTCATCAACTGTCACACATAGAACATTGAGCATCTCACTCAAAGGAATTCCACAATTATAACACTGATCACCTGATGCATTCTCTCTCTCCTGGCTTTTATTCCTCTCCTCTTTTTTCTCTGTACCCCCTCCTTGGTCTCACTACTCCATTTCCTCTCACTTTTGCCAAGGTCTACAAGCACTACTCCCATGTAGGCAGAAGGTGGCATAGTAACACCATACCAAACTCCAACCATAAGTGCACAAAAGAACATAGTTGATCTGCTTAAATACACAGAAGACTTGATGCTTACTGAAAAAACCCTCTTTTTTAGGTATTGTGAGGATGTACCATAAGCAATGAATTATGTTGCGGAGTTGGCACTGATTCTGAAGTAGTCTCCATGTTACCAGGGACGCTGTCAGGGCCTTCCACATTTTCAAATGAAAGGTGCCTCGAACCTCTGGGTTCATGGCAGCGACTGCCCCCATGTTGCCAGTCAGCAATCTTGTCACACGGCAATATATTAATTTCTTGATTTTCGTTCTTGGGCTTCAAATGTACGGTTTGCAGCGCTTGCATTACAAGCTGTGTTTTCTCTTACCACAGGATATGTAGAAGTGTTATCCCCTCATTGACTTCTAACTCTGGTTCCTCCACATCAGTATTTGCTGACAAATAAGGGATTAGAACACTTCAGTGTGACTTTAGGGTTTTAGCTCCCTGCTGACTGGCAGTCTCGTGATAATCGCCGGCTATTAACCTTATCTTTGTCGCCATTGTAATGTATGCTCCCACGGGTGCCTTAGACTGTTTTCGCTCTAAGCAAGGGGCCCCCAACCATCATGTTGAAATGGACCCCGACACATCTTCAGCCGGGCCTGCACCTTAGGACACTATCCCAGTACTCCATCAGAGTTTCTAAGAACAGGATGAGACCGGTTCAGGTTTACAACGTTTGCTTCTGTACAAGAAGTAAAGTTACGTTTTTCAGATGACCCCAGGTCATGGGAACACCAGGCGTTAGTCCTTTGCTTTCATTTCTCCACCAGTTGCCTTCTGGGAGTTGTGAGTCTTAGGGTCATGTCAACTGAACACATAATGGACCGAAACAAGAAAAGGCCAGGAGTGGGGTGGGATGACTATGGCGAGGCTACAGTGGGGGGAGTTTCCTCCTTTCGTGAACACCTACATCTGCACCCACACCCCTCCTCCTGCCCCACTCCAGTAGCATACCACTCCCACCCCAGATGGCATGAATGTTGACATTTTGAGGCTGAAGACTAGACTGCTAAGACTTCTCTCTTGAACCCTTTCCCTGCCAGTATTCCAGAAATCGACATTGATGTGTTACTCAGGCTAGTAAATCGTGTGGCAGGTGGGTAAAATGCTAAATGTTGCCCCTTTTTAGGGGATTTGGAGATATTATGGGGAACGTTTGAAAAATAGCACATTTCTATTTGTTTGTTGCAAGCGTAAATTCACTATAACCTGGATGCCATGTCTGTCAAGGATCTCACCTGAGGATCCCAGCTCTGACACAACTACAATCTTGGCCATGGAGCTATGCCACAGCCCAAATATCATCTGCCAAAACCCTGGCTTTGCCAGCTTGACCAACTAGGGGCCCCGTCGCCTTAGATCTGGCAGCTGCAAAAAGATGGCACGCACATAGATTCCCAAAATGCTGGCGTGCACTGCCTCGGTGTAGGGCACGCGGCGTCATAGGAGTGTGATGGAAATACCCGTATGAAAGGCACATCAATTAGATATGCCAATGGTGGTTTACTCAGTAATCAATTGGTCCTAACTATGCCACTACTCACCTCCAGGGACAACGCACTAGTAATAGTCTCCTCCAGTAGCCTCGGGTCTGTAAATGTGTGTTCCCAAAAACTGCGGCTCTCCTGATGTTCTCATCCAAGGGGCGCAAGTATCTGAACGTTCTCATCTTCACTTTGGCTGCAGTTCCCTTTTACATTTACATGTGCAAGTGGCAACAGTCTGTGGCAATACATCCCGGCGGTAACATTACATGAACTTTGACAAATAATAACCAGGTTCTTCATGCCTAAAGTCAAGGCAGTAAAACACACCAGTGAATGGGCCGTAGCTCTGCTCTACAAACTACTTAAGACATATAGCTTCATGGTAAAACATTTTTTTTAAATTGTTTATATTATCAGATGAATCATAGACGTTTTCTAAGCTGTCTCTTTGGCTTCGCGAGCACTCATGGCCAAGAATGAATATCTTTAACACACATGACCACTTCTTGGGGTCCACTTGTTTCAGTGTGGAGACTGATTGTTATTCTGGTACCATTTAATGGGTGCCCTCAGAGAACAATTTTCACAGAAGACTCCTCATAGCATATGTGGGCTTCTGTCGTTAGGAGTGGGATCTGTGGACCTGCTGCCCATTAAGGGGTAGGGTTAGAGGTTTTTTGTTTCAGAGGAGCTTGGGGCCACATTTCAGAGAGGAACTGTTTGCATAGGTCGTTGAACCTTTTTTCTTTTATTGACCTTCGTTTAGCTAAACGTGTGTTAAAAACGTTCCTTTAAATAACACTTCGGGTCAAACTATGAAGTAAAATTCATCATCTTCCTGAATGTGATCAAGAATGAATGTCCCCATGCTGTACAGAGTAGCTGCTTTCTGGACAAGGCAGAATGTCAGTGAGTTATGTATTACCTAGTGGCACCTGTTGTCTGTAACCTGAAGGTCAAAGGTTCAAATCCTGGCAGAGGTAACAGGCCAGGTCACCCTTCTCAGGATAATAAAATGCATTCCTTCGAGATCGGCTACAGCCTGCCTGATGAGGCCGCGGACACTATATGAAACTATTTATTATATGTCTTAAGAAAAGGTTCCAATTGATTTCTCTAAAGAACCCTGCAGCGAGTGACAAAGGTGTGCACTCAATTGGCTACAAAGGCACCCCTAACAGCCAATGACAGCGGTGCTCCTCAAATCCATTGCACGGACACCTCGCAGAGAGACATAAAGGGGACCACATGACCAATGACAATGGCCTGTATATTAAAAGAGGAAGGAAACCCCATTATCACTTACAATGGGCCTGAGAAAAGTCAGGGATAAATGAGGACCCCCCGCGCCACCACAACTCTATTTCAGAGGACTCTGCACCGTCCAGTAAAAAGGACCCCTGCAACCTTTTGAAATGGAGGTGATAATCGAGACCTAACAATCATTTATAATAAACACCACCCACTCGCAGAGTCAGTCAGAAATCATTCCCAGGGACAATTAGCGGCAATTGGCTACAGTGGCTTGCACCCAGCATACCATTTTTAAAGAATCCTCACAGTCATAGACTGTGGACTAGCCAACAAACCTGACAGTGGGACGTGTCCCCCAGCAACAATGCTACCATTTTCTATGACAAAACAGGTAGCAGGCGCTCGTCTCCAGAAAGAACATGACATGATAACCTGTTCTGAGATGAGAGTTTGCCGCACATCTTTTTGCTCACTGTACCTTTCACAGATGGGAAATATCCATTTGCATATCAGTCTTTGTCCCACCCACAAGGGCAGTCCAGCACCGAAATGCTATGGCAATTCCTCTCTGAGCAAGAGTACCAACAGCAACCCCATATAAATGTGTTCCCTTCTTTCCTCCTCTTTCTGAAGCTGGTCGACAACTGAAACTTGCGCCCCAACCGGTAGATGCCTGAACATTCCGAACATTAACGATCACTCCTCATGAAGCCACTGGTTTAGACTCTGCACCTGTCAAAAACATATATAACAGCAATGTAACAACTCTCCCAGGACGGGTGGGCAATCACATAGTATAAGTGACATATTCAATAGCATCAACAAAAACAATGATAAACACCTTGTTAGCATTAATACCACTATCGAGCGATTGAGTCCATCGACATTTCAGATTTATTTGGAACAGCTGAGTGTTGTCATGGAAACCATGGCAACACCAGACATATTACAGTTCAGGAGGACATTGGCGTGTCAGGATTCTGTTCTACTTCCTGTGCCCAGGATTGCCAGAGCTAGTTCTGGGGCCGGGTCTGGGTGCTATGCCTGGGGAGATTAGAAAGAGCTCTGTAATGTCAATGGGCCATCTGTGTTGGTTGCGGTGAAGCTATCGAGGCTCAACCTCAAGTAGAGCAGTGTGGCGGGGCAGAGCACCAGGCAAGTGCAGGGCTGGAAATGGAAATTATTAACTCTAGGATCCCACCAGCCATGTGGCGGGGGGATTGGAGTTGGCGGGAGGAGAGGGGACGCTGAGGGGCGGAGGTTGTTTTGGAGCACATGCGTAGGGGAAGTTATATGTTAAGGTGCGGGAGAACTCACAGGATTTTTCTTAGCACCCCAGCCCTCATGAATAAACTTGTGCATTTACATTTTGGGGTATTAATTAACACATTATTAAAGAAAAGAGGAGTTTTCTGTAATGTTGCAAGCAAAAATGAAAAAGTGCACATCTTCAAATGACAAAGCTCTTCTTCAGTATTTCACTGCAGATGACAATATTGACAAAAATATTCACACGTGTCCTATCCAGAAGTTCCTGTAGTCTAGTGGTTAAGTCACATGAGTTTGGTCCTGGTGTTTCGAGTTCGAATGCCAGTCTTGGGAACAAACACGGATTCGGTTCCAGCCAGAGTACCCAATTCCTGTGTGCTGATATGTTTCAAGGGGTAGTGATGGGCGCTAACAGACATTAGGCTGCAGTGTGTAGGGGGATCCCTGAATACAGTTAAAGTTGGCATGAGTGAAAAGGTAAGTAGGTGAGTTGGTGGGGTCTGGGACTGACATTATTTATCAGTTCCTAAACAAAAACAAAAGAGGTACCCATTATTTATCAGTTCAGGGAGTCCTTGCTGCCCTTTGCTTTGTTATTATGATATCGATGGTAGTTTGGGTCTCTTTCAGTCTTCCTTGGCACCACCTAAGTGAGCACTTCTGGTAAGGTCTTGATGTCCTGTGTCCATGAAGAAGTGTGAGACCGACGCAGTGTGGTCCAGCCCCCTATGTGGGTGTGACAGTTACGTAGCAATAGAAGAGGGGATATCCTGTGCCGATGTAGGGTTGCCGGAATGAAGTCTGAGTTGGTTGTAAAAGTCTTTGTGCTATGGTAGCCCTAGCCCTGGGCCTGTGCTCAAAGGGTGGCACTGATGTCCCATGTCTGTTACGGGGGACATATGAGGGAGACCAACCTAACAGTGTCCAGCCTCACGAGTGATTGTGTCAATGGCGATGTGCTACAGAGGACATTTTGAAGTCCTGAGTCCATTGTAGGACATGTGAGTGAGACTAGCTTGATTGAGTCCTCAGAATGCTCACATCAACGTGATTTGGTTTATTGTGGTCTGGTGAGCAGCCAAGTTTTAAGGGACTGTGGGAATGGAGTTACGTAGGTTGATTTCCAAGACGGAGAAGAAGGGGCCTCCTTGGCATTTCAGCACTGTTGCGTGGGATTGTTACAAGAGCAACAGTGCAGGAGCTAGGCATTCTGAGAAGAGTGCATGGGATGAGCACCTTTGATGTTGTTTCTGTGACCCTGCTGAGAAGGTCACCGTGGGTGGTGCACAGGGTTTTGAACTGGATTCTGTATTTGAATGAGAGCCAGTTGGTTGTATGCACTGGTTGAGTGATGTGTTCCCATCTCCCTGTTTTAGGAGGAGATTTAATACTGAGTTTTGTATTTGTGGGCGCCGTAGTGATGGGTACATTGGTTTGAGTCTCTCACAGGTATCAAAAATAAAAAAATCTACGGAACAAGCAGGAGTTGTTACACCTTACAAAGATCAAGAAATCCAGTGTCCCAAATATTCAATTAGGCACTGATTCGACAGTGTCTTCCAAACCAATAGCACTCCTGCACACACTTTTTAGGGCACTACCCGTCCTCAACAGGTAGTTCAATTGTATTGAACTGTAACATAATATATTAAAATGTTTTAATCGTGGGCCACAGTGTTTCGTATTCATACCTGAAAGCACTACTCCCGGGGCTGTTTAGATGAAGGACTGGTAAAAAAAAAAAAAAGCCAGAAACTTGGCTGCTTTGTTAAACCAAAATATGAGCTTCTTGTCGTAAAAGAGGATAGTATTGTTTCACGAGCAGTAGGTGTTGCACCCTACTCCTAACTATATTAAATTCTGTAAATTATGTTTTGTTACCTTAAATGGGATTTTAACCTAGCCTCGCTGTTGAGAAAAATGACATCCCAAAAATAGTACAAAAACGGGAGTGAGGCAGTGGGCAACAGGAATATTGAGTTCCTTGGAGTAGTTGACAGGGGTAACTTTGTTTGTCAATGTTAAAACTGACAGGTGGCCCTGCTACCTTTCCCCACCCCTTTCCACGCTCCCTGAACCCCCATAAATTGGATTGCCCCCAAAAATGTGTATATACATTTTATTGACCCCCTCTATGTTGTATATACATTTTATGTACATTTTATAAGAACCCCAAAAAAGTTTGATATACATTAGATAATAACCCCAACATTTTTAAATATAAATTGTATAAACATTTTATATAAATGCAATAAGAACTTAGATATAAATAAGTATGGATCTAGGGGTGGTTCTAAGGTGATGACACTGCTGGGGTTGTGGTTTATAACGTGGATATATAGCTGTTAGTGTAGGTTCAGAAAATCTGTGCATTTTTCTGACTTCCAGGGGCTATCCAGCGTGGTGTCGAGGAAGCTGTAATACAGTTACGATGAGCAGAAAATAGCCCCTGGCAGTTTCGGTGATTCCAATGATAGTTATACACCATAGAGTCTTATGAGTCTTGATGCAATGGAGGACTCTCAGGATTTGATGTCTGGCCATGAGCTCAGTGAGAACATGCCTACACTTTCCAGCAGCAACAAGCACTCAATCATCGCCATTGTTATGGGGCAGTCTGCTGGAGATGTCATTCAAAAGAGTAAAGACGAAACAGCCGTAGCCACGGCTAATTTGGAAATTACTGCCTGGAGTGACAACGTGGTTCTGGAGCAACCCCTAGCCGTAGAGCCTGGGCAATAAGTACAGGTGAAGTGGAGTCTAAAGACAGTGAATACAAGTCGACGGTCATGATGAATGATACAGTTAAGGCGACTGAGAGTGACAAAGAACCCCTGGGTCTTTGTGAAAATTGGGGACAACATGGACTATATATGGGATGAGCGTTTTAATTTTGTAGGGGTGTGACAATTAGCCGTGCATTAAAATCATGCATTTCTGTTTGTGTCTACAGATCTAACTGATAAACTGGAAGTTATTTATTTATTTATAAGGTGCCGGACCCCAGAGCCATCAAGGCACATTAGTGAGTAGAAAGCAAAAGAGAGAAGTATAGGGGTGCACAGACAAGTTAAATAAAGGTTTGAGAGTGGAAGGATTGTGAATAAGAATGTATCAACAAGAAATAGTGTGCAAATGTTATACAAAGACTTCTGGTGCAATCGGGCTGTCGTCACAAGGCCACTTGGGACAGAGAAAACCAAACAAATCCAAAGCTGTGTATTGCTACCCAGCAAGCCCAGATGCACTCAACAGGGACAATAAGTACCCTCTATTTTAAATCAAAATTCATTTAAACATTTGGCGCCAACAGGGCGTAAATTCTACGGTGTACAAACACCGCCTAAGTTTCTCTAGTTTCCAAATGAAAATGTCATAACACAATTTAACAGTGTTAATAAGAATACATTGTAAACACAGGTGTAAAATGAATGGAACAATCAGAACCAAGACATTAGAGTTAACTTTTGGATTTTAATCCTCTTAATCCAATAAATCGTACATGAATAAACAAAAAGTAGTACGATCAGTGTACTCTATTTACATATGGAGAGAGCACTTGTGGGTGTTCCATATAACACAAGTAGGAACAAACGGCGTAGATAGAAAACAGCTTGTATAGAGCAGTACGATTGCAAATCTGTATAGCAGTTTACAGTTTACAGTTTACAAACCTCTAAATGCATAGGTTCAACCATTCAACAATTTACAAATGAAGTCTCATATTTAGATATAACAAATGAGACCGACGCGTTTCGGTTCAAAGAACCATCTTCAGGGGATATACTTCATTTTTCATATTCATAACCATTAAGTCATAGCACAGTCTCTGTGGAGTAGTAAAAGAAACAAGATTTTTCAGTAGAACTCTTCAGTTTGTAAGAAATCCATTATCAAAGTGAAAAGAGTCAAAGTCACTAACCTTGCTGATACAAGAGCCGAGACACAGAAAAGAAATCCAGTCAAAAAGCAATGGGTAGCCGAATGCCACAGATTGCTAGGATATCTGTGGGGGTAAGATCAAAAGACCATCCATTTAGAAAAGCCAGATGGCTAACAGTCCATAGTAGAACAATCAAGTAGAAAAGTAAACGGGCGGCAAAAGTACCAAATTAGGGGCGATATAAGTGCAGTAACAAATGAAGGCCCATACATGCAAACCGTAACGAGTAACGGAGGTAGAGACATCAGGTAAGCCACACATGTGGAGAAATGCATGACGTTTAGGGGTAGCTGCACACCAACTCGAAAAGTGTACATCAGAAACGAGCACACTAACACAGTCAGCAAATCTCTTCAGAGCGAGTAACGTGAACCGGGATATTCCGAGTGTGACAAGTAATAGAGGGAAACAGATAGCTTACCTTCGGATGCGTGAGAAACCAGATCATCTCGCCGCAGCCGTGCGCGCGAATTGACTCTGTTCACACAATCCAAACACAAGCGTCGCCTTGGTAAAGTCGCGCATGCGCGTGAGTGCACCAAGGCGACATCCATCTTGGTATGGGAAAAAATGAGTGTGGCGTAACCATGGAGATGATGAAACAATCTACAGTGACAATGTCACCGAGACAGAGCAGTCAGTGGGCCGGGCAGTATCGCATTGGAGGAAAACAAAGGGACGCAAAATAAGTCATCAGGAAGGTATCGAAAGAGTGTAAAGGGAACGCGCGCGTGGGGGCAGCAACCGTAGCTCAGAGGAACTACGGGGTGCCCCCACGGCACGGAGGTAAACACAGTTCAAAGATCTATCAGAAGCCGTCAGCCAGCAAGTGTAAAAGGCAACACATAGGTCTAAGGTCCAACTAGGAACGGAAGCAGCAGGAGATACAACTAGTGGGGTCTAAACCCAATAAACAAATCAAGTGGAGCAAAGTAATCACACAATGTATAAAAAGCGTGAAGGGATCCTTAGAAAGGATGGGCGCGGGCAAAGGTACAGCATCCTGACCCACAACTAAAGCGAAGGCTAAAAAGATGACTAGACAGGTAACATCAGTCGGGGAGGAACTATGGTCATCGGGCGAGTAAAAAGATCAAATCAACCACAAGAAGGGGCAAAGAGATTCACCTTGAAGCGATGGAATAAGTACAACAGTCCGCCATGTGAAAAGTCCATGTTCAGATGGTGCATGTTGTCAGATCTGAGACATAACAATATTCATGAACAGAAAGGGTAGGCGGTGCTATTAAGATGACATGTTATTGACATGTTATTACGAGCAAAGCATACCAATAAACAGTTTTCCAAAACACATAAATTTACACAAAACACATAAGGTCGAATTCGGTATTCATGCCACGTGGGCTCAACGAGTCCAACAGTTCAATCCACAAAATCTCCCGTTGCAACAGTTTACGCTGCACATCACCTCCCCTGCTTCGTGCTGTGATTTGCTCCAAGGTAACACATTTCAATTGTGCAATGGTGTGTCGTGCTTCAGTAAAGTGTAGTGATGCTGGTGACTTGAGACTCTTAGTACGAATATTCGATTTGTGTTCAGACCATCTAACTTTAACTTTTCTGGTGGTCATGCCTACGTAGTATAACCCACATGGACATTTTAAAGCATAAATAACATTTTGAGCATCACATGTGCACGAGTGTTTAAGAAAAATGGGTTTACCAGAGTGGGGGTGTAATATGCTGTTGCCTTTAATGATGTTACCGCAATGTTGGCAATTGTAACATGGAATGGTACCCTTAAACACTTTCTGTGGACTAGAAGATGGAATTTCAGCTTTGACAAGGCTCTTGCGTAATGACCTACTATTCCTGTAGGCAAAAGTGGAGGTTCATGAAACAGTTGCTGTAATTGTGGATCCATTCTAAACATGCTCCAGTTCTTTTTGATGACCCTCTTAATCTTCATGCTCTGCATGGAATAGGTAGTCACGTAAACCAGTGCTTCGCCCGACTTGGGTGGTTTTGGAGTCAGTAATGTCTCTCTCCCAGTGCTTCTGACTTTGTTTGCGACTTCAGTGATCTTCAGCTGGTCATACCCCCTCGATGAAAATTTAGTTTCCAATAGCCGTGATTGGCGTTCATACTCGGCAGTCTCCGAGATAATCCTTCTGTAACGCAAAAATTGGCTAAACGGGACGCTATCAACAGTTCTCTTACGATGAAAGCTTATGGCAAGCAACAGGCTATTTCTATCTGTCTTCTTGCTGTAGATTCTTGTCTCAAGAGTGTTGTTACTGGCATATATCTCCACATCCAGAAAGTGGATGGCAGTATCACTTGTCTCTGTGGTGAATTTAATACGAGGATGAATCGAGTTCATCATTTCGTGAAAGTTTTGCAATTCTTCTTCCGGGCCGGACCAAATTCCAAAAATATCATCAATGTATCTCAAATACAGTGGCAGATGCCTCATCCATCTTGGTGAACTGAGAATTAGTGAGTAGAGCCAAGCTGTAATAGAGACTATAAATATTTATTGTGTTTGTTGTTCAAGCCAAACTGAAAACCCAGGGGATTGTGATAATAACCCATGTAAGGAATGCATTTTGCTAATAGACACTTATAGTGTTAAAGATGATGCAGACACATTGGCCGTAACCTGTGTGAGGGGTCAGAAATGTGAGGAGGACAAGTTTATGAAGGATTTTCAAAAGATGCCATTTTATTAAAGTAAAAGGTTGGATAAACACCTTACTACCCCCTACCCTGGTAAGGATTTCCCTGCCTAAAATAAACTAAAGGAAACACTCTAACAAGGGATACCTGTCCCTCATACTTATACATACAGTAACTCAATAAGGTAAGGCATGGCAGTTCAAAAGAAAACAAATAATAACAGTAAAATTCACAATAGGACAACAGTCTCTCCTTATGATCTGGGTGAACTCCCCTTCCCCAGATTCAAGCTGGACTCTGCCGCACCAAGTTCCAAAAAGAAAAAAGAAAATCCTGTTTTGTAACAAAGTTCCAACACAGTTTGTTGTAACTTCACCTTGAAAACAGAAAGTCCAACACTCCAGTGGTTCAACAAAAAGGTTATTTATTTTCCTCTTGCAATAGTTAGATTGAAACATGTCTTCTTCACATAAATAAAGAATATGTATTTAGTTTGTTAGTAGCAATATTGCCTTTGTCAGGATGTTTTGTCACAACTTATTATTAGCAACATAAATTGTCTTTGTTTGGATGTTATGCCACAACTTCTGAGGATATATAACCACTTCTGCAGCCGTTTTATACAGTACTTTCTTCTGCAATGTAAGTCTGTCAGAATAACTTGTTAGCACCACTTCACAGCACTTTATCAATTCTACCTGGTTTACTCCCATGCCAAGCATACTACTTTAAATGTTCCCTGAACAGGTATGCTGCCCGAACAGTTATTCACAAACAACAAGTGCCTCTGTAGTTAAGATCAGCTCACAACAGCTTTGCAGTATTCATTATTTTACATCAGACACTAAGCAATGCTTCAGGGAAAGCAGGATTCACATTGCTGCTCTTTAGTACTCTCTTGCTCTTTCCAAATCCTCTGCAAGTTATGCTCATCTCCTTCTGAATAACCTTTTCCCAAAGGGCAGCTGCCTTGCCACTCTTGTTTCCCCACTGTGTTAAAATCCAAATACCGACAAGGAAATCATTTTATTCTGCTTCTTGCTTGGCTTTGGTAATGTGTGTTTGCACCAGCTTTTGGTATATGCTTCTTCAAATATGGGTAATAAGCTCCACAACCTTTGGAACTACCATTAGGCCACCCCTGCCTTTGGCAATATCTATTGGTTTTAAATTGCCATGATTTTTCTTTATTTTGGCTTGGGTAATGGTCTTCTGCATTATATTTTAAGTATTGCCCCATCTTGTAGCTGGGTTCTCAATAAACTCACTCTTAAAGACACATTCATTTGGCTCCGAAAAATACTGTTTTCTCTTGTTTCTGATAGTTCGGTATTCAAAATTGCCTTTGCTTTTAATTTCCGTCACACGCAAGTGTTTTCTACTCTGGAAACGCCTGTATCGAGCCTGCAAGTGGTCTCAGAGCGCTCCAGGGTCACTATCAGCTGGTGAACCCACTGGGTAAGGCGTGCACATCCAATCCCCTCGCTGTTCACAGGTACTCTGCTTCAGTGGCTCCTTGCGAACTAGCAATCTGCTGCTGTTTGCACCGTGTCACCCGTATCACTTGCAAAAGGAGTTTCCTTTACTCCAGAGGCTCTCTGGTGCTGAACGACCACCAGAGATAGCCTTGTTGGGAATAAAGCTTGCCACACTATCGCTTTCTGCTGTGCAGCCTCTGCAAAACAGATCTTCAGAGGGTAAGCGTCCCTCTTTCACGCTTTCTGCTGCATTCTTGAAAATGAAGCAGTTTAGACGGAGGTGTCCAATGCGTGCTAGAAGTATAATTGAAAAACCGATTCGCAAGTGGGGGGATAAAGTATACCTAAGACACTACGGCAGAGCAGCATGCATGGTGCCCCATAAACTGACCTATGAAGGTTGAGAATGTAGACAATTTCCATGTATTTACACTTATTTACAGGAAATATAAAATTAACACCTGGTGGAAAGTGATCAATTTAATGTGAAACCCGCCACTGGATGTGTACAGCAATTATTGTTGAAACTACTTAAAGAGGATCTAGGCACCAAATCTCTAAGGGTGTTGTGTTATCTGAAAGACCACTGCAGGCATACAGATGTGAATGTAACAATGTTCTATGTATTGCGAACATGGGTTCCAATAGCAACCATCTGCTAATGGACAACTACTGAGAAAAACACCATGAAGGGGGGTTTAGGACTGCCTGTGGAACCCTCATTGAGTCAGAAAGGTGTACAACATTCAGCAGAGTTTCAGATGCACTAAAGGACATTGGGGGTCATTACGAGTGAGGCAGTAAGGGGTTAACGGTGCCGGTAAAGGTGCAGGAGCCGTGAACCCCTTACAACCTCATTACGAGTCTGCTTGCGCGTGGGAACCTGCTAAGGACGCCTGGTTTTACCAGGCACCCTTAGCAGGTCCCGCGAGCAGACCAGGGTGCTAACAACGGGCCCGTTGTTAACAGGCCCGTTGTTAGCACCCTCCCCATTCCCATTGAGCCCTATGGGGGCTCGAATGGGAATGGGATGGGTTTCTTGAATGAGGAATTACCGGGCCCTCCAAGGTCAGAATGGCCCGGTAATTCCTCATTCAAGGAACCCGGACCCAGTACCCGTTAAGCTACTAGCGGCATGGTTACCTCCTAACTTGTAATGACCCCCATTGTCTGCTTGACAAGGAGATTCCTATGCACTTAGATTAAGTTTGAAAGAAACCTACTATCTAAGCACTCCCTGCTAGTGTGGTGTGTTTTTGGATAGGGTTCTCGAGATTAACACCCAACGCAACATACTCTTACATATTTAAGGGATACTCTACAGATAAAAGAATTTCTGCATATCCACAGACATGCTTGGAAAACATTTCATGGTGTCTATGCCAGTGATATGTGTCCAACGCATCTATCCCACACCTGTCTGGTTGGCCTAGTGGTGATCACTGATACGCAGGCCCGGGCGGCATGCACTCGATATATCTGTGGTTGGTGGGAGATACGCTAACAGTGTTTGATAGCCTGGCACACTTCCCACAACACTCCAGTGCTTTCAGATTATGTGAACAGCATTGCAAAGTATTTAGGTTATACCACCAAGCCGGTCCAAGACTCTAAAGCTATTACGTGCAGACAACATTGCATATTCTTTATCAGTTAAAGGTCAGAATGGAGATCGCTGCAGCTGTTTTGAAAATGTACACAAGTAATCGCAAGAAAACAATTAAATGGTGATGACATTTGTCAATAACAAGACATTAACAGCATTTATAGATCTTGTAGACTTTTTAAAGTGTGTCAGAAATACACATGTCTGTCTTCTATCTAGTATTTTTTATTTATTTTATTGTGCATTTGTTAGGCGCTTATACAACAAGTACATTGTTTTTTCAAAGTGCCCACAGGGCAACAGGGAGAGAACATGGGTTAGAAAACAATGAATACACTGGAAGATAAAGATGAACCAACTAGGCCTTGTGAGGATTCTGAGCGTGCAAGTACAGAGAAAGGGGGGAAGAGGGAGAGGGGGGTACGTGGTGGAGTGGCCGTGCTCGTGAGTGAGCAACAGGTATAAGTGCCCAGTGTAGGAAGTGCTAGGGAACTTTCAGCTGTAATAAATAAATGGGTAAATGCAGGCCTACGGTGGCGAAGGCCAGTAAGTGCCAAGGCAAGTGCTGTGTGTGGTTAGAGGCTGAAGGCGATTGGGTGTGGGAGATCAGGGCCCTGAAGGACACATAAGGGCCCTGGTCACCAATCACAGCGACTATGAGATTAGTAGAGGAGGGAAGAAGAGAAGGAGGAGGTGCATACGAAAGACTTAAGGAGCTTCCAGAATGTGAGGAGATGAAGAGGAAGGGGGAAGCTGTTCCATAAGATGGAGCCAGCTGAAGACAGACATTGGCCACTGGCACCCTGTTTAGGGAAACGCTTGACACACAGAGAGTTGGTATCAGAGGAATGTAGAGGTGTAGAGGTATTTAGTAAGAGCAAGTTGCAGATACCATGGTCCCCGGCCCCAGACAACCTTATGGATAATGCAGAGGGATTTCAACTTGATCCTTGCAGCAACCAGGAGCCAGTCAAGAGTTTTTAGGGCATGAGTCCCTGGTCTTGAGGCCAAGGATAAGTCTTGCTGCCCTATTCTGGATTAGCTGGAGGAGTGGTAGAGAGGCAGAGGGTAGATTATAGAGAAGGCTATTGCAGTAGTCTAGCCCAGAGAGAACCAGAGCTCTGGTAACATTGAGCTTCAGGGTGAGAGTGAGAAAAAGGGAGAATTCCTTTGAAAAGGAAGAGTTGAAAGCTGGTCTTCTTAACAATGTCCTGAATGTGTGGGATGAAGAAAAGAGAAGAGTCGAAGATGACTCCAAGGTTTATGGCTTCAGAAGAAGGTGAAGGGGAAGAGCCCATAGAGGATGGCAAGAGTGAGGGGAAGAAAGGAGGAGCAGGGGTCCCAATAGGAAGGATTTTAGTCTTGCTGGCATTGAGGCTGAGATTGTTGGAGGTGCACCAGGACTGGATGGCAGATAGGCAGTCCGGGAAGATGGAAGAAGCAATAGGGTCAGCTAGTAGTTTGAAGAGGAGTTTTGTGTCATCTGCATAGCACTGGAAGTTGGGGGAGAAGGAGGAAATGAGGAGTGTCAGCAGAGCAAGGTAAGTGTTAAGGAGCCTGAGGGAGAGGGTTCTGCCCTGGGAGATACCACAGGTGGAGAAAGAACTAGGTGAGGTGAAGGTTTCCAGAATAACAGAGGATGGATGGTCACTTAGGAAGGAGGTCAGCCAGTCCAGTGCCCACTCCGAGATACCCAGGGTATCATGGAGCCGTTTTAAGACTTTTACATAAATGAATAAAATATCTTTTTTCAATCAACAAGTGTTGTGTATTATTATAGATAATAAATATGACAATGTAATAAACAACCACTCCAGTTTATTCATTATAAAAATATGTATTTATAAATAAAAGACATTTTATACAGAAAGGAAAAATTGGTTATATGTACATAAGCATTTATGTACAAAAAGAAAAATAAACACATGCAGACAAGCGTGGTTCTCAAATCAGACAACCACCTCAGACATGTATGTTTCATGCAAGGCTTACACGCTTCAGAGGTATCGGCAGCTGGGTCTTTGTATTAGCATGAGGGCGTGGGTAAAGACTATGGGCCTCATTACACGGATGGCGGTAAGGATTTACCGGTACCGGTAAAATACCGGTACCGGTAAATCCTTACCGCCTTACTACGAGGTCCCTTTGCGGGTTGGGGGATTTAATGCCTGCTTTTTGCAGGCGTTAAAAACCAACCCGCAAAGGGACCCAGGGAGCTAATTACGGTACCGCAATTTGCGGTACCGTAATTAGCGCCTTCCCCATTCCGCCCTATGGGCCAAAAATGGGAATGGGGAAGGGCAATGGTGGAAGGGGGAATAACCGCCCTGTCAACCTTGGAATGGGGCGGTAATTCCCCTTTCCGCCAAGGCGGTGCCGGTATTTTACCGGCATGAACCATGGTGCTAATAGCGCCATGGTTCTCCGCCATCCGTGTAATGAGGCCCTATGTAAAGCCTCAGGTATTTCACCTCGCCTCCGGACTGGACGATCAGCGTCTTTCTCCGGGTGTACTAGAGGACTATGCTGTTCTTGTATGTCACTTGTATGAATTCATTCTAGTCGATAGGGGCATTTTTGTTATAGAAGTGGGATGTCGACTTGTAATACACCAAATTAGATCATGGAGGTTTGAAACCCTTACAACCCTAGCTCTGTAGATAAACTCCCCCCTATTGATCCACACAACATCCCATCATTTTGAAGCTCAATTTTATGTAGCAATAATTCTGCATTAGGCCTGTAGTGATGGCTAAGTGTATTCACCACACCTGCCACAACTGGGTCTACCGCTGGTGGGGCCTTCAAACCGCTTGATTCATCGGATGGCATGCATAATGTTAGTTGTTCTTTTTCTGCATCACCGTGCTTAGCATGATTTAAGTATTTATACAGAATATCCATGCATAATGCGGCTTTATTATGAGCCACTAAATCATGCCTGTTTAAAACATCCTTAATTTCCGAGTCGAGCCACATGGTGGCAACCTTCCATATATCCCAATACAACGGGGGGTGTGTGGAGGCTGTCAGACGTTCTAACTGGTGTTTGTCCACCAAAAACATTTTGTGAGCATGCTCCATCACTGGCCCCTGAGCAAGCTGATGATTAGTGGTAGGGCTATACCTATGAAAGATCCGATGAATCCACCCGCCTGAGAGAGGACTTTTCTTTTAGCCTGTATGGATTTTCACTTAGTCGGCAATTTCTTGATGACACCCTTTTTCTTTTTTAACACACTTATTTGGCAGTGTGTTTGGGGGACGTGTCCCTTTATAGTGTTCTGGTCAATCTCTGAAATAGCAGCCATCAGATTGTCAGACACCAAATCTAGAATGGCCTTGCTTTGTTGAGGGGCGGCGTATACAAGTCTTAGTAGCAGTGCAATGTTTCTCCATATGCGTGCCGACATGTTGAAAGCATGACCAGCTACTGACACGGTACTGCGCTTAAGGGGGGCATTTTTCAGATGTCTTTTTAGGAGTGTAAACACAGAGTAGACCCGGTGAGAAAATGTCAGCACGCAATCTATAATCCTCTAGCGTGGTTGTTTTTAAATCAACCAGCAGATATCCATAGGGCTTACTGGTCGCATCTTCAAAAGCCTTCATGAAGAAACAGGTTTTGGACGCGTACATCTATTAAGCTATCATGGCTAGTTGTTGCTTATCATGGGAAGCTTTAAAAAGCACTATATAACTAGTGTTTAGCGTTAGAAACCAATTGCACTTACCCTTTTTGAACAAGTTCTGCACAATATAACAAATTCTTGGATTGAGATAATGGGAATATTGAGTAACGGCTTTTTCTAGTTCAGCACTTTGGCCACCCTCCATCATCAAATTGTCCATGATGACCAAATTCGCCATGCTTGGCCGTAGTAGGCAGTCATCATTTAGACTGTCAGGCATACATTCTACAAATTGAAGGTGTTCAAACTATTGTTGCAGGGTTGCATGGAGAGGTTGCCAGCAGCTGTACAGCCAGACATTATTTGTGGGTTCACCTGAGATCGTTGTGTAGGCATTTTCTAGATGATTTCTGACAAAATAACTCTTGCCCCAACTAGAAGGACCAGCTAACACACGCACAAACAGATGTTGTAGCTTGGTACCATAACAACAAACACTCGAAAACCGTTGGGATTGCATCAAGCCACCCGCAGCCAATGGCCTTTTATCAAATGCACCACTTGAAGCCTTCTGCAGAGTCCTTGTGCTAATCTCCGACAGCTTTTGATCATGGAGGATACACGGCTGTCTAATGGCAATAGACCTTATGGTGTCAAACATGTCTCCCTGTACAAAAGAATGTACAAGATCTTTCAAACTGTAAAAATCTATCTTGGCTGTATTGTTAATGTTCAGCGCCATGCCTTTCACTTTCATACTGACAGTCCTTAGCACTGTACAATAGGTGCAATGTTTTAGGGCCAGCGGATGCAAACCCATGATGTGTTCGCCAGGGCTAATTTTGAAGTTAGATCCCCTAGATAATCGCCAGTGGGAGGACTGACATCACCAGAGTGGCTGAAAAAAAATAACGCTAACAGTGTCATCATACAGAACCTGCTTTTGCAATTACTTCATCACAGTGTACAGCTTCAAGTGCACATGAGCGGTTGTAAACGTGTCTATGAATAGATTGGTATTGTCAGAAGTTGTTGGATATTCCATGGCATATCGCCAGCATAAACAAGTAATTTCATCATCTATAAACACACATCTTCTAACGTTGTATCGACTATATATGCATGAAGCCTTTTGGGGTCTGTGATGATGGTTGTGTTTGGCAAATGAACTCTTTGTGCAAACTTGCCCTAAAGCAAATTAAGCCATAGTTTTGCTAGCAGCCGCTGAGGGGGGGTTATCTTCAATGTGGTCCATATTCAAGCGTATGCTCTGATGTTTATAATAATCATTGACATAGGCCTGTTTAGTGGCATCCTCCGCACATTGTGCCGAGAAACCTGAGGCCGTTATTTTCTGCTGGAGGAACATCTGAATATAGCCACAGAAGAGCTCTAGGTGATTGCTTTAAAATGCCATATCTCATGTATGTGGGTCAGGTGACTTGTTTTAAAGTGGTCTGTAATTCAATTGTACACCAGGTAGCTGTGAGGCTCAGCTCTGCATCTGTGGGCCCGAACCCTGCCTGTTTTTTCTCAACGCATGTACGACGAAGCAGAAACATCATCTTGCTGTAGCATCTATATGGCAACACAGGTAAGTAAAGGCCTCGGGGTGGGAAGAACTCATCCCTGATCAGACCAGAATACTGGTCTATTTCCCCAAAATTGTAACAGATGATCTTGGGCTGTCCTACAGAATATGGTTGGTCATTGTTCACATCCGGGTATACATGGATACAATCTAATAGTGTATTTGCTCACCCAGCATTTGTATGTCCTCCATACAGCGCATCTCAAGATTGTAAGGGGTCAGGCAGTTTCTTCTCTTTAAGAAAATGACACACTTTCAGATTGTTTTGCACTATCGCGCGTCACTCATGTGCCCAGATACTGACAACATGAACACCCCAGTTGGCTAGCAAAGTCGGTTTCAACAAGTTCCATCTATATAGCTGCTCATAAGTAGTGCCCGTCAAAGTATTGAAACCCCCCACTGAATAATTGGTGATAAAAGCAGCCATTGACTTTGTAGGCTGTTTCAACAACTTGAACCAGAACATAGCCTTCAAACCAGTATCTACTGTAGTGTTTCTCAACCACAGCAAGTTAGGAAGTGCTGTATAGCAATGTTCTATGTCTCCGTGGCATATAAGATCCACTGAATAGCCGATGTGGAATAACATTTCTGCTGCCCTTGGTATGAATCCTGGGGTAGCAGCGCTATTGTTTCAGGTGTTAGATACAGCTGTCTGTAGATCTGGATTCAACAACTAGCCAGCATAATACTTTTAAAAGGATAGACATATGATACATGTAAGCCACCCTGTAGAGGTGTTTCCTGATGGGTCATTTCAATGATCCTGTCCCTGAACAAATAATAAGCTTGTCTTAAATTGTTGAAATCTTCTTGACAGTTGGCCCTTAACTCTTGGTGAAAATTAAAAACACCACATTCATTCACCTTATACCACGTCGGGAACTGGTCTTTTTCACCAGGCATCATGCACTGAATACCGTATTGATCTGGAGGTGGGATTGGGCCTACTTAGTGCTGGTTAGCCGCTCTGTTGAAAAGATGTGGAAAGGAGCCCTTTGAACTGGGGAAACTAAAAGCTTTTGTGAGTTTACTGGGAAAGATGTTCAAGGAGTCAATGCATTGTATATTTGTAAAGGTACCACAAACATGGCCATGAGCTTATCACCCTGTGTGATAAGTTTGACTTTAATTAGCTCCTTCACCAGTTGTCAAAGTATAAAATAAAATAAAATCACTCACAGGCAAATCACTCTCAAACTCCCAATAACTGCCACCTTTTAGATGCCAGACATAAATATAGTTAGGTTGGCGGGTTATATTCTCCTGGGGGGCATCCGTGTCATTCACAATATAATCCTCACTTTTATTTTGAGCTCTACTGGCCATCATATAACACAGGTGTTCATCCGTGTTGACAACGGGTATTTTGCACACCTGACAGATTGTCCTGTTACACTTGTGATTCTCGGGGAGAATATTCCCACATGTGGGACAGTCGAAACGGGGCTCGCACACAGCAGCCTCCATGGCTGCTTTCTCAATTTGCGTGTCTAGACATACCCGCTACCTTGCAAAGATGTGACATTTTGAAGGTTTCTCCTTAAGCGCTCGACACTCTTCTCGGAAACACAAGCAACAGTGAAAGTGGCAGCTGTGTTTATGTTTGTTATTGAAAATACGGAGACCGTGCTTCCAGAGGTTTTCAGCCCCAAGGACATTTTTAAAATCGTTTATATGGTAGAAATGGTCAATGTGGTGTAAAACATACAAAGTGTTTTTGGCTGTGTTTTCCATTAGTGGGAAATACCACCATGACCACTGTCTAAGTACAGTATTTTGATGGCTCTATTGAAATACTCCTGAAAGAGAGGCAACCAATCAAACACCAAGATGTATCCATCACAATACCCAGCTCTTCAAGGGCTTTCAAAGCTTTCTTAAATATATCGGCATCAGTTATACTCTGCAGTTCGATGAAACCTATCAGACTAGACGCCAGACACTGATTTAAGGGCCTGTGATCAAAATTTAACAACCATCAACTTTTAGATTTGATATTATGGTTGTGAATAACTTTGCTTAATGGTTCATAAGCAGCTCCAGAGCAGGGTCCGACAACTAGAGCCACGATTGTTAGTAGCGCAAAACACATGATCTCAGTCTTACTCTTCAGGATCCTCTGCAGATTCTCAAAACATTTTAAAATGCAGAAAACACCGCACAGGGATTTCCTTGTAAACAAGGCTCTGGTTAAGCCCTAGAGTCCATGCGTATCTGGACAAAAACATTGGGCCCAGCAGTTTCCAGTATATACGCCGAACCAGTGTTTCCACCACGTAATTGGTCCAAGTTCACAAATCTAAACAGCTCATAATTCTCCACAGCTGAAAATGTTTTATAAGCCTGCTGAAAGGTCATCACCCTCTCTGAATACACCAGAGCATCTTGGGGTTGAGGGGTTTAGGGTTGTGGGGTGCTCGGTTGATCACATCTGGATATAACCAGCTTGGCCTTTTTAAAGATTTTAAATAACCAGCAATGCTGGGCTTTAGACCTTTGACATTTTAAGTGTTGCTTTGTGTCTTTAGGGCCCCTTTGAAGCGGATACCCAACCCTGCTCTGTACAGGCACCCCACTGTTACAGCACATGTGTTTTTAATTTCCCTCAGAGGCTCACTATGATTACATAAGACGTATGTGAATCAAGAGCGTGTTTTAGCAGTTTGCTGTTTGTTTAAAAGACGCCTCTGGTTTCTACTGGGGGGTGGTTTTTGGGGGCTCTCTAGTTATAAGCCTTTACTGTGCTCTGTTATATTCAATGATTGTAATACTGCTGGAGATGTTATTGATGGGAGGCTGGCTGTACTAGGACCAGCTATCGCTGTACTAGGACCAGGTATCGCTAAATCATGACTTTCACTGGATATCTGTGGGATAGAAACGCTGTTGTAATTTTCAAGCTGACAGGGGCCATCGGGGGCTAGCGTGTTATGTTCCACATTTGTGGCATTTTCTATTGCAGAATCGGGATGCAATGGATGGATCTGGATGTGGTGGGTAAAAGCAGAGGTATGTCGAGAAAATCAGTCATAGTGTAGTAAGCATGGGTAAAGGGGGAGAGACATACTAAACGGTGTGGTAGAAGGTGTTGCAGTGTGGGGGCAGGGGGCTGACCAAACAGCACCAAACACCAGAGACCTTGATTTATGCCAGATAAAAAGAAGTTGAATCTCATACTGCAGCCATTAAATAGATATCAGAATTGGTTAACTTAATTGATTAAATAATTAAAAGATTTTTATATCACATCTCCGGGACATGAAACACATCAAGGTACTTTTTGACACTAGGTTTGGGTGCACACTATTAAAGTTAATGTGAGCTTTTACTGAAAGGATAATTGCTTTTGTCTTGGTGCTTATGTATACTGGGAGCCTGTTCCTTTACTGGGTGCTGTAATTGAGAAGCATCTCACCACAATTTAAGCTACAGTCTCTATGGTAGATGTAAACTATGATTTAGTTGGGCAAGTGAAATACCTTGGTACCTGAAGAACACCCGGACTAGCAGGTAAGTTATTTGTAGGTTTATTGTAAGTAATTGCCAGGAGATAAACATCGACACGTCTCTGCTTCCCTGCTATATCTCTCAACTGTAAAGTATGGAACCTGCATCCAGAGCATAACATTCCAACAATGCATACATACTGACATCACCACATTCCACACACACTGACATCACCACATTCCACCATCAGTGATGTCACCAGCTCAGATACACATAACAAAACTAAGCTTAGTTAGAACCAAGAGGTGAACAATAGTATTTTGTTGCTACATTTTTGGGGCACTCTTGTGGATGTTTTTATACTGTGGGGGAAACAGTGGTTTTTCAAATTTGCTTGGGTTGTGATGTGGGGTACATACATATTTTGAAGTTGTGCTGGTCTTTTCCCTTTCACAGGACTGGCTGCAGAACCGTGTATCACTAAGAAACAGGAGATATTACTTTGTGTTGGGCCGAGATGGGGGAAGGGTGATTGGTGTAATTGAGACCGACTTGTTCCCACTTGTAATGGTTGTTCTCCTGGGGTGCTGTGAAGGATGTATCAGAGTAAACTGAAGCAGCATATGAGGGGAGGACCGCTGATCTGATTTTGGAACCAGGCTCACTTTTGAGATAATATATATGTTGATTTTTGAGCTCCCAGAAAAACTCCATTCAATAAATTGCAGGAACTCACCCCATACAATCCTTGGTAAGTGTTTAAGAAGTTTATCTTATTGACGGGATTGCCTCTAATCATCACGCTTGTAAACTATGGTCTTCTGCAGAACTCCCACTCATAAGACCAAATTGATTTGCACAGCATGAGGAGACAGACAATTCTCTCTTCAGGTGCCTCGCCTCTTCCGAAATCTGCATCAACAAGGCTACTTTCTGCACTTCATTAATTACCCACAACAAGTAGAGCCACACTGCTGAGAGTTCTTTTCACGAGGTTTGATGATGTGAATGAACCTCATTCCTCTTTCAGGATACAGTGACATATTTATTAATGTATTCTTCTACAGTGTTTTTTGAAAGCAATATGCTTCTAAATGGGTTGTAAAAGGACTGTAGTTTGTTTGGGGCCCTTAGCCCCCATCTACCCATCCAATTCTCCTCTTTTTCTCCCACCCATAACACCTTATAAAGTTTCTAGATAAGTCTGATCTATGAATGTCTCTTCCAAACAGGATCTCCACTGCTATTTCAGAACTATCAGGGACAACATTGTCTCCCTTGCTCCAGCCTAGGCTGGTTTCTGCAATCACTGCTTTGCCACTGGATACTTGCCCTCACTCTTCCTCAAGCACTCCCATGTGCACCATCTCCTCAAAAAGCCTTCTGCCAACCCTTCCTGTCCGGCAAACTATTGCCCTATCTCCATTACCCCCTTCCTGGCTAAACTCTTGGAGAACCTTAGAGAATCTCCCAGCTCATCTACCACACTGAATTGGGTGGTTGTCTCCGCGACCACCACTCTGGCTTCAGAGCTGTCAGAGGCATAGAAACTGCACTCCTGAACACCCATGGTCTCTAATCTCGATTCCAGCTCTCCTTCCATTCTTATCCTTTTTGACCGTTCCTCTGCCTTTGATATGGTCAATCATGCCACCCTGATAAATCAGCTCCATGATACCCTTGGGATCACGGACTTGGCTTTGGACTGGTTGACCTCTGTCCTCTCGCACCAACCTTCCCAGGTTCAACTAGGCCCTTTTCTCTCCACCATCTCACTCTCCACCTGTGGTGTCCCTCAGGGCTCTATCCTCTCACCCTGGCTTTTCAATATCTACCTTGCCACTCTAGCCCATTTGATCTCCACCTTCTCTCCTAACTTCCAGCGTTATGCGGATGACATGCAGCTCTCCTTCAAACTTCCTGCCTCTGCCTCCTCCTCTTCTTCTCTCATTTCTGACTGCCATCATCCACAACGCTTTCTGGGGCCTGGGACCCCGCTACATCAACTCTCTCTATCTGCGGTTGTCTAGCTCTAAATCTCTGCAGATCAGACGCTTTTCCAAGCAGAGAGTGGCAGTAGATCTCCCTCCTCTGCAGGTGCCCCCCTCTGGAATGGCCTCCCTGCCCCTCTCAGACTTGAGCAGGATGTCCTTAAATTCTAGAAGCTTCTTCAAGACCTTCCTTTTTCTTCTTCCTTCCCTCTCCCCCTCCCCATGTTAATGTCCCTGTCTGCCATTGACTTGCTGCCTGGTTCCTTCAGAGTCTTGCAAGGCACCAGTCACCCCCAGTCCAGTCTACCTTTGCACTTGGTCTCCCCTGCACCCCCTGCACTTGCCATTCCAGGCCCCTCGCCTCACGCTAGTCTGTCTGGGACTGCATCCTTTTAGCCACTGCAGCCCCTTACCTCGCATTAAGCTCGAGAACCTTCCTTCCCCTGCAGTCTATGCTCTCCCCTGGCTCTGTCCACCAGGCCTCCCCTGGCACTCACTTTCTAACAGGCCCTCCCCTCTCCCCTGCACTTATCGTTACTGCACTTGCACAATCTCAATGTCACAAGACCTAGTAGGATTGTTACTGTTTTCCTCCCTGATCCACTCTCTTGTCTTGTGGCGCCTAGAAACACTTGTGTATAGGCACATTATAAATAACCAATAAATAAATAAAAGGGAAAGGCTGAAAGAGGGGGAAGGTGAAAAGCAAGAGATCAGAAAAAAAGGATTAGGGCCAGGTCAGTGTTCTGCACTGAAAGGAGAAGCACTGAAATAATTTCAGCCATCACCTCAGGGTGTTCTCCAGGACGAAGCAGCCACGTGTCCTAAACATGATGCCCCGTGTTCCCTTGCCGACCCAGGAGTTGGGTATTATGTAAGTATTATGTTGGACGGGAGGCTGTAGATTCCTTGTCTCTGCTACTGCAGCTGTGTTCGATCATACCAAGGTCAAGAGTTTGGAAGAGAGGGCTTATGGGGAGGCCTGAAGGAAAAGGCAGAGCAATGCATTTATGTCTTCTCACATCCGTTCATCACGGCGGACAGCAATGTCACGGCACCGATGGGTCACGTCATGTACTCCAAAGGGGGAGTCTGTCATGGGTGAGACTGATTCTGAATTGCAGTCATATTCTCTGACGTCGGGTTGGCTGCTTGGTGACAGAAGTACACGAAACATTAAATGGAGCAGGAGGGCAGCTGCCATCTTTGAAGATGTCAGAGTTGGCGGCACACAACTTGTGTACCACACAGCAAGAAAACGCCCCTCTTCGTAAATTAAGTTATAGTGTTGTGGGGCACTAAAACTGGATTTAGAGGGCTGATCTGAGCTCTATGCAGCAACAGCACACGAGAATATGATGGCACAGCAAGGGTATTGCGTCCCAGAATTCAGTTGCCTCAAGGGGGAACTCTTGGTTCAGAGGAGCTGGGGAGCAGCCCTGAATATGTACTTGGGCTCAGCATTCCCAAGCACGGCATTCCCAGGGCTTCTCTAGCAGATCTTGGAATGGTGCCAAAGTTTCTCTCACCAGGTAGATCTGACTCCCCTAGGGTCTTTTGTGTCGCTTTTGAGGTCAGTGGTAATCCCACCAAGCAGAGTTATCACCTCACAATGTATCACCTGGCACTGACATTGACTTGTGGTGATTGCTGATAGTTGTTTTTGGCCGTTGGGAGCATGGGCCTGATAGGCTCTCTTCACTTGACAGTCCAGCACTGCAAGGATGACAGTAGGCAGGCTTGAGGTTATCAACAGGAAAGTCTGCTGTTTAGAAGAAATGCACTTCTTTTTTTAAAAAAACTTTATTTATTAAGCTTGACATTACAACAGAGAGAGAGCGAGCAGAATACAGAAATGCACTTCTAACCAGCAGCAGAGGAAGGTGCAGAGGGGTCTAGACCATCATGAGCTGCTGCTGCTGCTACTGCTAGTTATAGGTTTAGTAGCATCGAAAGGCAACTCGCTATTATGCCACTGTTCCTAGACTCTACCATGTCATTAGTAATGATCCAGATACTGGGTCAGAGTTATAGTACTTGGTAGGTTGGGGCATGGGAAGTAATCACAGCTTCTTTCAAAGTTGTGCATTCTTTCAAAGTTCAGGGTCTCAGCATCTCATTCAGAGAGTGGGGGCACACAGGGGCAACTTGATGCAGACAGGTTGGAGTATTGTACTAAAAGAGCCCAGGAGCTTCCACGCAGAGAAAAACACCTCTGTGTATGCTCATATCAGGCACCCAGAGGACTGCCGGGATACATATAAATTACTACACTCCTTGTGGGCAAATATGGTCTAACTGATATGGAGACAGTAGGCATCATCCCACAGGTATGGCCTTTAGGGGTTTCATTATGAACACTTGGCAACAGTGCAAATGTAATTTTGCCTGGTATTGTTAGTGCAAACATGCTTTCGTTCAAGAATTTTGCAGCTGTCTAAAGTTTTGCCCTAGTGCTAATAAAATATCATAGTAGCAGTAGCGCAAACACTGCCTAGGTGCAAACATGGATTAAAAGAATATGTTTTCATAGTGTTCATACCCTTTATTTGCATTACAGCAAATGATGTCACGAAATTAGTCATTAATATCCGTGGGCGATCAAATAAACTGACGTTCAATATCTGAATGCTACGCTTGTAGCAGTATCAGGAGAGAGGCTTATTTTGAAGTAGCCGACTGAGTGAGCTGAATCATTTGTAGAGATGGTACCTCAAAAGAAAGTACTGTGGCGAGGAAGAACAAGACAAAGAGTAATGAAGATCAAAGGTAAGTAAAACAAACACACCTAATGTGACGGCATGTTGCAAGAATGTAAGGGCGGTTCTATGTTTATTCATCGGCCGTTTTATTTTCGCTGCACTTTTTGCAGACAATTTTTTGGCCAAAATAATCTTCAAATTTTGTTTTTATTGCTGGTGTCCCCCTAATTCCCCCTATTATGTATTTATGTATTCCCTATACACCACCCCACCCCTTATATGACCTCCCCAACCCCCCCATATTTTTCAAAGATTTTTTTCCCAAACCTTTTTTTTAGCAAAAAGTGCAGTGGAAAGAAAAAAATGGCGATGAATCAACGTCATACCATAAGGGCAGGCATTGGCCCGGGGCCAGAGAGGGCAAAGTACTTTTGCTGCAAGATAGTGCAACCGTAAACAATGCCTATTTACCAGAAAAGTACTGAGGCAGTCAGAGTAAGGAATTCCGCAGGTCTTCTAATTTCATCAATAGGGCTCAAATCCAGTAAAAAGTGTGGGGGATCATTAACATACACACAAGGACAGAAAGTATTGTAAAGTGAAATATGCTAATTTAATTCAACTGGCTTTTCCTAATAGAAGAAAATTCAAAATAGAAATTAGCATTGTCTTTCACATAAAATGAATCATCAATACCCGAAGAAAAAAAAAAGCTAGAGATTTTCCTAGAACACTACTAGCAAAGAATAAAAGGTGCCCACCTTTTAACCCAAAAATCTATTTTAAATATTCTATGCAAAGCAAAATACCATTACAAAACATGTGCTTTGAAGACACTTTTATGTGGTTTTGTGGGTTGAAATCCTGGTGGGCAAAATCTGTTTTTTACATGCTGGCCTCAAAAACACCCAAGGTGATGCAGTTGGCACTGAAAAAAGAGGGTGGATAATGTCAACCCACATGTGATCTCAGCTTGTACCCTGAAAAGCAGCACAGGGCCAGGTAGAACATCCTCAGCCCAGCAACTTCTCTTCCCACATTCTTGGATCTGGTAAATCATCACAACAAATTTGCCCTCTGATCCTTTTCCATCCTCAATACGACGTTTAACTTTCAACAATACTCTGTTTTTTATTAATTGGACTTGAGAGGTACATGCATCATAATTTAAGTACTGCAGCAATATAGGAATCATTATAGAAATATTTTAAACAAAAAAAGAGTGCAAATGTTGTGTTATTTTGACCCCAACTTGAAGACTACAAATACCAGAAAGTAATTCCACTAAATGTATCACCTAGCCTTAACCCTGTTTGTTTTTAACAGATATTTGTTTTACAATTAAGACATATGTTTACTTTCCTAATAATAATAATCCCATTGGGAATGGGGATTATATTGTTAATCCCTTTTACTCTCAGTTTCCAAAACAAAAATTAAATACTCACACTTCAAACATTTATCTGGAGCCCTGCATGAGATGCCAGGTCCTTTCATCCGTTACCCTCTTTTATGGTAGACACCCCACACACCACTGCACAACACATTAGGAGCAGGAATCTGGGACTTCAGTGCCACGCACTGCCCTGGAAAATACCAAGACTCAACTTTTTAGACCAATAGGTATATCCATTCACATCTGTGTTAATAAATAGGACATTGTTCACCTCTAGACAGATCCTGAAGGCAAGAATTCTCTTCTGGACGGATTAAGGTTAAGCTTGGAGTCAGAAATTTGAAAAAGAAATTAGGTCAAAGGTGGTCTTGGATTTGCATTTAAAACATTTTGGATAAAGGAAAAAGCCCAAGAAGCCACCTGCTTATGACAGAGAGCATATTACAACATTCTATAAAATGACAGTGCTGCAAGGAAAAGTAGTAGAGCCCCCTCTTGTGGGAATATTTTGGCACGCTTGCCACTGACTTTAGGCTATCACCTTGTGGTTCAGGGTGTCAACACAGAGATATCACTCTAGGTAAGAATTCTTCTGTGTATAAACTACATGTGAGACCCTCAAAGTGTATTTTGCAGGACATTGATATTCTCCCTGGGGTAGAAAGTTTGAGCGTCCCTACTCGTTCAAAGCTTGCAGTTCTGGCATGGAATGTCATTCTGCTGTGGGGGGCTGGGATAGGCAGATGTCTTATATTTTCTGGCAAGGCCGTGTTCCCTGGACAGAAAATCCTGGTCCGGGATGAGAACGGGCCTGAATCTGATATTAGAAGGTACCAACAACTATTCTATAAAGGGGGTGTAAACACAGACTATCACTCCTAGCAGACACGAAAGTGCCGATGGTACCAAGCCGGCACTACTTTCTGGGGAGGAGAGGGGTTTGCAATAGTTTACTATTTTATATATCAAAATTTAAATTATCTGTGCATACAAATGTCCCGGTTTACATCACCACATATTAAATACTTTCAGACAAAGCATTCGGATATATACTCGGATAGGGATAAACAGAGCGATTGGCAAGTTCTTTAAAACAATAAGTATTGAAAATGCGCAACTTTCATCTGGCAGTGGTGTGTGGGGTGTCTATCATAAAAGAGGGTAACGGATGAAAGGACCTGGCATCTCATGCAGGGCTCCAGATAAATGTTTGGAGTGGGAGTATTTGATTATTGTTTTTGAAATTGAGAGTAAAAGGGATTAACAAAATAATCCCCATTCCCAATGGGATTATTATTATTAGGAAAGTAAACATATGTCTTTACAGGGTTAAGGCTAGGCGACACAATTTCCTCCACGTTCTACTTTCCACTACTCCATTTCCTATTTTGTGTGTGCATTTAGGTGGCCTATGATTAGAAGCTACATGGACATATTTACCTTTGAAGTGCCACACTGAAATTACATATCCCACTACCTGCATATGAACCTGTGATCGCCAGGTGACACACAGAGCACTGCAACAGATACATAACAAATTGAGCTACCCTGTGGCACATTGCATTATCCTTTCATGAATCCAACCCACAAAACATGCAAAGAAGTCATGTTTACCAGCTAGGTAGAAATGCCTTAATCCTTTAAAGCCAAAGTATAGTGTCTTCAATAAAGGAATATGCAATATTTTATCATATTGTATTTAGAAGAGTCTGACCCTTTTTTCTCAACAGACAGGTAAATCACAGAAAGGGCCATTAAATCTTGGGATAATTGCACTTTCCGATACATGCCAGAATTATCCATTCAATTCAGGGGACTCTGAGTCCCAGAATGTAATGTTAAACCCAGAACTGAACTATAGTCATGTTTTTTAAATGGGGGAATTCAGGACTACATATCCCAAAATGCAGAGTTAAAACTAGGCCTGGGCTAGCGTCTCACAAGGGATATGTTTGGTTGCATTCTACCCCATTTTATGACTCGAGGCAAAGAGGCTATTATCCCGTGATAATTACCCCTCCCTCGGTTGCATAAGGCTTTTATAAGTGCAATTTTTGCAACCTAAAATATGCAGTTGTTTTACTTTGGCCCACTGGGTGGCCGCTCTCATCTCTACAGTTGATTTTAGAGGAAGGGCACATGTTCAGCACACATTGTCAGAGGTGTTTCCTGTGGTGGGCTAAGCAGGCAGCTGCCTGGGGAGCAGAGCATAAGGCGCTCAGCGGGGGCACAGGAAGGAGTCCACCCAGACAGCTGCCTCTGAGCTTGCCACCAGTGAATAGTTAAGCATTCCTTTGTTTCAAATAAAGGAACACATATTCCTTGTGCATCCTCTGTGATGCTCTGGAGACACACACACACCGCCCCCCTCTCCAGCTTATCACTCTTCGTGTTGATAGAGCCTTTAAAGTGAGGGCTATTTATAGGTGATGGCTCATTAAACAAGTTATTGTTGTTACACAGTATGCCCTTAACATTTCAGTGATATGAACTGAACATGGGGCATTTTTATTCTGAAAGCCAGCACAAAGCATCAAGTTTTTATTTGTATTTCTTTTTATACATTACTTTTTAGTCACATATGGCGCATGCCAAGGAATGTTAAGTGTCATTTTCTTGCCCAAGTAGTCTAGTGGCTGCTTTGGGACATGGACTGAATGCATCTACTCTGCATCGAAGAACTTTTCATTTTCGTAAATTGCCTGTCACTGCCGAGCACACCAGATGACTCCTTAATGTGACTTGGCACCTTGATGAGGAAAGCAGGGTTCATTGTGTGTCAGCATGGCAAAGCAATGCAGTGATATGTGTTCAGCAATGATGTGTGTGCTGCCTAAGACACCACCCTATTTGTTGAGGCATCTCTGCGCTGCTCCTCTATGTAAAAGCACATATGACTGTTTTGTCTGACTTCACTGAGTGCTCCCTGATGTGTCCCATGTCCAGACAATAGCAGACTGGAATTTCTTGTGTATGTGGCTCTGACAAGTGTGCCATACTCTGCCCACACTTAACACTTAAAGCAATCAAAGAAGTTGCCTCAAATTGTACATCCATTAGGCCAAATGCCTTTTCTACACTGCCACACTTTGTTTTTCACTAGCTGCAGGCCAGCAGTAATAAGAGATGCTAATGCCAGCACCATTAGATAAAGTATCGGCCTGCTCCTTTTTGTAGAAATAACCCCTGGGGCATGCACAATGGTGAGGATGCAGGGGCAGAGGAACTGTGGACCCTTTACCATGTTTTAGAAGCGGGTTTTGTTTAAAAAGCTGCATCAGCATATTGCTGGTTAGGCTAAAGTTTGTAAGATGGACAATTGTTTCCGTAAATGTTTCTTCTTTGGGTGTCTCTTATAGGATGTCCTTTCCTGTCTGTAGATTTAATTCCCCAAAGAAGTTTTTTTATTGCGGACTGGCCATGGCTGCACTGAGACCCAGCCCCTCCCCCATCTAAAATTCTGCAGAAACGCAAAGCAAGAGAGCCTGATGTTGCAGTAATTTTATCCTCACATCCAAATACTTATGATGTCCAAATGAGTATGTATGGTTCATGGTTACAAACATTTTAATGTTAGGGTGAGTGTTGTTAACAGTGATGGGTGCACCAAGCCATGTGCCTATTATGTATTTAGTGATTCACGCATATAACCTTTTTATCACAGGCTTATCAAATATAGAGCTCTTGATCATTATGATATTCCATAAAAGCTCTGTGATTTATTCAAAGCAGACAAGAACACGTATTGGTGCTATTTGTCTCTTTTTCCTCTCTCATAGGGGTATTTTGAAATAGTGCAATAGGAGTGCACCAGACTGCCCATCTTGGAATGAGAACCTTCTAGCAAAAAATAACTCATATGGTTAGTCTAGTGTTGCCCCTTGTGAAATACAAGTGAGGTGGTACGAACAGAAGCCTGCAACACAGGGGCAGTGGTTTGTGGGATTCCAGACCCTGAGAGGCTGCTCACACCACAGTGTGCCAGTATAAACAGTTTGAAACTTCATTTAGGCAAGGCCTTCCCTAAGAGCTGGTGACAGAAGAAATATTCACTTGGGCAGCAACACCTGTGTTTACACATTAGTTTTCTTATGTAAACCAGCTTCATTTTTATAGCAATGATTCTTTGATATTGAGGAGGGGTTTTGTCGCGTGAAACAGAGGTGGAGTAAAGTGTGGCAGTCATGGGGCGCATTCTAGTATTTCGCCATAGGCACCAAGTTGGCTTGAAACTGTCTTGCAAGTTGTACATATTTTCTTTGTGCCTTTGAACCCCTTTCCTGTCCTTATTGCCTTGCCGCCCTCTTATGCAGGGGGCTCTCCATCCCCAGCTCTCCCTTAGGCACGGAGTTCCTGTCACTCACGTGCCTTTTGGTGCCGCACCCACTCCTTAGGGCCTTGCCACTCTGTTAAGTAGAGCGCTCTCCATCCTCAGCTCTCCCTTATGCACGGATTTCCTGTCACTCACAGCTCTTCCGGTGCCGGGCGCACTCCTGACAGGGTTTCCCTGGCGAGCTGCCAGCGGTTCTTTCAGGCGAAGTTGCTGATTCAGCTGCAGCTACCGTCTGCTCCGAGATTCCCTTCCTGCTGAATAAATGATGGAGCGGTCGGAGAAGCACTGCAGCATGACTGCAGCAGGGAACGACATCCGGGACACTCCCTGCTGCAGGCAGGGCTGCCGAGACACGCCCGGCCGCAATATTAAGGCGAGTCTGCAAAATAGAAGCACGTCTGAAACAGCCAGGCACTGATGGCCTTTGCAGCACAGATATATCCGCAAAAAGCGCATGAGAGCAGCCGCACCTCATTCACAGGTGTATATTACTGGTTTAATAAAACACGTGTACCTTCAGAAATTTGACTTGGATATGTTTCGTGCACTGAAGTCCTCTTAAAAGCATGCATTGATAAATCTAACCACTTGGGCTTTTGTATAGGAATTTGGCAGGGACTGCTATAATATGTCCAGTCATCACGCCATTCTCCAGCTATTGGCATCTTATGCCCAAGGAGTAGCATTATGGCAGTGCATGGCAAATGTCTATCCCATGCTTAAAGAAAAAAAAGGAAAAACTGCTGGCTTTGCCAACACTTGCTAATTGAATGTAGCCCAGAATCTAAAGCCTGGGCCCGCCCTCCCTCCCTCCCTCCCTCCCTCCCTCCCTCCCTCCCCTCCCCTCCCTCCCTCCCCTCCCCTCCCCTCCCTCCCTCCCTCCCTCCCTCCCTCCCTCCCTCCCTCCCTCCCTCCCTCCCTCCCTCCCTCCCTCCCTTCCTTCCTTCCTTCCTTCCTTCCTTCCTTCCTTCCTTCCTTCCTTCCTTCCTTCCTTCCTTCCTTCCTTCCTTCCTTCCTTCCTTCCTTCCTTCCTTCCTTCCTTCCTTCCTTCCTTCCTTCCTTCCTTCCTTCCTTCCTTCCTTCCTTCCTTCCTTCCTTCCTTCCTTCCTTCCTTCCTTCCTTCCCTTCCTTCCCTTCCTTCCCTTCCTTCCCTTCCTTCCTTTTCCTACTTCCCTTCCTCCTTCTCATCACTTTCCTTCTTTGCCGCCATTTTATCACTCCCACCCCTTAGAAAGTGAAATACAGGTGGAAGTAAAGGAAATGGCTGCCACAGACTTTGAGCTAGGTGGCAGGCCATCAGTGAAGCCTTCACAAGACCACACGAACTGTACTAACGTTGCTGCCTGCGACACTAGTGTAGGGTGATTAGAGGTTTGCCCATCTTCAAAGTAAATCTGTGGAAAACAAGAGCAGTGACAATTGAAAGGTCAGCAATACCAAGGATTATTCAACCCCCTCCCGACCTCCCGACCCCAAACTGACTTCAAGCTGAAAATTAACAGCCGCTAAAAAAACATGTATGTGATCTGGGGCCAGATTACAGAACATTTGCACCGGTGCAAGTGCAAAGTTGCACGGTATTAGCACTAGGGCAAAGTTTGCCCTATTTTTAAAAACACTAGGCCATATTAAAAGACTATTGCAACATGACAACTACACCTTGGCATTGTATAAGCACCTGGGCAAAAATTGCCCCAGTGCAAGAAAGATACATTTTGGATGCGTTTTTTCACCAGGGCAAAGTTTGCCCTAGTGCTAATACCATTCCGTATTAGCATCAGGGCAAACTTTGCCCTGTTGCAATAATGCAGTGAAAATGTATCTTTCTTGAACTGGGACAATTTTTGCCCTGATACCTATACCATGCCAAATTGCACTTGTCATGGTGCAATAGTTTTCTAATATGTCCCAGTGGTTTAAAAAAAATGGGCAGACTTTGCCCTAGTGCTAATACTGTGCAACTTTGCACTTGCACTGGTGCAAAGTTTCTGTAATCTGGCCCCTGGTCCCTACCCACGCGTACATTTTTGCGGGCCGTCACAGTCATGAAAATGACAACCTAAAGCACAACATGTGCAGTGTTCTTGATGTGTATATGATTATGCTGTCGATAGGTAAAAAAAAAAAGCAAAGTTAAGAGAGCTGAACAGAGTAACCAAAATCTTGAACTACCATTAAGGTAGCACTGACAAAGATTGCCTACACTGTGAGTTGGATGCGGGAGTAGGCCACGAGGACGGCAGATGCGCGAGAAGGCAGCAGATTGGTAGATCAGTGTGTTGTGCAATAGCCAACCAGCGGGGCAGTGACAAACAGGGTTGTTGCTAGGTCTGGAAAAGACCCAGGGCTACGTTGATGGCGGAACTGTCGGGACTGGGGGCTAGCTAGCCTTTTGGTTGTAACTCCTGAGATTCTATCCGGGGCTGCAACCAAAAGATCAGGGGCTACCACCCCCTTAGCCCCCCCCCCCCCTAGCAACGCCTCTGGTGACAAAGCACTAGTTTGCCTTTTTCTAGTAAATATCACGTATTTGAGTTGCATGCACGTAACCACAAATATGGATACAGGTGCACAGACACTACATTTAGTGCGTCATATGCCAAATATTGCCACAATATGGTCAAGCGCTCAGTCACTATGGCAGGCAGTGCCATCATATGCCATGTTGGCATCACATGCCCGTTTTAAAGGTATTATCTCCAGATGCCCCATTAATTCCCATCTTTAGCAGCTGTACTGCATTATATGCCCACTGTCACAAAATGGCTACTGCTCTCCAGTAGTACAGGGATACGTTGTGGCAAAAGCACCTTCTCATCCCCAGACCATTTCTAAACTAGTAGTGACCCCAATAACAAAGGGAAGCAGACACAGCCATGCAGGTATACCCACTTTACTTCTTTTGGTATTGTGGTTTGAGAGCAGGCAATACTCTTTAGATGGGTGTGAGCTGGCACAGATCCAACATAGACAACAATAGTATGGTGGTACCAAAATAAAGAATGTCCAACCAATGTTCTATAAATAATAAGATCTCTAATTAAAATGACCAAAGTGCATACAACTAATCCAAACATTACTGGCTCACCTATAAGGGAAAACAGAAAGAAATCAGACTTTAAAGTAAAGGGCACTTTGGGTTGGAAGACAGAGGTGCTCAGGCAAGAATTTCAGCAGCAGAAAAATGGCAGGTTTGTGAAGATGTCTTTAAAATGAAAGAGTAGGAGGCAGGGAATATGGGCACTTTCGTCGCTGAGCAGGGCTCACGTCGAAGAGCCTCAGTGACGAGTTCCAGTGATGTTGTGCTGTTTGGCATCGGCCACAGCTTTTGAATCAAAGATGCTGGAGACAGCAGGCGGTGTAAGGCCAATGGAACTGTAAGTCTTGGCGGTCTCAGGTGTGGCGAAGTGAAGACTGGTTTTGACGGCGAGCAAGCTCGGCTGGTTCCACATGAAGTCAGTGTACTGCAGAGGCGATGGGTTGGAGCTCAAAGAATTTGACAACCAGATAGGAAATGACAAGTTGGGGTCGCTAGGAGATGGCAGAGCTTCAGAGTTACTGTTCATCAGAACTTTGAACTGTGGAAGCAGTGGAACTTTGAGGCCAAAAATTACTCTGACAGTTCACTTGCTGAAGCTTGGATGGCGTCTAAGGGGTCCAATCCACTGTTGAGGTGGTTTGGAGATGCAGGAAGAGACAGGGGACCCTTCCTCAGTTCTGATGTTGCTGAGAGAACTAGCCCAGGGTCTCAGCGATGAGGTGAGTCCTTTCTGCTGCCCTTACCAACCAGAAAGGTTTTCAGAGGGCACTGTGACAAATAAGCTTTCCAGTGGTCCAGGGATGAATATCAGTTTCTAAACCATCAATCAGCCCCACACCTCTAGTACACCAGAAGGGATCAGAACAGATTGGAACACAAGTCAATTATAAACCTCCTTGTCCAATTTTTGGTAACATGGATGGAACGGCAGGCTTATCTCTGCAAGGTTGTGTATCGTTGGTTAGTTGTAACACAGAGAAAATACAATTATTACCCAATGATAAAAGGGACTGTCCAGTCAAGGTTGTATAGATCTACTTTATTATTACTACAACAGACAGTTCTAGCACACTACAAAACACAACCGACCCTGTAAAAGAACACAGCGGACAGACAGTTTCACGAGCGAAACGGATGCACTCTGGATACTGACAGGAGGGTAGTTGGTAAAGCAATCAGTCTTAACTGTTCAAGGTTATTTGGTTTCAGCACCAAGGGAGCAAGGGGTTGTAACTATCAGTGGGGGCCTTCGGAAAAGGACCAGGGGGGCAGAACCACAATGTACCTGGAGCTTGACATATTCTTGATGCTCGACAGCATCAAGCCGGTTGCAGGACGCTTTGCTGCTCCTGCGACAGAGTTCAAGGAGGGAGACAGCGGAAGGAATCAGGTGGCAGGAGTTCAGAAAGCAAGGCTAGATAGACGGCTGCAGGCTGGCCTACATGGCGGCTCAGGGTCAAGAATCACTGTCTCTGTGCTTGTTGGCGGATGTGCAACGCTGGTCGAGGCGTCTCAGATGGCTTTAGTCACTGCAGTGTGACAACAGTCAATGGTGCAGTCTGTCGCGGTTCAAGGGCTCGACTGCCTCGAAAATTTCCTTAAAAGATGGACGCTGATTGATGCTTGTGTGGCACTCCTCCTAGCTTCTTTGCAGAGCCTGTGGCTTCCTTTCAAGTCAGATGGTCCAAACCTGAGGAGAGTGTTTGCAGGCAACACCTTGTCCTTTGTTTAGAGACTCTCTGGCACTTCCCACCTAGGAAGCTTGCTGGCAGAAACTAGCAGGGCACGCTGTGTGTTGGCTGGGTACTGGTTCTGGGCTGCTGGACGGGTCCTCTGTGTCTGGTATCTCCCTCTGTTCCCTGGGAGATATTTAGGGGAGGGATCCTGCTTCCCTCTTGGAAATCCTGGCCTTCCTTCACTGGCAGAAGATGTAAGGTAGACTGTACCTTCAGCCAGGGTCAAAATTAGTCCTTCTTCTTACTCCTTTCAAAGTTGCCAGATGATCTGCTAAGTGAGGGGTTCAGCCTTCTTTAAAGCCAAACGAGCCCCAGTGATTGGTGCAGGCTAAGCCTACCTAAATGAACCAATCCTGGGTCCCCACCAACCATCTTCTGTTATGCATGAGTTCAGTACCAGAGTGCTCTGCAACAGGAAAGGTAAGGGGTGACAACATATACTCCCACCCATCTTCCTGTCTGTTGTAGATCAAAGTGTCTCCCTGGTTAACTGAGCCCTCTGGTGCTCTTGATCAAAGCACAGGTCTCCCTTGATGTTTGTGATGAGAGCAGACTTCCTGTCTCCCTTAAATCACATACTTCTCCCTCTGAAAGGGGTCCGCTTTGCGGGAGTTGCATACGGTACTGGTGGACACAGACATGTCATTCACTGTCCTTCATACAGAGGGGTGGGAACTAGCTTCAACTTGACACATTGCAAATCAAAGAGGTGTTAGCCCCAACTTCCTGTTGTCTGTCCTGCGACCAAGCTCTTTTAACTGGCTTGAATCAAATATTTCTCATTAGTATGCACTGCCATCAGCCGAACTAGACAATAGGGAGGCAGACCCATGGGGCCTTTGATATTTTAATTAGGATGCCCATAGCTGGAGGAAGGTATGCCTTCCCCTTCTTGAGATGTTTTGATGTAACTGTGGCTCTCACATTCCAGCTGAACATGATAGGGGAGGACGGTGCCTGTAGGCTGTGTCCTCCCGGAGTACAGGTGACTTTGTGTTTCATGCGGTGAGCAGGGAAAATGTGTGCGGAAGGGCCTCATTTTTGGAGGTTGATCTCCCATAATTCAGTTTCATTTATGTTTTTATTGAAAAAGCCCAGGCAAGCGTACACTCCCTGTACCGATGGTTGAATTCCTCACAGGCACTTGCTGGTGTTCTGTCACTTGACGTGAAAGTCTCCTGGGTACCAGTACCTTAGTTGCCAGAGGTCTTGTCCACACAGCAGTTTCACCCCAAATGTGACCTCGGTATGGGTAAGGAGAAGAACTGTCCCCTTCCCTGGAGCCTTCTGTCTTCACTTCTATGGGGTGAGATATACAGGTGAATACATCTTGCCTTGAAGTCCAAAGATGAATCAATGGGAGGGTTTCCCAACTTAGAAAGATGCAATGTTACAGGGGATTGATCCATAGCAAGCTTGTTGCAAGGGGTCCAATCCCTGCTGTGAAAGGTGCCCTTTACCTTCTGATGTCATATCCACAGTGCTTTGTATGAGGGAAATGGTGAGGAGGCGGGAAGTTTAAAGAGCCCTAGCAGAATTCAAAATGGTGGAACCCCCCTCTCTGCACTAAACCTCTCCTCTGGGCTATTCCATCTCCACCCCTTCCTCTGTTTACCTATTTCAAAAGAACTTCAGTAATTAGTACCCTAGTATGAGAGAGCCATTGTCATGTCATGTCATGTCATGACTGTCTTTGAAGCACTGGTTACCAGGAGACCTCACATGGATGGTTCCTATCTCCTGGAGGAAGGTGTTAACCTTCCTCAGAGAGACCATAATTGAAGCTTCCCGGGCAGGATTCCAGATGGTTGTTGTGGAAACACCCAGGCCAGACTGCTAATACACACCACGCCCTGTCATGACTAGGTCACTTCACCAAACTGACACCAGTATGACATCCAAATGCTTGTGGCTTTGTATTTCTTTAATCTCAGTAGCCACCATGTCATAACCAGGCATGGTTTATATTTACATATTAACATGCAAGCCATTCAGAGATAGGAATGCAGTGATCTTTTGGTAAGGTAACTTTGAGCAATCATTGGAGAAATGGAAGAGTTGCAAATCATCTCCATTCTTTCACAGTGGCATATATGCACATATTTACAACCAATAATGGAAAGAACGCTTACTCAACACCCTGGACATTTTCGAATAGGGCAGAACTGCCAGCATCCACCAATCCATTGAATGGAAATAATTTGAGAGTTGGCAGACATACCTAATACGACCAAACTCCATGTTCTATTTCTACTTCACGAAGCAAACCGTACAATCTACCGGGCCCCAGCCTTAAGGGATTCCACACACTCTTGGCCTCATTACAAGTCCAGTGGTAGCCGCACTGGTAAAATCGGCAGGCTGCCGCCGGACTTGTGAAATTTTCCAGCACCTGGCTTCACGGAAACACCAGGTGATTCCGACCCCGGTGTTCCTGGAAGTCAAGCACAGGAAAATCATGAATCCCCATTCCCATTTGAGTCCCATCGGACTCAATGGGGATGACAGAAGCACCGGCACCATTAATAACGGTGCCGGTGCTTCCGTGAAAGTCTGCAGGTGGATATCGTTCTGCCTGCCAGGTCAGGTCTGGCGGGCAGGACGGCAGCGGCCTGCAGACTCGGAGGGTGCTGGTCCGGTAACACCGGTGCCGGTATGCTTATCGGCACAGTTGTTACCGGACCGGCACACTTGAAATGAGGCCCTCTGTCTTCACTTATTACTCTCAATCCAGCATCATACTGGTTTCCATGCCCTATAAGTTTCTTTAGTCATATGTTTTCCTGAGTGCATCACTGGCACCAATGCACTAGCACCAAGCTGGGGAGTAAGGATATCTCAGGGTCAATGCGCCTGTCTTGGATGCAAAACGACGCAATGCAACACAGGTTTGAATCCTGATCCTGCGCTTAGAAACCACTCGTTGGTGTTAAGCAAGTTAAAAGAATTAAAATAATTATAAGCTGGTCGCCGTGTGACTTGTTTATCCCAAAGCCTCTGGATGTGAGCTGATCTGAGCACCCTGCGACTTCTGACATTCTGGGATGACAGTGCAGTACAGAGAATCTCTTCCAGACCCCTCATACTTCCATTCCCAAAAGTTGTCAGCAGAGGGAGTTTACAAAAAAGTGGGGTAATGGGTGCAAACCCTTTTTACAGCCAATATTTAATTCTTTAGGGTCCAGCAAAGGCTGGTTTCAAGAAATTAAAGGTGCGGGGGAGGAAAAAAGGCCTTTGCACAAGGCCCTACCATAAATAAGTGAAGAAAAAAGGATCCAATTTAGGAGTCCTCCCGTCCCATGCACACTATCTACATACGCCAGAAAGGCGGTTAGTGATTCAATTGATGATAGTGATGTACACTTTGAGACAGTACAAGCTTAACAGGCAATATGAAGAGACAATGTTTGTAAAACAAGGTCATTTAATTAACAAAAAGTATTCAGGAATAAGCACATCAGGGAGTCCAATGTCAACTGCTGACACGTTTCGAGGTGGTCCCTCTTCTTCAAAAAGAGCCTAATTGGACTGTGGATTGAAGTCACACATAGATAAAAGAAGACATATTGATCTATGTTATAACCCTTCCATATAAAGTATATACAATAGAAGATAGTAAGTAAATGTTGACCAATTCTACCGATAGCGTGTACAAAAGTTTCAATATGTTTAACAATCCTGCAGAAATGTCTAGGAAAGGTTTCCTATGATCAACTACTCAAGGAGACTAACTGTGCTTCACAAGGAGTTGGGTACGTTGTCTATCTAAAGTGGTTCCACTCATTTGTACGGGCGTAGTAATGTTGGTGCTCGGAACCCTGGAGAAGTGCGTGCAGTCAGGGACTGGAAAAATAACATGTTAGTCTCAATGAGAGGTTTGAACAACTACCTGAGGAGTGTCTATTGATAGAAATCACAATGTGTCAAGAGATACAAATTAATCCAGAGCGATCTGGTATTGATAAAAAGTGAAGGATGAGGTGCCTTAATGCTAGTGCCTAAGAGCATATAGCCTTTTAAACAGGTAAAAAACAGGTTGCATCAGAAGGAAAAACTATCATTTAGCGGAATACATTATTTGCCTTTAATTTTAAAAAAATGGCCTGCCGGAAGAATAGTCATCCACAGAGCTCTCAATGTATGTACTTGCACAAGTCATTTTGAATCATCATAAAACACCTGCCATTGACACAGTGGCTGCAATGATGGACAAGTCCGCCTTTTACTCAGGGACACAACGGGGGTCATTCTGAGGTTGGAGGTAAGGTGAAAACGATGCCGGTAAACGATTACCGGCATCGCTTTCCGCTATGGGCTATTCTGACCAACCAGACTGTTAATTACGGCATTGTAAAGTACGATGCCGTAAATAGCAGTCCAGGCACGTGCGCGCGACACAACATGCCGGCATTACCGGCATGCCGTTAACCGGAGCTGATCACAAGCCCTGCGGACATGCAAACAACGGCCTACTGAAGCCCGAAAAGTAGCTTACCGGCATGGAGTAAATACCAGCATCTCGAGAAGGTGTTAAGAACCCTGAGCAGTGTTACCAAGAGCCACAGGTGCACACAATCAGCACAGGTGGAGACAATGGAGTCTGGCACAGCACAAAAGGAGCACACCCACACACCACACCCCCTCCCACACCAAGATGATACCAATAGTGGCATTACTGGAGCTGGAGGCCCTGCTTGCAAGGCAGCAAGAACAACAACAACCACAGCCCTCACCACGGAGGAGACACAGGAGGAGAAGGAGGGTGAGACAGGCCCTGCATGCCCCACCAGTGCAGCCCCGTTACGATGCCGGCAGCCCCCAATCCCTCGCATCAGTGTCACCCCCTTCAACCTAACACCAGAGCAGATGCACACCCTGTATCGGCTTGACCGTGACACCATCACCACCATAGTGATCCATGATGACATAGTGAGCCTCATAGAAATACGCACCGCCATCCCCCCTCTACTGAAGGTAGTGTCTGTGCTCCACTTCCTTGCCACAGGCACCTACCAGCACACAGTGGGGCACATGCATGGCACATCACAACCCTTATTTTCCGAGATACTGAACCAAGTGCTGGATGCCCTACACAAGCACACAAGGGACTACATATCCCTACCACGGACTCCCCAGGAGATATTCGATACAAAAGTTGCCTTCCATGCACTGGCAGGCATGCCAAATTGTATAGGTGCCCTCGACTGCACCCACGTGGAGTTGGTGGTCCCGCATGCCATGAAGGTGGCATTTCACAACCGCAAGCAATACCACTCCATCAACGTGCAGATGGTATGCAACGCCAGCAAGATCATCACACATTGCTGTGCCCGATATCCAGGATCAACTCATGACTCTTTGGTGCTGCGGAACTCCACGCTACCACGCTATATGGAGCAACATGCAGGACGACGTGCCTGGCTGCCTGGTGAGTTGCCTGACTGGGCCATGGCAGTGCATCGGGGTTGTGAGGTGGGTGGCTGCATACCCCATCTGGGTGGGAAGGGGGGGATGCATACTCCACCTGTGTGGAAATGTTGAAGCCAGTGCACGATGTGCAACTCACCGAACACTGTCCCCCAAAGCAAGTGAAACGGCACATGACTACCAAATCCCACAGTGAGGAAGTAAGGCCGACACCTAACACTACATGACTAACAGGTAACCTGGCCGCATTCAACAACACATGCACCACACATCGGTGGCCCTCACACATCGTAAGGGCTTCCAGCACTATGCACTGCATGTGCACTACGTCGCTGCCTCCAGCATATCACCACACAGGACAGTCATCCCTGGGAGTGCATTGAGGTGAGCCCAACAGGGATACCACAGTGTGTCACTGGTTCTGCACACCCATAGGAGTGCTGTAAGTCACCATAGTATGGATCAGTGCAGAATGACGAATATGCTACTGACTACAGCCAACACTCCCTACTACCAAATCTCACAGAACACAGGACTTCAATGATTTTACCCCAAGACTGCTGCATGCATATACGATGCATGTTCTACAAGATGTGAGTGCACACCAAAAACCATCTTAAAGATGCTATCCCCTCCATCATTCCATTGCAGAGGACACATAGCGGGGCCAGGAATGGGGTCAATGCATCCAGGGACATGTGCGTATGTGCAGAAATCACCTGCTGCCACGTAAGACTAGTTCAGTTGTCCAGCATGAATGTATAACCACTTACCTTCATTCCGCTCTCATGCAGGTGATGGTGGCTATCCCTTGATGCCGTGGCTCATGACCCCTGTCCGAAACCCACAGAACAGGCACGAGGAGGACTACAATTGTTCCCATACCTGTACACGTGTGGTGATTAAGCAGGCCTTTGGCCTGTTGAAGGCACGATTTCGTTGCCTCAGCCGGTCGGGTGGGGCACCCATCTACAGCCATGAGAAGGTGTCCAAGATCCCCATGGCATGTGTAATGCTGCACAATATGTGCATCCGTCGGAACGTGCCACTGTCCCCTGACATGGGACTGCTACCACCAGATGATGATGAAGGGTAGGAGGAGGAAGAAGGGGCAGGACAGCATCATGGTGCCGATGCACAGAAGGGACGTGCCGTGCGGCAAGCATTGATTGGACAATATTACTGACACACAAGTCAGCAGAGGGTGTCATGACATGAGGACATAGGGCACTGGTTGTGTGGGGATACATGTACACTATGCACTGTCAGATATCAAAAGACGCATGCGCAATGATGAATGTCCACACTGGTTTACCTTTGCAACACAAACAGTGTATTGAAATTGAAAATGCCTAAGTGAATAACAAACCCTCCACCACCCCACCTCCCTCCCCTCCCAACTCCCCCACACACCCTCACCTCCTCCCCCTCCCTCCCAACTCCCCCACACACCCTCACCCACCTCCCCCTCTCCCCCAACTCCTCCATACACCCTCACCCCCCACCCAACTCCCCAACACTAGTCCCATGGTGTCCACGTAGGCCACATGTGGCTGGTAGGCAAGTTACTCCGCGCTCCCGGGGCCAGGGGGTGGCATGTCCCGGCAGCGCTGGGAACAGAGTGACCGATGCAGTGGGCTTGTCCGTGTCGAGTTACTGGTCGACAGGGTGTCCTCATGCTCGGCCTGTTGTGAAGGACGTGCAGCCTCCAGGGCATCGGCAATGCGGCCGAGGACCTCACATAGGCGGTTGGTGCTGTCTGCCACCACCTGCCGCATTGCCCTTATTTCCTCCCGCCACTCCTCCCTGCCCTGCCGATTGTCCTGCATCAGCTCGGTGTTGAGGGTGGTGAGCTGCATTGCACGCTGCGTGTCAGCCGATGGTGTGTTGTCCCTGCAGGGGATTGTGCTGCCATGACCTGCCAGGGCTTCCCCTGGGGGGCTGGGCAAAGGACTGGCATGTTTCTGCGATGGTCCATGGGCACATTGGCCAGGTGTGTCTGTCTCGCCCAAGTCGCTGTATGAGACCTGTGGGTAGGAGCTGGCCTCTGGGGTGTGGACGACTGAAAATGTGTCCTCCTCTGCCGCTCCACAGGTGGAAAATGGGCTGTCTACATATTCCAGGGGGGGCTGTGGCTGCCTCCTCCCCAGCCACGCTTGACTCCTCAGACCTTGGCGTTGCCGATGTTCCTGGCGCCTATGCAGGGAGGGGTGGGGGTGATGCACCCTCCATGGGTCTTGCAGGAGCTGGTGTTGCGCTTCCAGGTGTGCTCTTCCTGGCTGGGATGCGGCGGACCCTGCCTTGGCCCCTGGAGGTGGTGGGACAGCTGGTCTCGTGGTCCTCGCTGTCATGCTCACTGCCTGTGGGGGGAGAAGAGAGGGACGGCATGAGTGATGATTTGTGAGCCAACTTTCATACATGGCTACAATCACATATTCAGTCATTTGTTGGTTATGGGCATTTGGGTATGCAACGGCACTACATTCAATTTATGGGTGGGATATGCATGCAGGTATCGGTGTCACTCATGTTGGCCGGGTACTGTGCTGTCTGACTAGCACACTGTCCACAACAACTGCCCAGTGTGCCTCATGGGATAGGCCCCTTCGTGCAGTATGTGTAATGTGTGTTAAGCCCTTGCACTTGGAACTTGCTTGGGTCGCAGTTGCTTTGGCATGAATTTAAGGGGGGGGGCACCATGCCGTGACTCCTTGGCCGGGCCTTTCCAGTGTATGACATGGCATTGGCATTGGCAGTGTTGACTTTGGACACTCACCTCCGTCAGCGGACGACGTTGCCCCACACCCCTTGTCGCCGACCCCTTCAATTGAATCTTGGCCAATCAAGCCGGCACACGTCTCCTCCCAGAGCATCAGTTTAATGGGGGAACTTGGGCCCCCTCCAGTCTCCTGGGCCTGGCTGTGATTTGCCGAGAGGATGCTCCGCACCCTCAGCCGCAGGTCATCCCACCGCTTGCAGCAGTCCTCGGTGGTGCGGGGGGTGTTGACGACTGTGCTCACCCTCTGGCCCACTAGTGCCCAGATGTTTTTCTTCCTAAGCACCGGCCCCCTCCGCATGTCTCCACTGAAGACGATGTCGGCATGCTCCTGGAGGGTGTCCACCATCATCTGCAGTTCGTCGGGGCTGAAGCGCTCCTTGCGGAGCCGGGCTGCTCCCTTCTTGGGTGCTTTTGGCATTCCTGGTGCTTCTGTTAGGCTTTTTCAAGATTCAAAATGGTCCCAGGGGTCCTGCCTGGTGAGTATGGCAATGGATTGTGTTTTTAAAGATGGCCACCGCGCTCCTTCCCGTCCCTGTGTGATGACGCTATTTCCAGTTCCGCTATTTAGCGGTGGCCGTAATTTACGGTAGCTGTAATTTACGGAGTACGTATTTACGTTGACCGCTATTTGCGGTCACCGCTATTGCCACGCTGCTCTATGGCGGACGCTTTGTCTATGGTGCAGTTCATGCCGGTAGGGGCTTTTTACGCCCCTTTTGCAGCATGCAGCTACGTTCATTACCAGCATGGCGCAAAGCTTGTGCCCGCGAACTCGTAATAGTCCGCTTTTAGCGGTCTATTACCAGCTCGGACACGCTATTTACACCATGACGGTAATGGACGGTACTTACCTCCATTCTCGGAATGAGGGCCAACCTCTTGGAGTTGAAGGGAAAGCCTTTCTGCTCAGTGTGAAGTGCTAGCCTGCAAGAGATGGTATGGAGTGCCAGGGTAAAGTCCTGGAGAACCGCAACATTAATATGCACAAGCAGTCTAATACATAGCATGACCTGAAAGTCAACTGGGTCAACGAAACCCATGAGCTGAAAGTCTTCCTACATTTATTTATTTATTTATTTATTTATTTATTTAACATTTATTAAGCGCGCTGAACCCATGGGTATCTGGGCGCTGGAAGACAGGTAATGCTGTACATTCAACAATAATAAACTTAAGTTTGACATATATTATAAGGCTTATTTACAGGCATAAGATAATTTACAGATGCACCAAATGATCAATGAAATGTACATGTGTAGTATTATTCACATAAGTATTGTGCTGAAGAAGTGAGGATAGAAGTGAGGATAGAAGTGACAGTAGATGGGTGTGAAGCAACGAAGTCTATATATTGGAGGTGAGGAGCCAGGCTTTGAGTTTTCATACAGGCCTAAATGCCAAACGCACACCTGAAGCTGAACCACACGAAGACCGAATTCATCCTCCTTTGGAAATCATCCGAGCGAGTGAAAGACCAAAGCTGTCGGACAAAAATGAAGCATGACATTTACATTGCCCAGTGCTAAAACACTTGAATGCAAAATCAAAGACCATATCCCCTTCAATGCTCATATTTCATAAAACCCTCAAACTGTGGGCATGATGTGGTGCGCAATATCAAGCTCTTCATCCTAGCCTCACATTCTAGGGCCGCCATGTAATCCTTCTGGCTCTCAGTCCTGGAGGGTAGAGGTGGATCTTGGCAGGTGTCCCAGATTCCCCCCAGGCCCAGTGAAAGCCATCCAACATGCCATAGATCTCCTCATCAAAGGTGAAAAGGCTTTGAGGCCTCCGGGCATGTAGCACCCTACTCAAAAATTAAAATAAATAAATAAGTAGAAGAAATACAATTGCAACTGAGCAACTGCAAGGAGTATTTCCACCTGCCACTACACACCGTCCAAGCAGCCCGCATCGCATACAAGGTAGTAACAGCCAAAGCTACCTCCAACATGGCTAAAATACTCACTGTCTCCAGAGACCAGTGTATCTCAAGAATTGAAGACATTGCAAGGCTGGAAAAATGGAAGCGTAAGGAAAAAACAAATATCCAAGCATTTAATGCTGGGGTAACTTCCGGTCACATCAGGATGGCCCCCTCCCTCCTGCACTTCAGGAAGGGAATGAGAAAATGTACCAGCTTCTGATCAAATTCTCAATGGAGTCTCTGTCTCCTTTTCACACTCCTATCCCTACCACTGCACTCACTTCATGGTACGTTCCCTGGGTGATAGGTGCGAACCTGCCAGCGGCACAACTGCCTGCAATGCATGGAAAGCCTGCACCTGTAGGCCCATTCCAGCCTGCAAGAGAAGGACAAGTCAGCCTGTAACATAAGCGAAAGACAGGCGCAGCAACAGCAGCATGCCCTGCACAAATGTAGGGACAGCCAGGCCTAAAATAGAGGGGTGCCCAAGGATGCAACATGAGCAGCAACAGAGAGAGACACGCCAATTCGCTGCACAGGAGAATATAGCTGCTAACCTGGATCACAGGGACATGCATGCCGGTAACACACATGGCAGCTTGTAAAACAGTGACATGCCACCCTGCAGCACCAATGCACTGTGGAGACCCAAAGTGCTCAAGAGGTTGTAGAGTAAGTGAGCTCTGACATGAGTAGAGAAGCAGAAATATCCTGCATTCGGGCCTTGGATCGATGCTGGCGCCCCTCCCTGGACGGCTCCCGCAAGTCCAGCTCACAGATGGACATTCTACTCCACAGGGTCTGCTGCAGGCTGAGTATCTCGTGATGGGTGCAGGGTAGGAATATCCAGGATGGGGCAGGGGTGCACTGGGAGATGCCAGGTGAGGATTTTACCCAATCTCCACTCGTGGCCAATGGGGCAGCATGTAAAGAAGTCAATACATTTCAGAATCATTGAACTTTCTGGGCGTGGTCTTATTTCTCATGGTCATGTTCTCTGTTTGCTGGTGTTTTCTTTGGTTTCTTTACTTGTGAATTCTTGAGCTTCTTCCTGAGTTATGCCTTGTCTGTTTCGGATGCTGCTTCTCTGTTCCTTTCCCTGGGTGAAGGTGACCTCTCCTTGTGGACAGGTGTGGACCTGAGCCCTCTCTCTGTGATTAACTGTATTAAAAGCAAAGGGTTCATCTTTTGTGTAAAGCTGTACATGCTAGAAGACGTCTTTCATCATTGCAGACCTTTGCACAGCGCCCCAAGACACGCTCAGTTTGCTGTATTTTGATGTCATGCTACCAATTTTCTGTTGGTTTTTATCTTGACTAAGGCCTCTGTCAGAATTACTTAGTTCTTTGTGGCTAGCCTGAAGTTGTAGTCAGCGTCATATATGAGATAACTAGTGTGCACCTTGTGGTTTATGTCCAATATAGAGGTGTCTTTAACGTTGTCCTTTTCTCATTCCCACCTTGTGTTAAATGAAAATGGCTTACTCTTGTTGTAGCGGAATGGTTTTTGCTCCGATGGGCAGATTTACCCTCTTGCACCATGTCATGGCAATGTTTCCCATTGTTGAGAACCAATTGAAGAGAGAGTCTCTTTAATGCAGCAGTTGTTTCTTTCAAGTTGTCCATTTGCTTCTGGGTGATAAAGCGAGACTCGTTTGTGTTGGATGTCACATTCATCTCAGAACTCTGTCACTTTGTGAGAAATTAATTGGACTCTTTTGTCAGATGACATTAGATGCTGATTTTATTTTATTTTTCGGAACATGTCAATCAGCACATTAATAATGGTATGTCCACACTGAAGGAAAATGTAACCTCCAGGTAAATTTGGTATAGCCACTTTAAAGTGTAGTCAGTAGTACATGTTTGCTCCAAGTATTTGAGCCACTGAAGTATATCTACTTCAGCCGTAGTCCCCTTCTTTGTAGGCCATTTGATACTCATCGTGGGGGGAGTGGCGGTGGTGAGTGGCACTCTCATGGCAGAACATACGTTACCCCATTTGGTGTTGCACTTCCTTGGCAATACCACACCATCAACAGTGCACTCTTAACCTCCTCTTCGTTTACTGTCTAAATTGCCTTCAAATGCCCCACTGATGATTGTTTTCCTAAAGAGAGTGGCAGCCAATCATATGTGCGGTCTGCATATGCACAGCCCATGCCTATCACTGTGGGCCTGATTACGAGTTTGGCAGTACTTCCTGCAGAAATAACACCAAACAGTATTACCTCCACACAGAACTGAAGAGTTTCAGGATTTGGTGGGGAAAGAAAAATGCAGTTTTTCCAAATACCACACGTTTTCCCATTATTACCAAACTCGTAATCAGGCCCTCTGTGTCAGGTTGGGGAATTTTAGATCAGGTGTGTGGTTTGGTGGTTGGTGAGGTTGTGGGAGGTACTCTGGGGGAGGGGTTGAGTTTTAGGATACTGTATGCCTACCACCAGTATATGGACTTACTTGTCAGCCTGCAACACGGCGACACATGATTCGAATGTGGCTGCTTCAAATCATGTAGTGCAGTATAAAAATGCAATTGCAACTAGGGAAATTCTGTGTGTGGGAAATAGGTTGACAGCAGCCACCAGCGCTGCAGAGCACTGGTCATCTACTCATGCCCACCCACACAGCCGGCCCGAGGCATGGGTAGTCTGTGCGGTGGCACAGGGCCCCACTGTCAGAAGCTGTCAGAGGGAGCCCCAAATGCAATAACGCCTTCCTCAACTATACCAAAAACATTGTTTTAAGTGGGGCGCTGTGGCTTCCATGTACTAAACTCACGTGAGGCCGCAGTGTCGGCCTCCCAACCTCCCATGGCTCTTGAGAAACCAACACCCACTCCCAGCTGAGCCATCAGACGCTGCAGGCCCCTTAATTACTACTTATTACTTTCTTTCAAGCAGAGCATTAAAAGTGTGGGTGGCGATTTACAAGTGATAGCCATTGTTTTGGAGGAGATGCTTGTAACATTTCTGTTTTAACAAATGCAAATAGGCCTTTTCATTCTGAAAGACACACAAAGCACCAGTTACCTGCCTAAATCTGCACTCTCCTGCAGGTCAATGGCAATATATCGCGCAACACAGTTTTAAATTAGCTACATAATTTCCAGATGTTTATATTTAACAGCCCAAAAAGTGTTCCTTTTTGGTAGAATGTGATATTTTCTTCACATCATATATAAACCCTGCATTTGTGAAACACAAACAGGCAGGGGAGTTGCTAGGTCTGGAAAAGACCCGGGGCTACACTAATGTCGGAACTGTCAGGGCTGGGGGCTAGCTAGTCTTTTGGTTGTAGCTCCTGAGATTTTATCCGGGGCTACAACCAAAAGACCAGGGGCTATAGCCCCCTTAGCCCCCTCCCCCTAGCAACGCCTCTGCAAACAGGTACACTTTTCACACATTACATTTTATACGTCTTGCAAATACAAAGGCCATTTATTTTGCCTTTTGCTGAATTGCATTCTGTTATGTGTACTCTCCCAGTCAAGATGAGGGAATAATGCCACAATTGTAGACTTTTTGCTTAACATATTTCTATCAGGATTGATATATTTGAGTGGGTACCTTACTATGGTATCTGTGTACTTTTCAAGTCAACTTCATAAAGCAGAGTATTGTTGAAAGCCATACATGGGGTTGAGGAGGGCAAGTGAGTCCTGAATATTTGCCCAGGATGTGGCAAGAGAGGTTGCAATCCTGGAGACTAGTGCAGTTATGTTTCCCTGATTGTGGCCATGTGCAGCTATTCAGGGCAGAAGTAAAGGATTTATGTGGGTGGACAGTGTAACATTTTTCGGAGGGCAGACGCATCCCCCTTGGGGGCGGGTTGGGGTCGGCACGCTTACTCAAGCATTTGACTACCAGGATTTCACCCAGGTTGTCATGTTTCCATTGCCGACACATAAAATGATCATCAAAGCACATACTCATATTGGGATTTTGCTTTCCAGGGAATATTTCACTACCTATTGTGGGGTTTAAAAGGTGAACACCTTTTATACTTTGCCAGTGTATTTATTGGAAATTGTCCTCTCTCAGGTTATTTTTCTGTTGTTGATATCTTTTTTTGAAAGGCCAATGCTCTTTTGTATAGTGCACTTTCTCCTTAAGCGAAAGATCAATTAAACTAAATTTGTATCTTTCACTTTAATACATGCTCACTTACTCTGCGTATTTTCTTGGATGTCAGCTTTTGATTTTCGCTATGGGGCCAGCAGTTCCCACACTGAGTGAAGTGGGGGAGCCGTACTCATCCTCATGCCAAAACACCACCTTTTACAGCACATGTTGCTGCAGGAGTAGGAAAGAAGATTTACAAGAAGGTCTAAACATATAACATCTCACCAACAGTCTCCTAACCTGCTCAGTTGCCTTTGGAACTTTCTGCTATAGGATCCCCTGCTATTCCACAGCGGCAAACAGTTTTCACCTGCTCACCTCCTCAAGGCTCAGGGGGTACATTAATGAGGATCGCTTCTCATTTTGTAGTGAGCAGCACTTGATCAACTTTATTATTTGCTATTATTTTTTGAAAGTCAAAATAATCCTTATCTGTAGCTTCTGAAATAAAAGCACATTGCTAATTTGGCCAATATTTAATTATTTTTTATTTATTTTTACATTTATAAAGCTCACCCCATAGGCATCTAGGCGCTAGTATTTCCCAAATATACACCCAAAAAAACAATCTTGAACCTCGGCAAAAACAGCAGTTAGATAAACAAAATCACCATATTTTTGCAATGCCTTCCACATATGGTATTTTCAAGCCAAAGTTTCAAAAATACCATTTGCAAACAGCATTTCTATCAATCACACCTGAGAAGGCATGTTGTCAGGTTCCTGAATTGCAGACTGCTCTCAAATCTGGGATTCACCACTTAACCAAAGTGAGTGCTCCAAAGCAAATCCTTTTATCACACTATGTTTTAGCTGTCAAAATTAAAAGTCTGTACAAAGTATTCAGCTATCTGTGACTTCAAAAATAAATGCATGGCTCCTGATATTGCCACATAGGTAAATATTAATATTGACAATATACTGGACGTCACAGTATATTTGTCTACTACCTTATGCATGGCAACATGCTTCTAATTTAACCCATCCCATGATACCTTTGTGCAATAAAGACTCATTCTGTGATATCACTGATGTCACTATTTATGCAAATTAGGGGGGCCCACACATCTTTTGCCGCCCAGGGCCCTGTAAATCCTAGCGCTGGCCCTGCCCGCCCACAACACGAGCACACGTCGCTCACGTAGTCTGTAGCTTAGTTCAAAGGAAGCCTGCACCTGAGTGACATACCTGCCTGCGACACACAGGACCACGCTCTGCTTTGACACAGAAGCACACTTCTATTTGTAGAACCTGCCTTCTTGTGTGCTGCGTTGCTCTTCTTTTCTCTTTCTCGCTGGTCTTGGACTCATTTCTCCTCCGCCCCTCGCCCATCCCATCTGCCATTCATGGCCCTTCAGTGCAGCACTGCGAGGCCGCCTCCTGCTCCCCCTCCTCGAGCTCTGCCAGCACACAGAGAGAGCACGTACAGCAGCTGCTCACGCTCTTGGCAATTGAGCAAAATACGTAGGAGCTCCAGTTGGACCTATCAGAGGGCCGGCTACTCCTGCTATTTCTAAGCAGACGGATTTCCAGATACGCGGGCAGCCCAAGATATCATACTTCATGCTCTGATAATTATATAGGTCTTCTCTCTAGCCAGATACGTGCCCGCGAGCCTGGAGCCAGGAGTTCAGATACACGCACTGCACACATGCACGCACGACCATTCATTCCAACAGACCGGGACATCCTTTCATTCACCAAAAGTCTTCAGAGTCGTTCGCACAGGATTGCGCAGAGTATTACATCCACGGCCCTCTTCCTCGTCCCAGTACTTCCGGATACAGAACCAATGGATCAGAGATTTTTACATACCTATCTTACCGAGTGTACAATGCCTTGAGTATCCCAGAAAGCCACAGTTAAAACATGCTTTACTTCCCATGAGACAGAGATGTTGGTGGGTAAATAGGCTATACAGGGCAACAGGATCCCCTCACTGCTGGTCTTTGAGGGGCAACAGAATCGGATCTCCCTTGGGGTTTACATTCTGCTGGCCTTGTGGGTGATCCTCTGAGGTGGAAAACTCTCCAGGGATCCTGCCCAGCAAGAGATCCTGGTTGAGGGATTCCGGCAAGACCACAGAGCCTTATGGGCAAGCTCTGAGGAGGTAATGATGAAGTAATGCTCAGTGCAGCCCCGTTAAGCCAGCGCTGCACGGCAGCCATCAGCAATGGGCACAGGGCAGAGGGTCACTCCACGCCTGCGCTCAGGTAAGACAGCTAGTGGTAAGACATGAGCAGGGCCGGATTTAGGGCAGGACCGCCGGGCGACCACGCAGGGCGCCATCAGCCCCCCACCACACCAGCTTGGAGAGTCTTTCAAGGTCTCCCCCACACCCAAGCTGGCGTTGTCGGAGAAAACACATAAGGTGACTTCTTGAAATGAAATGTGCCACACTCTCAGGGGCGCATTTAATAACAATAGGCTTTGCATAAGGGCCTATTGAAAAATGTGGTGCCAAGGGGCGGGGGGCGGCACATTTTTGTTTTGGGGCGCTGCCGACGCTAAGACTGGCCCTGAACATGAGCTCCGTTATGGCTGGTATCCCCAAAACGCATGTTAAGTGAGCTTACCGTAGTAACAATCGTGACATGCGCCAGGTATTGGTACACCATGCACATTGCACATTGAAAAAGTGTGGGTGCACGGGTGGCCATGTTGGCTTGGGTGCCGAAATAGTAGCACTCATGTGCACATCTAGATAAAGTATGCAAAACATTCCGGCAAGGCTGTTCCGGTGCTGAGATTCTGCCAGAGGATCACTCTGGGCAGAATGAGTTCCGGGAAAGAGAATGAAAAAAAGAAAGGATTATGGGACTTCTGGTCCCACAAGCCCTTTATCTTTCTCAGAAGCAGAGGAGGAGGTTGTCTAAGAAAAACAAGGGGTCTGGTCACATTTAAGAGAAAATTATGGTGCAGAGCTTCAAAAAATCCCTGAAGGAGGAGGAGTTTAGAAAAAAGAAAAGAAGGGGCAAAGAAATACCTTCAACATTCCTCATCTTCCCCAATCTGCTCCTTCTTCATCCACAAGTGATTCAGAAGCATCTTGGAGGGTAACCCAAAAGCAGTGCTTTAAATGGGATAAGACTTAAAGGGGGCAGGGGTCAAATGTATCATGATGCAATATTTGGGGGTGGTCCTAAAAAGGGTCTTGAACAGCCTCAAATCCCGAGTAGCTAATAACGCTTTATAAGAGAAGTGGCCTGTGTAATTAAACGAGCGACCAAACAGAGCTAATCGAGTGTACATATGTGCAATGAAAGGGAATCAAATCTGTTTTCAAAGATGTATTTAAATGTGGTTCATGAGTGTACATTTTGACCAAAATAAATTTTTACAAAAGGGTACTATTTGGAAACTGCCAGGGCTGAGCCCTGGCTAGCCCTGGACCACTTAAAGCCTCGCCCACAAGGGAAGTACTCTGACAATGTGGCAATGTCCAGACTGCTGGTTCAAGTCTAGAGTTGGGACAGCCGGAGGCTGAGCCAGAGGGTCTAACCTGGCTCTAAGAGCCAAAAACGAGCTGAGCCAGGAACATGGCTGCATGCAGCATGGAATGGAATATTTTGCCAAACACACACATTTTTACAGACTAGAATTATTGTTTGGAATGTATGTGATAAGGAGCTTAAATTGAAGATTGGACATTCATCCCAGGGTGACAAGTTAACCAAAGTTTGTGATCCTGGACAAATCATTTAATCTCATACAGGGCTCAAGTGCTCAAAATAAAACAAGTGTGAGGACTCTGATGTACCCAATGGCAAGTGACATCACAGAAGTGAACATATCCTAAAGTGAAATATGCAAACAAACGAACTTTTCTTTTACTAGACTGTAGTGTTACTCAAAGCACAGACTATTCTTATATTGCCCACCACAAACGTGTTTGCCTTTCGGTTAACTCATGGCAACTTCCTACATGTCACTTACACACTATAGGACAGTGGCAGGATTGGGTGGCGAGAAACAGAAGGCACTCCAGGCATTTCTGTATTAGCATGGGTTGATGTTCGGGGGGTGGAGGGGCATGAATGGTGGAGGAGTAGGAGGAAGCGCTGGAGTTTCAATGCTGCACCGGAGGAGGATGTGCCAGATTATGTAATTGAAGGCTTTCATTCAGGATGGGCAAAATAAATCTAGAATCATGTTCAGTTAACTCAGCTATGATGTCAGGCTGGTTTACTATGTGATTCATACACGCTGTAAAATGTAGTGTTATTTTAGTTAT